>NC_136768.1:5305459-5853802 GCF_947034865.1 Barbatula barbatula | reverse complement strand
TAAATAAGGTAACTTTTCCGCAAAACTGTAAATACTTCCAGTTCATTTTTTCATAGCTACGGAAATATCAATAACAGCGCTGTTTAGTGTCTGTTACAGGAAGGAAATGTTGCCACAGGCTTTTCCAACACGTCTCATCTTGTATTTATCTCAGCATAATACCTGTATCAAATAAAAGGAATGTATGCAATTGAATTGAATGGCATGATTAACATATGAATGGAGATAAAAGCCACCATAGTAAAGTTAAAAGTGGTGAACTTCATTCATCTGGGTTCATTCATAACCACATCCTACTGCTGCCTTTTGAGGGTTTGGCAAACTTGTTGTTTGCGTTGACAAGGGGGGAAAATTTCTCTTTTCACTAAAGCTCATTTAGTCTAACTTAGGGTTTGAGTTTTTCTTTTTTAAACAGACTTCTGTGTGTATGTACTGTATGTGTGCATGTATATGTGTTTTGAATCTTATTTTTTATTTCTGAATTAAACATTGAATATTTAAATGCATGAACGTTTTTGTAGGATCTTTTACCCTTCACATGTGTACACGGGCACAGAAGTGTGAGAACTATCAACACAGTGTCCATCTAAGGTCAGAAAGGCTCTCTTAGTGTGGTTTGAGCTGGGCTGGATATTACCATGAGAAAAAGACACAAAATAAACTCAAACTAATAAGATGACATGTAAATGTGTGGTCACACACCGGCTCGCGCGCACATACGCACACACAGAATCTCAGCCTACTTTATGCAAATACAGGAAATGGATATATTATTTTATTTAAATATTGAAGTAGCATTTAAGTGACCTTTTGATAAAAAGGGTCACTTCTTATCTTTCTGTAGTCAACTCCGAAACAATGTAAAATCTTATAGCTAAAACCATTTCTAAAACAGAAAAACTACAATCTTTTCTAACATAATATAAACAGATCTCGGATAACGAAAACTATAAAATAATGGGATGATCCTTTTAAAAGCCAATCTGACCGGCAAAAACAACCTTTTTTAATGACCCTCAGCAAAAAAGTACATGGGAAACGTATTTCAACAAGCGTCTTCATTCTGAAGACCTGAGTCAATAGAACCCATCTCTCCGTTTCTACGGCAACACACTTGTTACATACACCGGCCTATTAAAAGACACAGAAAACGCAGCTAAACCCATCCATCTTTTAAAAGTAAATCTAAGCGAAGGACACTACTGAGAAAAGCACTCTCGACAGCTCTCAGCTGTCATTGAAGGATGAAAAGAAAGAACAGCTCTTTACTTTAGCAGAGGGTGCCTTCAGGCCAAATTGGAGAAAGGACATTAAATGTCTCGTTTCACACCAAAGTCTGAAGCCCCGGAGCAGCGAATCAGACAACCGGTACAACCGCAGAAACACAGATCATACAACAAGCCTTTATGTTGAAACTGGTTTTAAGGGGTTAATGTTTGTTTACCAAACCTGTATTTGCTTTATAGCTAAGCACTGCACTGCCTTGAATTTTAATTCATAAGGCCAATAAAATCGGCTCTAGGCCAATAAAATCCCATTTTACCGTGTATGAAATACACAACTCTGACTCATCCTTTTTTGTTTAGCCATTTACAATAGATTACACTCCTAAAAATGTGTCTTGCTAGCTATTTTCAAAGATTTCACAGCCAATACAAAATGTTCGAGTTCATTTTTCTTGCCAGTAAATAAAATTACAAGTATTTACTAAATAAGCATTAAAACAAGAAAACATAATTTGCCAAAACAATAACAAAAGCTACCTTACATCTACAGTATATATATATATATACTCTCTTAAAACAAGTCTTATCTTACCCAACTTTGCTTAAGAAAACTTTCAGATATTTTTACTGAAAAGTGAGAAGGGCAAAACTGACTAGGAAAATTAGTTTATGTAGCATAGAGGTAGTTTCAGTTCGAGAACCTGCACTTGTTGAACCGATCTGTTTGCAGCTGTACCCCGACACGCTGATGCTGTGCCCAAAAACCAACAACTGATGCTTTTAGAAACAAGACAATGCAAAACCTCAGCCCTGCTTTGTTTCAGTCGGTCTCTGCGGGGAGTTTGCACAGAATTGCTATCTAAATAAATGAGCCAACCTCATTTGACACGCCGCTGGCGTGAAGTTATTCACGGCTAAAGGGTCAGTCGTATCCGCAGCATCAGCAGAACGGGAGAATGTTCATTCTCTCCTGAGCTTTGGGAAGGTGCTGATGGTCAGCACGCTCCTGTCTGGCCAATCACAAACTGCATTGTTGCATTATGCTGTTTATGGTGTGGTTACGCTGAAAGCTGGAAACAAAGTGTGAGCTAAAGCACTCTGAGTGAAACTATTCAGTCTGAATAACAGACTTTAAATCTGCCGTATAGAAAAATTAAAATATTCAACTGCTCTCCAATGTGAAGACTTTACGTTTAAATGTATATGCCTCTATCTTCTGTGGAACACAAAAGAAGATATTCTGAGAAATATGTTGATGGTTTTTTGTCCAAACGAAGGAAGTCAATGGGGGGGGTCAATGTAGTTTGATTACCAACATTCTTCAAAATAACTTCTTACAAAGTCATAAAATGTCATACATGTTTGTAATGACATGAATATGAACAAACGAAGAAAGGATGTTTATTTTTGGATCTATCCCGTCACAGGGTTTCATGTGCACCCAAAGGGCTCCTGGTAAATACTGTATATATTTCTGTGTCACAAATATAAATATTTTTTTATTTCAAAGTAACACAATGCTTTTGTTCTTCACATTTTAAAACATACAGTGACAGAGGCATTTACATATTAACTAAATAAGGTCTCTTTAAATCTTACATTCAAATCACACTGGAGACACATTTGTTAAGGATGTTAATGCTTAAAAGGTCCTTTGTACCATTCGAATACGTCTGATCATAAATGGGTTTGAAAATCAAGGGCCTGTAACAGACATAAACAGGTTAAGATCTGATCTGAATGCTTTGTAATGGAACTAAGGTTTGAAGTCTTCGGCAGAAGAGAGACACCACACATTCTATAATGATTATGAGTCTTTACACAAATTAAATTAAGCAAGAAATAACATAACGCTTATTATTTTTTAGAAAGTGTTCCAATAATACAGGAAATAGCGCTTTTGTCAAGCTACTCAAATCTACAGTGCATTAAAAATTTAGGGAGCAGCCGGGAATGTCCAGAAATGATTCAATGGCTCCTGACGGCTACGAGTCATAAGACTGACATCATCCGAACATCTCTCCTCTCAGCACATGTATTACTGTAAGGGTGGGCATTATGTTTTATTCAACGCTGGTTGTAAAAAGCTCTCATTCTGTTGATCAGACTTTATAATGCGGCTCTGTGCTGTTCTCCTGTGTAAAATCCATACACCACCAGCAGTGAGAAAGCAAAGGGTTTCATGAAAGGTCTCCTCTCGACAGGAGGTCACGGGACTGTAAAGCAGGCGTATTTGTGTTCGGGAGGGTGAGGGCTGCCAATGACCAGATTTAAAATGATGAAGGTCATCACATCTCTCCTCATGAGTTTAGAACTGCTTACTCACTCACCGAATCATTTGAAGCGGTTACTGAATCATCATCTGATTCGCCCACTGAACCACAAAGCCATTACTTTGGAACGAATCATCAATGTTTACTGCTTTAAATCCGTTGTCTGTATAAAATATGGACGTAGTGTCCGTGACGTCACCCGTAGGTTTTGAGGAGCTGTATTGAAGCCTAAAGTGGGCGGAGCCATCTTGGCAGTGCGTCACACCCGGATAACCGAAAATGGGCAAAGGGGCAGACCTGGTTGGGGCTGAGGCGCCTGGTTGCTGAAAACACTTGTCACTCAAGTGGCCACGCACCTAATTTGCTGAATTTTAAGGCTTTATATAAATTGAATGGGTGAGTTATAAATGAAATGTATCCTCCTCACAGTTACATAGACCAAAATATTTTTTGGACAAGGCTGAAAACATGTTTTATTCTGCTGCAAAATTGTCCATTTTAACATGGGGCTCAATGAGATTCTGCTCCCTTTTGGATCCAGTCTCTAGTGGCCAGTCGATGAATTGCAGTTTAAGTAACAGCCGCGTTGGCTTCACAAGAGAGATCGGAAGGTTGCCGCTTGTTTTAAACTTAAAGTGAAGGCACATAAAGGTTTGTAAAGTATTTTTACATGAATATTTATGCCTTTAACCGAATAATACTCTTAGTCCACTAGGCCCGCACACATGAACATCATTCAAGAGTTAAATTGTATCCATAACACAGATTCAATCCCAAAATATTGTATCTGTCTATTCAAATGACATGTAAAATCTCTTTTGAAGATTTATAGTAGAGGATGAAAGCTTGGGCTGGCTCTCACTCTCTCTATTCCATCTGTTACAGATAAGCTGTGGTCATCTGTCCACATGCTGCATGTGGGTGCAAGCAGAGCTTTTACAGTATGTGCTGATATTACTGCCATTAATATGCTTCAAATGTGTGTGTGTCTGTGTGTGTTAAGATATGATACCTGGGATATTTTTCTAGAAAACCAAAGTTCAGATGTACATCAAAGAAAAAAGGGACAGTGTTACGTAACAAAAAGAGCAGATGGAGACTATAGGGGCTGTCATTTAAATACAGTCTGCATGATTTTTGAAATGGTATCTTGGTGTGACCAACAGACTCAAATGTAGTCTAAGTTGTTTTTACTAAAAATCTTGTTTTTGCATTGAAATTGACAGCTGTGGTCACCATTCACGTTCATTAAATGAAAAAATGCAGCTTGGACATTCTTCTTTGAACAGTTTTCTAAAGAAATGAGATTGAGTAAGAAGGGAGAGTGTTTTCATTTTTTCGGGTTATCTAGTCCAAGCCAAACCTACGTGCAATAAAGAATATGGCATGAGATCTACTGTATGTCTTAATTTTTAATACGAATCGTGGCTGAGCTGTAGAGCACACAATACACAGTAAAGCACAGCAGGTTCATCATTAGGGGAGAATCACATTGAAGTCCATTTAACTTTAAAAATTACTTCAGCGCATTTCTTTGTGCCCGATGCAGATTTCTTCCTCTGTATCTCTTCTACAGATATTAACCTTGTGCTTGGTGGCTCGCTTGTTAGCTAACAGCCCGTTTTTGCCCTCATAGGCCAAATTCGAAACACATATTCCAGTTTTGGCTGTGCATTCTGCATTTTTCAGCAGTTTTGATGCTATGATTATATTTGATTGTATTATGGATTTGGGAAAGAATACTGAATTCATTATTCAGTTTCCAGAAAATGCAAGTTTATTTGGAGATCACTTTTTATAAATGTATCTATTCATTTGCATAATGCAGATGTTATTCTTGCTGAAATGAGGGCTATGACATATATAAAACGGTTTCACTATAATAAGAACATCATACATTCTTTTACATCACAACATTACAACACAACTCTTTTTATAGTTCTTGACACTGAATCACAAATTCTACATTAAAAAGAGTCAAACGGACCAAAGTGCAACATAAAGTTGCAAAAAATGAGACACACTTTACCTGTTCAGACTGTATCAGACAGCGGATCCTCCCGTTCCAACTAGACGTCCACAGCTCAGGTGTGTAGGCAGGCTGTTACAACAAAATCGAACAATTAAAAAGGGGAATTTTGAAGTCCTCTTCAAAGAAGACGTTTTGAAGCAACCTTTCCGTGCAATTACAGATGAATGGGGACTGAAGCTTTGAAGAGAGCTCAATCGGATGTCAAAAACGCATGCAACTCATGAGCTATAAGTCCTCTAAAGAGCTTTGTATGAGAAACAGATGGAAACATCCTTGTCATTATTCACTAAAAGAAAACGAAACCACATGAATGTGTGCAAACGACGACAAAAAGGTATATTTAGGTGAACTGTTCCATTAAATCTGCAGAATATGACCACAAAGAGGAAACTAGTGCCGACAATCAAACACACAATAAAAACACACAAATTGAGTTATTCTTCAACCCGAAGGGTTTTCCAAAAATTACTGCCTCTGTGTAAACCCAACGCCTTGCCTTAAATCAGCCAAGAGTGTGACGGGGGGCCCGCTTGGTACCTCTATATCACACGTGCAGCTTCATGGTAGCGCATATATTAGTGCCTTCCCTCGAGACATACGCATTCATTTCACATTAACAGAAACACGGCGACTGACGCTAACCCCCCCACACGGAGCACAGAGCTTTTGATGGCAGAGCGACCACAAAGGCGCAGCGAGGGAGAGCCGTGCTGCTTTGCTTTATTGTTTTCTGATTTTAAAGCAAACTACTGTGGAAATCTCCGGGCCCTCGTGAAGCTGTCGCAAACAGCTGCTGTCTCATAGAGGGACAGAAAGCAAAAGAAACAAGCAATAAAAAAGAGAAAAAAAACGACACTGACTACCTCCCACCTCTCGGATCTGACCTGAGGTGTTGTCATGGAGACGGGCTGCATGCCGGCATCGTGGGTCGAGAGATGGAGAGGTTTTTGAAAACACTGAAACAAATGTTGATAGACAGATCTAAAAATAGTTCATCTATCTATCTATCTATCTATCTATCTATCTATCTATCTATCTATCTATCTATCTATCTATCTATCTATCTATCTATCTATCTATCTATCTATCTATCTATCTATCTATCTATCTATCTATCTATCTATCTATCTATCTATCTATCTATCTATCTATCTATCTATCTATCTATCTATCTCCATTCCTCCATGCATCCATCAATATCTATCCATCTAAATACAGTAGACAGCTCATCACACATTTTGAGTCGCAAAGAAACAACACACAAAGACAAATCTGTCTACTTTTCACAGGAAAGGTGATAGCAGGTGTGTACATAGACAGAATGCTATTTGTCCTTATTATTACATTAGAACTGCAGTTACACCACCTGAGAAGTGAAAGGAATAGTTTACCCCGAGGGCGTAACTTTGGCCCACAGGGTGTGAGAAACATTAAGAGAATCTCCAAAATACCCCAGAAAAAACTTAACAGCAACCATTCTCATGTCACATACAGCAAACAAAAGCTCTGGAGATGTTTTATTTATTTAAAGCAGTTGGAACACAATTACCTTGATGCAGTGGTCAGTCAAAATAAGTCCTTTTCTGATGATGCTATGTATCAAAGGGGTGTCGCAAAACCGTTCCCTGTGGCTCCTGAAAAGCATGTGTGTGGCCTGTGAAAGCTCTGACAGTGCCTCACACACACGCTCATACACGCATATTCACAGACACTCGCTCGCTCGTCTCTCCCCGGAGCCCACCCCCATGTCCCTGCCTACTAACTCGGTGAGATTAACACACCCCTTTGTCACAGTACAAAGGGGGTTAACGCATTTCCTGAAAAACCGAAAGCATCCATCGGGACCGGGAGATGGAGAGGAGGACAAAGAACAAGAGAGAGGACGAGCGAGGACATGAGAGCTCTTTAATATTTCAATTGTGACCTACTGTACGTCTTATGCGTCTCAGATATCTGAGATGACATCCTTAATGTAAACCACAAAAAACTCTCTACAACTGTGCTTATATTTGACAAGAGGACTTAAGATCAAAAGCAATTTTATCAATTCTATAATTGTTAATCTGACCTATACACTACTGTGTGTGAATTTTATTGCTCTATGCTTGCACTGTACGCCTTTTGTAATCCCATTAATGAATTACATGACAAACAACGGAAATAAAGATATATTTTTTTAATCAAACATGCAAACTCACATATTGTCTCTGGAGGTTGAATCAAAAACCTCTGAGCAATTAAAATCTGTCCTTTGAGACAATTTCATTCACACTCAGTCCATCAGATGTTCGCCTCAACAGAAGAGAAACACAGGTGTGCCGAGGATCTCAATGAACCTCAGATTGCATGTGAAATAATGATCAAATACACAATCTGTGCACTTAATTGACTAAAGAGCCTGTGGGGAAAGACTTCTGAGATCAGATTTTCCAAACCATTCGGACCAAGTCATTTAGATTAAGGCATCTATCTCAATAGTGTGAAAGACAAACAGATTTATACTTCATTAGTCTGTGCGATGTCTCCAATAAAAGTGATGATACAAAAGCGAAGCGCTATGGCATCCAGATGTTTCAATCAAATGACTTTAATTGAGTATCTAGGCATGATTTTACATCCCTCTGTGCATATGAGACCATGCTGATAATGATAATGAGTCATTTAAAGATGGAACATTAAAGCTCATTTAAAATGTTCAGAGCATACGTTTACTCAAATAAAAGGATATTAGCAGTTGTAAAATTGGTGCAAAGGTCAAGGTTCATTTTGGCACCTTGCTTTGGATAAACATTTACATTTATGCATTCTACAGGTGCTTGCAATTCATCTATTTATTTTCATTATCAGTATTACGCCATGCGGTATCGCTTCATGTTTTCTAGCAGTTTCGGTATCCTCTTTGTATATAAACAGACATCAGATTACGGGGTTTGCGAAAAAATACTCTTTTCCAAAAATGCAATTATTCATAATATTCATTAAGGACATAAAAGTTAGCCTGCTTTAGTGTTTTATAATGCTGTCACTGGAAACAGCAATATCATGACATACACTATTAAAACAATAACTTAATAAGTACATTAAATTATTTACTAAAGGGAAATGAAAGGAAAAGAGAAATGAAAGGAAATGAAGGGAAATAAATTAATATATATAATCCAAATTGACATTGCAGCCTGAAGCATTAAACTGGTGTGTGGTCACAGATGCGAGTATATTGGATATTTTTAAGGGCGCTTTCTACGAAGCTCATGCAATCAGAATTAAAGGATTTGGTTCACTTTCAACATACATTTTCATGATAATTTACCCTGTTGTCATCCAAAATGTTTATGTAAAATTACAGTTGCAGTGCAGCTTCAAAGGGCTTTAAACGATACCAGACGAAGAATAAAGGTGTTATCTAGCGAAACGATCGGTCATTTTCTAAAATAAAATTAAAATGTATATGCTATAAAAACACAAACGCTCGCCTTTCTCTGTTCTGCAATGCGCGTCCACAACTTCACGTAATGGTAAGGTCACGCCTGACGTAGGAGGAAGTACAGAGTCGGTGTTAACAAGTTGAACGTGCAAATACAAGTCAAACGCTGTTTACAAAACAGGAGGAGAAGATGATCCTGGAATGTTTTCCTCAAAAACCTTTTCGACTAAAGAACCAAATACATTAAAATGTAGGAGGACAACAGGGGTGAGTAAATGATCATGAAAATGTATGTTGAAAGTGAACAGTTCCTTTAAGAATGAAAACAGTCTAATTAAGGTCTCTATGAAAGGAGACAAAAAAGATCCTGTGATTAAAGGTATTCGATGCCCATATCCGAGGCCCCCATTTCTAAATACTGAGGCTTTAGAGTAACTATTGAGAAAGCCTCTCACATGTAGATACAGTAAAGAGTGTATATGAACAGAGAGAAAGGCACTGATTACTTTTCCCCGGCTCTCTCAGCTTTAATTTACCCTGTCTGAGTGTTAACATCCGTCACACTGGGGTCCCACACGAACACACAAATGTCCCAACGCTGGAGAGTTGGACAAAAGGACATGGAGAGGCCTTTTCACATAGTAGATTTAGCACACACCAGCTGGGCTTTCAGCATGGAGACCCGTTGCCACTGAACTCTGTCATTTTCACTTCAACGTTCAGGACACAGTTATTCAGACCAGCAGACGATGGACACGATTCCCGCCAGACTTCAAACAGGATTTCAAAACAAAGGATCTGCTTATTCTTTTTTTTCACTTGTAGATAATTTGAGCTTGTTTATAGAATTACGTTTGATAAAATGTATATACGAAGGTATTATGAACAATTAATGCACCAATATAATGTTAATAAATGTACAAACTACAAACACATGCCATGCATATTTGGAAGGAAGTCTGAACTCTGTAAGTTCTTTCATTTACTTTCAAAACCTGTATGATTTACTTTTGAAAAACCTAAAAAAGGTGTTTAAAGGGTCAATGTCGATAACCGAACAACACTGACTGTTATTGACTTCTATTGTATGGACACGATTCATTGAATGCATGCATCAAATATCTTCTTTTGTGATCCACAGAAGAAATACAGGTCAAATGAGAGGCACAATGAGAGAATCATTTGATTTTTATGTTAATGATGTGGTTTGAGCAAAGGCCACATGCCAAGAGAGATGTGGAATATCTGTAGGGTTCCGCACATGTCCGTCTGAGTAATGATTGATCATTTTTGAAGACATAATTTGTTAATGGACTAAAGTCATGATGGTCGACTAGTCATTCTATCTGTACTTTTAATTTATTTTATCTGATATACATTTTGAGAATAATAAGTTTTGCACAAGTTCCCATTGCTAGTTTCCTAAGCACACATACGATTATTTTATTAATCCCTTATTAACCACTTGTTGACCAATTCATTACTTAACCAGCTGATCTGTGTGCCTTCCATATTATTGATCAGCTTGTTTATATAAGTGCCACTGTTCTCACTGAAAGAGTCGATAAAGCTGTATCCATCCGTCTCTGATAAGGTCAGTGTGCGTTCAGGATATTTTCTCTGCCTACGCTGTTGGACGCGAGCGCTTATAAACACACTGATCTGCAGACATTATGTAATCCAGATAACTCTCGGGTTTATAAAACAATGAAGCGGAACTCAGAGTCTTATCTCGAAGCGGCCGCATGCCGGCAGCTCTCTTTTTTCAGACCCCCTCACCAGCCACGCCGTTCGCACAACATCATCACCATGGAGACCCGCCACGGCAACCCGGCCTATCAAAGACAGGGCCGCCCGGTGACCCCGAGCCTCCAGACATAAAGCCCGCACTCCAGAGAGAAACTAATCTTGTGTACGGCACAATGAGCGAGCAGGAAAAGAACAAACTAAAGCGATGAAAATCAGACGAAAAGAGAAAGCTAATGAGAAACGAATTCTTCAAACAAGCTAGTGGCAATAAAAATGAGAGTGGGAGAGCGATGGCTAGACTACTGCTGGAGTGGAGCTATACATCTGATGGATGAGAAAGGAAAGCTCAGGAAAGACTCGTGTGAGGCTATTATTAGACCCACCAGCGGGAAGAGATTTCTTCTTGAGCCAGTAACTCGGCTGATTGAGAAATCTACCCAGAGCGGCTCCTGGAGGCTCATGAATCACACCGGATCCCTTACACTCTCATGTGACCTGTGAACAAAATAATCTTTTCCACACTTTCTATTTACAAATACATTTTTAAATAGTCAATAGTACGTTTTTTTTTCATTAGGGTATTTATTACTGGTTAGTAGTCAAGGGCTGCATATTTTCACACAAGACATCTCACAGCTTTGCCTCCACACAAAACTCGGTAGATATGTGGCTAGACTCCAGCTGAAAGTCTGCACATTCATTAAGCTCTAATTCAAGAAATCGCTTGCTTTTCTTCCACATATTTTGTTCTGCGTGGGTGCAACAAAGATCGTTGCACAGTAGCAAAGTCTAGAAGAGATCTCAGAGACGAATATGAACATGAAGAGTTCATTCACAGGGCATCCAATCTGACAACCTTGATTTAAATTCCTTGTTTTTTCCTTTTGGTTGGAAAACCAATAATTTACAGCCAAGCAAATATAATATAACACACGCTGTAAATTAGAGCTTGGTTTTGGTTACAAGGCCACTAAGTAAGCCAACAGAAACTTTATAACTATAAAACTGGACCCAGTAAGGAAAATAACATTATATGAAAATCATTATGCTTCAGATGGTAAAATGATAAACATCACAAAAAAGGCAGATTCACATACCGTCGCTGTCCTTCCGAAACCTCAGATGTCCACATGTTTATGAAGAAAACACTGTACTTTATTAAACTATTAAATATTGTGTTGTAGTACTTTTATTGGTTATATATTCGCGAAACCCAGTCAGAAACATAAAGGGTGACTAATAATAATGATTTATGGCAAACAAGAAATATCACGAGATGCAAAGTTTCAGAAGGTCAACAGCGATATGCTCTAAACAAACGTTGCAAAAACATTGGCTGGATGTTGTTGAGACGCCGCTGATTAACAAACATAATGCTGCAAGTTACATTTTCATTTGTGATTCCTGCAACATTTACTACAGCTCAAACCGAATGTTTAGTCCGATGGGAAAACCGTGACTTTGAGAGAGTAGAGCTTCTGAATAACTGTATTACCAGAGAAGCAGAACCCCATTATTACAGGACCCCACTGCTACCCACCAAGATAATGTAATAGAATTACAATGCTTCAGAAAAAAATGCATTAAAAAAGAAAGAAATATCACAATGATTTGGTTAGACGCCCTCGTCTGCATTTAATACTTATTTTTGATATTTACTCGTCAATACTTAAAATAAATCTACAATTTACTATAGAAATAACAGAGAACAATCAAATGTTCCTGTGAAAAGTCCTCTACCTGCCAAAATGACAAAAGCGATTATCCAGAACACAGCAGTATATTAGGGGCGCATTTGGCCTTATTTGTCTCCGGTCAGGCTTGGGCAGGCAGCATTGTTATTTCCTTGCCGGGTGGCCGTCCACGAGCGCTCGCCTGTGAATCTGACGCCTCTAGCAGTGCACATGCACATGCAAAATGAATCTCCTGTCTTGATTTCCATTAAACAAAGTGGTGTTACTACACCATCAGTGACCTGCATTCAAATTCACGTTTGTCATGAGGATAGGATGTCATAAATCAAGCCGGTCAGACAGCCGGTGTGAGAAGAGGTTTCAGGGATTTGGTAGCTACGATCCTAAAAAGAAGATAAATATTTGTATCATTTAAAACATGTTTGACTTTCTTCTGCAGAACACAAAAGAATATATTTTGTTGTCGTATACAGGTTTTAAATATAGAAATGACTATTAAATATGAATGATATAACAAGACCAATGCATCATTGAAAATCGAATTACGTTCTAAATCATTTTAAAGTGTGATTTTACTTGCAAAAACAGATAAGTAGTCCTACACCACCGTAGTAAAGCAACGTCTTCCCCACCCACACGATGACATCACACAAAAGGTAAGCCTTCAAAGGCGGAGCAAATAATTACTTCTCAATGAAGGATTACAGACCCCTTTTCTTTGGAATAATGTGACCATGCACATGAGTCTGAATAGGAGACGGGAAAAAGATATTCCTAGAAGCCTATGAGCTTCTTGAGTGTGACCGGAAATTGAAATGTATTAAACCTACCACAAGCAAAAGCCATTAATGCATCTATTTTGTCTTATTTGGACTACAGTAATGTTCCTTATTTGGGGTCCGTAAAATGAAATTGTATTGTATGTGTTTGTATGTCGATTGTACAGTATTTTGGTCTGCATGTGCAGCTGTAAAGTGCTTTATAAATAAATGAAACGAATTAACTTCCATAAAAGTTTAAGCAGCTGAAGATTCCACAGAAATCCCTCATTACATCATATATTGGGACTTCATGTTTGTTATCGATTATTCTGCGATAACACGCCAGCAAAGAGTAAAATTCTCTTCACAACACATTTTACATATTCAAATGATAATTTCTCTATCCATACAATAACCCTCTGCACAAACAGAAACTGCTGCTGAATTCCAGCGAACGATATGGATGGCTTGTCTTTTTTGTTTAAAAAAAGAAAAGCAGAATCAACAAACAGCGTTTGTTGACTTCTGCTCCGAGCCCTTCAAGACAGAAAGCATAACAGATTACAGGTTGGCATGTGGAGTAGTGCTGAAGTGCTGTTCAAAGTCAATGGAACACAGTCAAGGACTCGATACGCTATTATCCAGAGCCTCGGGAACATGTAGCACATACCTGACTAATGAATTAAAAAGAGTATGTTTAAATTAAAGCTGGCAGACTATATTAGTGCCGTCTAAACTGTGATAAATTACTCTGTGTTTATGCCATTGGCGTCAAACTACACTGTTACACATGAGAGTCACCAAATGGCCAAAGGTCTCATCCACTGTCTGTTTTCATCACCATCTCTCTCTTAACTGCGGAGGTATAATTCCAGCAAATGCAGGCTTTAGCTAATGGATGAAACAGCTCTATAAAGTTCATAAAGTAAACTTTCCAGAAATTTCCCTTGAAAGCAAACACTTCAGTTCCATCAGTTGTCCATAAAAAAGGCTCTTACTCTTTGAATAGATTTACAACAGTGAACCGCTTTGATGTTAACATGAAACAGCATTCACAATCCTGGACCTTTTTAAAATAAAAGAGAATATACAAGGAAAAATGATCGTCATTGACAACAACCGAGAGAAAGTCAACATATCAGTATGATAAAAGTCTTCTTCAAATCCATCTATTCTTGCCATTACTTCATAACAAATAACATTAGCCAGCATTAAATTACTGATTTTTGAAAAGCTGGGTTAGTAAAACAATGCCTAAATAATTATTTAGCGGTAAATGTTTGTGCCTGTCCACGTGGCCTAGATAGTAGCATCTGCAAAACTGCTATGCTGCGTGAAGGATGAAGCAGGATATTGTATTAATAAGAAGGATCAAGGTTACTTTCTTTGAAATGATGTGTACTGAGAAAATAAATACGACCCCTTTTGATTTCAAATGCATTGTTATCTCAGCAAAACTATGTTGGTAGGGACATTAGGTAAACACCGGAAGCCCTTTCTGTTGGAGCATTAGAATGTCCTGACACATCGATCTGTCGTGTAGTATAGCCACACTGAGGTCAAATATAATTGTGAGGTCAATGATCTGTCAATACTGCCAATCCACTGGCTATGATCCATTCACTGCCATAAATCAATTCCTTACCCTAAACATGTATAAAAGATATTGGAAATAAGTACAATTCATCAAACTAAGAAAAACAATAGGGTTCGTATTTAAAAACATTATAACATAAGAGGAAAATAAATGCCACAAAATGGGTGCATAAAAATGTGCAAATCCATTGTCTATATTTTTGTTTTGTTTTGCAGTTAGTCATACTGTATGTAGGAGGTCCCACATGCCTGAGTGTTTTTGATATTTATATCTCATAAATCATATGTCTAGAGTGACATTGTTTTCGAGACTGTACGGCATTGATCGACCGCACAGCAGTGAGCTCGGTCAATTCTCTTTATCTCTCTTTGCGGTCTCCACTCTTTCTCTTTTCTATTCAAATGATCATTCAGTTCATTCTGTGTATCACAGTGAGTCTGGACACAAGCCAGACGCTGTCGATCTGAATTCACCAGCAATAAGAGGCAGCCCGTAAAACCACGTACCAATGAACTTAAAGGCATGTTTCATAGCTTTCCCTAACAAGAAACACAAACAGTGTTTGTAAAAATACAAACAGGATTATCAATGTTCCATCATTGTTAACTGCTTGGATAGTAAAATAAAGAAGCTAAACAAACCATTTAAGTCTACAAACTCCAAACAGGAGTTTAAGGCCCTTTTTAAACAGGAAGTTAGTTTATTTTCAGCCAACATTGTGATTCACAGGCATGGCACAGACAATAAACGGCTGCTACGCTTTTTTTAAGACTATTAAAGGTAAAACGTGACTCACATTAACATAAAATCCCCATCGCAGACGTACAGGAGTGTGTTTTGGAACAAAGGAGGACAGGGTTCAGAGAGGGGTCCGGGCGGAGAAGACCAGAAACCTGTCCCCTAGGAGCCAAATTTCACAGGGCTTGTGGGCGCCATGACCTCTAAGTTATTTACACCCAGTCATAAAGTCAACACGCATGCTCCAAAGCAGCGAGCAGGCCACAAACCACAGCTCTCAAATAGCCATAAATCAGCAGGGTAAAAACACAATGATACCAGGCCAATTTAAATATTTCACATTTCTTGGTGGTTAGGCTGGTTGGACGTTAGACGTTTGGCAAATAAATGCTTACTTTCTTCAGATGACAGTGTTCTGTTGACAGTAAACCATAAAGATCCAGTGTCTGTAAATGTACAATAGAACTGCGTGAGTTCTAAATACTGCAATTATTTTACCTCACATTACTGTATTGACAATCTCATGCCAAATAATTGATTTATTACTATAATTTAAATAAATGTTTGACAAAACTATTTTAAGGGAGAAAGATCCAACAAATAGGAACGTCTGAGAAGGTGAAACAGACTTTAGCATAAAAAGGTTCAATATCAAACTATTTTTAGTTTTAAAGGTCCAGTGTATGAAATTTGAGGCTTCGAATGGCAGATAACATATTTACGAAACGCACTCTGTAGAGTAGTTTGTCCGTTAGGGCTATTGTAAAAACAACATTTAATGCATATAATAAATAAATAAATAAATCATTGGGGTCAAATTCCCCATAATTCAATGGGCACCCCATGTTACATAAGGAGAGACTCTCCCTTAGTAAAGAATAGAGCAGAGTTAGGAGATGACAGTATCAGGGCTTCGGTCCATACCCAGGAACATAGAGAAAAGCCATAATAGTACCTTTCATAAACCATCCAATCACTGGCCTGAGAGAGCAGTGAATTGTGGGACGGAGAGCACATAAGTCCTAATGACACAAGTGGGGCAATTGTTTCTTTCTGTGCGGACACTGTTGAATAAAATTCATCTGCTCCTTATTTTCCAGTCATTCATATACAGTATTAAATCATAATTTGTAAGCAGATATCCCATTGCTACTTCAGCTGAACTTGAGCTGTCCTCCATAATGGTTTCCATAACGGTAAGCACAAAAGATAGCATTTCTTCCCATAAACAGTCATAGGTTTGAACTCAAAATGAGGGCTTTTCATTCTCTGACAGGGCTTTTATTTGTGGTCACTGTTGAAGACAGCGGGATGAAAGAACACCGCACAGAAGGCAAATAAACTGCTATTGTGGTGAAATTACAGTCAAAACTGAATAAGAGAAGATTTGCTCGCATCAATTTATGAAAAACAAGGAACATCTTAATCTCTCAATGAATTATAGCTCACAGAAATGGGATGCCTGATGTCAACATTCATCAAACACATTTTCCCAGATCTGCACTTCTTAGTTCGGTGTCCAAGCATGTATTTCATGCATTTCAAGGAAGACAGATGTTGCTGAAACCAGCTCACACAACAAAAAAATGCCTTACAACCGCGCTAAACATATTTCTGGACTTTTCATCACTCGAATGGCTAATGCAATTCAATTAAAAGCAAGCAGCTCCTACTTTGACTAAAATGATACGCATTTAGACCGAGTGAAAAACAGTACGGCACTTTAACTAAAATAAACTGGTCACCATAAGCTCTCATTGCAATAGTGCAATGCTTTTTTCAGAATATTAAATAACTATTATGTATGTAACTGGTTCCATCAGTACGTTTGTATAACAACACAATCCAAAAGCCTCTGATTGGTCGAGAGACAGTCACATGATACATGTTTGACCTTAATCTCCATAGATCGTTTATCAACCATAAGGAAGCAAAACAGTTTTAAATCAGCGTTATTTATCTTTAGGAATTAATGTATAATTGTGTAGATAACTGTCCCGGTAAAAATAAACTAATAAATAAAATCACAGCTGTCCAGAGAAGACAGATGGGGAGATGTTCTGTTTGATCAGGAACAATAAATCATGCCTGATTTCTCTAAAAGGTAAGCGAGATAAAAACAATGACACTAAAACACCTGTTATACAGGTGCTACAGTCATACTGTACATGTGTCGCTGGCAACCCCCGTCACAAAAACTATTGCTCACTATCTACATCTACCACACCTAGCCGGCTTTGAGAAGGGGTGAGATAGGGTTACGGTGAATTGATGCCACTTAAATCAGACTCTAAATATATGAGGCATTGAAATCAGGGCATGTGCCATATTTGCAGAGCAATTACGAGCATGCAAAGTCTAGCCCGCCATGCCAATGGCAGCTGGTGCTATGTGACTATGTAAATAGCCAGCATTTTCGCTCAGTGAGTCACAACCAAACACTCCAGAGATACAGCGGAAGCATTATTATAAGAATGTTTACCTTAGTGAATGTCATCTGCATATAATTGTTTTCTATATGTCCGATACATATAAACAATGTATGGTCATACAGTATATGATATTATAAATATGACAAAATGTGTTTATTTCTATTTCTATTCTCTTTTATGGATTAATGAAACACCAATAAATGTCAAATATTCAATACATTTTGGAAATGTTTTATATACAGTATATGCTGGAAAGCATACATATAAATAAATTCTAATTGTATTTTACAAGTTCATGTAACCTTTTGTATGCCATAATCAATGGCCTTTTATTTGAGGATACGAATAACTCGATGTCTACCTGGTACACCTCCAAGTGTATCTTTTTAAGAATTGTGCAGTTATCCTTCCAGAGAGTTATGGCCATTACACCTCCTTGTAGCTGCTGCCAGATGCCAAAGAAGCGCATGGCTTGAAGGCAAACTTCAGTGATGAAGCACAGCTGGCAGTGTTTGGCGACAGGTACCTGGTGTCTGTTGGGCCTCATCACCAGACACAGCGCAGCCCTAAATTCTCATTTAAGTGCCCCAGAAGGACCTTTGAACTGATTTCACTCGGGCCCATATAGGTCAAGTTCCATTTGCGCACACTTACACAATTTCTATAGTGGTGTGGTGATGCATTGATCTGCTATATATCATACACTTTAAGCTAATTTCTCATTTCAAATGCTATATTTTTTTAATATTAGCAGAGCAAATATTTATACTACTAACAATAAAGGCGGTTCAAAATACCTGGCCAATCCTTCCGTATTATTATACAAATGCAAATGAAATATCACCGAAAAAAGACTCAGGGGATTTCGACGCAAGGCAACAGCTGTTATTCACACGTGCGTCCTAATGTCCCATTGCCAAAACATGCAAGCAAATGTTGCATTTTCTCATTCATTAATCATCATTTAGTCATGTCAATGTTAGACTGGATGCAGGTCACATATGAAGCAATTGGAATGTTAAAATGTATGAAACAATATGGTGCAAAGCACTTAATATGCACACAATAGGGTCTCCTGCCAAAATACAGCGTGTGTATGCGAATGTCATAACGCTATGAATTACACAAGCCACTGTGTCAATTTACAATAAACTGCGGGATGCCATAACAGCCCATAATGAATATTTCAATTTAAGTACAACATATGGAAATTAAACAATGTCATGAAGTGTTATTTAAAAAAAAGCACTGCATAATAATGATCCCAATATCAATCCCAGGTTTAAACCAATCACACCTCCTGTTCAACATATGACAGTATGTGTACTGCAACCTCAAAAACAGATCCTCAACAGACCTCAATACATCCTGCTATCTTTGGCATGAGACCATAAGTATTAAGTTACAACTGAATCCCTTAAAAAGCGAATGATATGCACAAAATAGAAAAACTGCTATTGTGTAATTCATTATAAAATCGGTATTCAATGCATCTTAATGAGTTATTGTATGCACAAGTATCACACTGTAGGTGATTTACAGTCCTCGTCACATTAAGAGAAGCCTATTGTGATATAGGCAGATATAAAAATAAAAAAAGCATTTAGCATTTCTCATGAGAATTGTGAGAAAGCAAAGGGAACAAAAGCACTGAGCAAATCTGCTGTTTTATCTTAGTGAAGATGGTTGCAAAGCTTGATTTACATAGTGTAGAAAATATCACACATTAAAATATTAAGTAATAGAGTAAATTATTAAACCGATACTACCCTGTAACCAGACACAAAACATTTCAGTCTTCCCAAAGCAATACATTCAGGCTGTTACGTTTCAGAGACCAGTCTTTAACAAGGGAAGAAGATGCAGTGCTAAAACCCTTGCTGCTTTCATCTTTTGCCCTAGCCTATAAACTATGTTTTTTCCTCCTGTTCCGTGTTATTTCGCACTGACGATTTTAGGGATAGCAATCATAGAAATGCGCAATAATAAACAAATATTGAGGATGAATTCCAAGGATGGCGGAACACCTGCTGTCGAGCAGCCTTTGTATCAAATATTACGACGGGCCGTTAATATACAGTCAGTATGACACGCCAAACAATAAAATGTAAGCTATACCACACGGACCATTACGCGTAATAGGCTGCTCCTGATTGAAAGCAACGCATCCTTTGTGATGCCACATCTCGGCGAAAATCCGCATCATCATCGGTTGCCATGGGAGAAGCGCGACTGGATGCCCCCTCATCCTCATCGATGCAAATACTGCACCGAATGCGCATTTGATCTCGCGAAAAGCGTCTCGCCGTACACCGTAGGAAATAAAGGCATTCTGTAAAATGCAACGAAAAGCTTACCGATTCCTGTGATGAGTCCTCGACCGGTCCGGCGGCACGGGACTGGGGCGGCTATGCTCTGCTGTGCTGTCCGCGCGTACCGCAGCCTTTGGTTGCGCGCTTGTCTTTCTCCTCGAGCGCGCTGCTGCTGTCAAACGCGCAGCGCCGTCCCGCGCAAGCTCCGTGCAGGCGCAGCTGCAGCGAAGGATGAAGGCACACACTCACACACAGAGACAGTCATATAAAGCTTTGTTAATGATGCAATAGATTGTATACCATACCATACATAGCATTATTCATAAAAACTAGAATAACTACAAACAACAAAACCAAAAAAGGTCATTTTAAGATGGTGACTTTACGCACAACAACATTTTTTACTTACTCTCATATTACTTACAAACGTTATGCACTGTATGAGTAAGTGTTCAATTCAGAACCCAGCCAACTATTCAAGAGCCTAAACAAGAGGTTCTGTAGCTTCTTCAAGTCTCTTTGAGCTAATGCAGTCAGGCCTCGATACATAAATCATTGTCACATGGTGTCCTATGGTGTCTTAGGAACCCTTTCTTCCGTGGGATCTCCGAAAAAGAAAATCTGGGGCTCCTTTTAAATGATATTTCACCTTTTGTTAATATTGTATTATCGGCCAATTTGATCCCTTTAGAAGTTCAGCAGAAGGGTAGCTCAGGTTCTATAGCCTCGGTTACAGACTGTATGGACATGGCATTATGCATGGAAAACAATACTCATAATAGAGTGTGTCTAGCACATCACTGCATAGATTTAAGAAAATTATATCAGTTCTCATTCATCTTTCTGACATTTAGATACACTTAAATTCACCCATATAACCCTTTTATTCCCACAAAACCATTACTATGATCAATCTCATCCACCCAATAAACAGATTTGTTCAGATCATTAATCTGTTTGATTCCACGTCTATATATATTTCATGTCGCTTGGCACATTCATATTGAAATAATTTAGCTGCCCTCTAGACTAAATGATTCATAAATGTAGTTATGCAATATCTGTCACCAATGTAAATAATATTCACTAAAGGTGTGAAAGTGCGTAAATGCAATTCTTTGTGTGGATACAGTAGTATGCCATGCCTTATTTTTTCTACGAAAAAATCCCTTAAGTGCAAGTAAACTTGCAAAGATGGACAATTTGGCAACACTTCAGATATTTAAAAAAGTGAATTCAAATAAATATACCTTATGCACTATATGTAAAGGACATTCCAGAGTACAATAATAATTTGTGCTACCGATTGGATGTAAGATATAAAATGAAATGTTAAAATTGCACTTTACCTTTAACCACAGTGTTAATAAGTTCTTGTTTGACTTGCTGCCTGAGGGGAGTCTGGGAACAAATGATGCAAGGATTGTGCCCGGAATGGTCCTACTGTATATCATCTCTGTTTACGTCCGGAATGCACAGCTTCTCGAACCATGGCAGCGTACAGCCAGTGACCTTCTAAGCATGTACACACGAACACATTCCTGACTGCCTATAGATAATAACAAACCCTGCACTGACTTTACTGTTGTTGTCTCTGTGGATGAGGCACAATATTTGATTCAATCCAGATTAGATAGTGCTGAATCAAACAGATTCAAGAGAAAGATGACAAGAGAAACATCTACTCAAGGCTCTGTCCTTCTTTAGTTTGCTTTGAGAGACTGTCTTCTGACTGCACGTACAGTATGTACTTTAGTCCAAACCGCAGCAACATCTGAGTACATATTTCTAGACTCCTCTCGCACACACCTGTGAGATTTGACACATCATTGAACATTTCCATGGATAAGATGCGACATACCTGAGTCTTTGACCACCGAGAAAAGAACTGACCAGGAATCTGGAATTCAAAGGTCCTGCGAATGTTCAATGCCTACCTTGATCCCTTATGTCACATTTTTCACAGGGACAGACTCTTGATATAAAAAGTAGAGCTGGTTCATCTTCCGTCCAACAAGAACTAATAATATTTTAATATTTAATATTAAACGGAACAGAAAATAAGTTAATGTTGGAGAAGTGTTTTACTTATGTTTAAAACGCAACTAATTAAAAAAAAATAAAAAAACATTTTACAAAAACGGTGAAAAAAATCTTTCTAATGAACTACACATGGACAGACCGAGGATTTAAAATCTTTTATTTCTCTCTGAGAATTTGTTGGAAATGTTCTTTAAAGACATTATTAGGGAAATTACACTTTTAAATTGAGACCTATTAAAATTTCATCTACAACACTCTGTACATCACACATATTTTACTTTATACTTGAACTGAACAAAAACAATAAATTGTGTAACGGGTCATTTTTTCCCAAGTGCACAGTGAAGACATTAAAGCTGAAATGCAAATGTACAACTGACGCACTTAATATAATAATAATAAGCTATTTGCATGATAATAACAATATTATTTCCCTAACTGATGCAATAATCAATGCAAGTGCAACAGGTTTTGAATCCACCAATAAAACAACTGCATTTAATATGCGGTTTTGTGGAAAGATTTGTTTAAAACATTATAGTGCTGTTTGTTTGCAAAATTAAAGGTTCATAATTACGTCCCATGTCAAATAAAAAAATGAAAAACATACTTTCATTGAAAAGTTATTTACATGAGCATTCATTTGTGCACATGGCAGCTTGTCTCATGCTAATACATTTAAGCTCAGTCAACACTATCTGTACTATTGTGCAGAAACAAACATCTAAAGGTTTGTCAAGGAGAGACAATACACAAACAGGAGCACTATTGCAACCGAATGCTACTTTGTCACAATAGTAATACTACATTAAAACTAACATCGGCAAATACAAGTGGTGGCTAGTTTCAGTGTGTAGTCTATTGCATGCTCGTGCGCAGTACTCTTCATTTCAGACAAGACAGTGATACGATGATGGACGGGGTTGTCAAGAGCCGAGACATTGTGAACAATCGCTGTCCTTAAATGAACAAAACAGCCCTAAAAATCATACCTGGTGAACCCATTTAATCCATGATTCTCTTCAAGGCAGTAGACATCTTGTCCTAGATTAAATTGTCGTTACGGCACCATGTTCCGAAGTGGCTTCAGAATAAGGAAAAGGTTATTAGTTGTGCAAGTTTCACGGCTTTAACGTGTTTTAGAGTTTGGAGCGGAAGGGAAGGCCGTCGTACAAGTCAGCTTTCAGTTGCGCCCATTCGGCCAGTTTCTGTACCACACTCTTTTCTTGAGTGAGCACGCTGGCCGCTTTCTTCAGCTTGTTCTCGTTACGTTCCAGGTAGCGACGGCTCTCGGCCTGCAGGAAGTCAAGCCTTTCTTGACGGTTCTCGTCCAATGGGACGTCTTCGCTCATGTAAGGGTTGAAGCGAAAGTAGGTGTTGGGGGGAAGAAGGGCGTCCAGCATTGTGTGGACCTCTGCGGTGAAGGAGAGAGACCATGAGGCAATAAAAGGTTTGCTTTAGTCTTTCATTACCACTTATCTGTGCACCTGAAGCCTGAATACTTTCTATCAGTGTGCACATCTTTTACTAACTCAACATCATCCTCTTAATCCTCTTTTCATAATGCCACAATCTACCATTTAAAACAGCTGCTGGAGACCATGTGACTTGAGGACACGTGATCATGTGACTCCGCTCTCACCTTCAGTGTCTGTAGCGCTGCTGATGACGTTGGTAAGTTTGGTCTTCAGGCTGGTGTAAGTGCTGGAGCCGCTCTTGGCGACTGTCTCGTACCGGCCTGTGCCCAGAGACACCACACACTGCACCGGGGTGTTGGGCCATAGACACTTACTCTCGTGGATAGCCAGAGCCGTGGGGTTGTTGATCAAGAGTCCACCATCCTAAAGAAAAAGACAATTTAACAATCCATTTAACAATAAACAATCAATTGGTTGCACAAAAACTGGAGTACACAGGATTTTCATGCATGATATAATAAACAATTATTCCACTAAACGTTTTTCTTCATAGTAGCTAAATATAATTTGGGTTTTCCATCAATATAACTTTTTTATTTTTATTTTATAACTTTCATTTATTGGTGTCCAAATTTTTGAATCTGAGTTACTCTTTGAAAAAAACAGAATTAAAGAATGAAAGACCTACATTTGCATTTCCAGATACTGGGAATCATCCTGGTACAGTATAATGGACACATGATCTCTCGTCTGTATCAGAGTAGATGTGTTCATTTCACTTGAGGCATGTAAAATACATTTCCTCGGCATCATCTTTCTTGGCTTCCAGTAAGAAGCACGTCAGATAATAATATGATGAAATCATGTTCACTAGACATCTTCCCTTTTTTCTCTCAAGTGCCCTAGATTTCAGTGACACGGATAGTGAAACGTGCATCAGTGCACTATGACAAAAGAAGAAAGCTTTTGGAGTTTAACAATCCTTGTCCCCGCCAGCATTAATTGTGATAAAATGTTGGCAGAATTCTCGGTCGCTCTGTCACTTTAAAGAATCACAGGGATTCAATCAAATGAAGCAAAACAAATAAACGTTAGAGCACAAACTCCTTGTGTGATGGTCTATAGCAGTCGAGAGTCGTATGTATAACAGATTACAGGGTTGGCATGTGAAGAAGGAACTGAAGTGCCATTCAGAGCGAGAAAGAGAGTATTCGTGAAAACAGAGAGAGTCTCTGCCACTGGTAGCATTTGGAGGCTGGGCACTGAGTGCTCTGTTGGCAACAGGTTTTAAAGCCCAGAGCTTCTACCACATTTGCATTTTAATGAGGAGCATTCATCCCACACTGCAAAAACATACATCAAACCATAGCGTATCTTTAAACGAGGGGAAGATTAGCCAATTGAATGTCAATAAAGTGGGTTTGGATGGCCCTTAGGAAAAAAAAGGAAACCAGCTATAGGACTGAGAATGGAAAACAGCTTAAAATAGCTAATGCACATCTGATTCTCTAATAAATTCCCATGAGGACAACGTCAATTTTTAAGAATTTCTCATCTACTGATCTCATTTTAGTTCGAAAGAACTGACCACAAAATAAGGAACATTTCTGATGATTTTCCGTTCCAAGAAACTAACTCACACTGCCCAGCCCAGCCCAGAACGGCGGAATATGAATTGCTTGCACACAATTCTTCGCACCAACATTTCTATATAATAACCATTTTCCTATATTGGACTCTATGGACTTTAGATGAATACATGCATTCCTTTAGCTCAGTGGCTGATGGCTTTATTGGCCTTTTAGGACAACAGAGACATTGTGAAAAGCTTGATGCGAACCCGGTGGGTGTCAATAGACAGACGGACAGAATGACGCCTCCCCGATGGTTCATCAGACACTGCTGAGGGCTACGATTCAACACGAGTGTCTGCCGTCCTGGCCGGCTAATGATATCTCAGGCTGTGAGTGTGCGCTGAGTGTGTCATCGTTGGGATTGTGCCAGTTCGAGCCGGCTGAAGATGGGCAAAGAGATCTCACATCTATGCTTAGCCAGTGCAGACACATGTTCAAATCCACTCAGCAGTCATTTATTTTACCTTTACTACATTTTAACACAATATATTTTTGCTTATGAGATGGCAAGCAACACTTTTATCATTGTTTATAATTCATTTTAATTCAAACTTAATCATAAAAAGCTATGCTGTGTGCTGTTAAATTTCTTTGTCTGACAGACCAATAAAAAAGTGAATCCCATAGATTTACATTGATGTGTATTGATTGTTTTAGAGAAGTGGGAGGAGTCTAAAGGTTCTTGAATCTTTTCAAACATCAGTCTTCGAGCCCATTTTAGGCATCCACGCCGACCCTGGGCGACAGCATATAAAAGCAACACTAATGAGTTAAAATATGCAGCACTGATGGGACATCACAGGATGTAGTTTGAGTGCCTGGATGTGCAGAGTTTGCTTTCCTTCCATCTCCTAAGAGAAATCCTAATGATTTTCAATCCAGCAAGATTTTTGCCTTATAACAGCCACAGCACTCAAGACTTTAGTACGGTGGCCGAGAAGTGCAAAACAAAACAACAAGTTGCAAAACTAAAAACAAATCCAGAAGCAAAAAAATAAAAAATCAAAATGACACACCTGAAAACGCGATATCAAATCTAGAATAGCAAATCTAAAAACGCAACAAAAATTCGGAAAACAAAATAACAAGTCAGAAAACACAATGACAAATCAGTCCGGAAAGGTACTTTGTTGGAATGGGATAGCTACTGCTGATTGGATGAAACTCCTTTCAATCAAGATATCCAGGCTTATGTTAATATTCATGAGCAAACGATCGTGTCAGTCACTCTCTCGCCATAACCAACAGGGACACAGATTAAAGTACATATCATGTTATATGTATCTTCTGAGGGGAAGACAATCGAGGATGGTACACAGGCAGTCGTCTTTCAGCTGCACTATGCGTGCTGCTCAGCCCGTTTCAACTTTATTAACAAAATGTGGCTTTTGAACCGTAATCAATTTTAAGAGAGTTTAAGATTTCACGCTGTTTTGATTGCACTGTTCCTTTAAAATGCATACTGGACTGTGTAAATTACCTGATGGAGGTCATTTCCTAGAACAAATTCCTGGAAGTAGCCCGGCGCAGCAGATGAGGCCCGGATGGCCTGCCACATCTTATGATTGCAGCCGCCCAGGTAGTGTGAGCGAACGCCAGGCAAGAAGTTATAATTCCTGAAGACATATGCCTTCAATGGTAGGCCTCTGCTAACCATGGTGCTCACCGCTGACACCTAGAGGAACGCCAGAGAAGCGAGTGACCATACAATCCCAGTGAAAAGATGAGAACTGCCATTTGTACAGATATGTGGAAACACACCTTGGGGCAGTTAGGGTTTTTGGCAGTCTCCATCATTAGACCGGGGCCCATTCTTTGTCTGTTGAGAATTGGCAAAAATAACAATGGCGAGTGAACACATTATCCCGCGATTAACTTTATCTAATCATGTCTCCGTTTATTTCAATGTGCTCAATGTCTTTTTTGCCTCTACTTATTTCATTAATTTTATTAACGTAGCCTTCGAGTCAAGCAACAAATGACTAAACTGTTTTTTTTGGCTTATTTATATCAGTTCACCAAAAACTCTTGAATACACTGTCGTTAATGTCGTACTTAAGGATCGCCTCCCAGATCTGGCTGTCGTAGTATGCGTGACTCCATCCCATCTTCACTGTGCCCACTATCATATTCTGTTTAAAGACATCAGATCCCAACTTCCGATACAGTTCATCGCACTCATCTAGAGGGATCTGAAATGCTCCCAGCATGAAGGCCAGGATGGCACCTTAGAACAGAAAACAATTATTATAATCAGCATAAATTAAGGTTAGAAACACTGTGTGTGGTTAAATATACCTGTACTAACTCCACATATGTAGTCAAACAGCTGGTAGATGGGCTTTCCAGTTAAACTCTCCAGTCTGTGCAAAGCCTGCAATGCAACTAGACCCCTACAAAACAAAAAATATATTATTATATTGTTTAATTCGTTATTACTCATTATTATGTATTTATTAGTTCATTATTGTGGAACTAATCGTGGAAGTTTTTAATAGATGTATTATGTATGGTATGACAGGCTGCAGGACAATGCTGTCCCAAACTACCCTTCATTTATTTGAGGAATCAATAGGAAAACTAACAATTTAATATGGATTTTCCGCCCTAAAACTGAGAAAATAATAATAAAAATACAGAGATGATGGACAACCTATAAAGGAAATGTAAATTTGTGCCAGATCTATTTCCGGCTGACCTACGTTTTAGGTAATTTTGGGCTGACCTACTTTTAACTTATAAGTACTTTCAGAATTTGTTAACTTTAAATTAATTTGTCATCTGTCTGTCAGGAGCACCTGGTTCCCCCTCCGTCGATAGAGAGGACACGTATCCCCCTGCCTTTGACCGGGTCATTGTAGCCCACCAGGGCCAGAGCCTGTCTCACAGCTGCCTGCAGATTGGAGTCTCGAGCTTGCCTCAAACGCAGAAGACACGGGATAACCTTCTCCTAAAAGCAGCATGAAAAAGGAAGCATGTAAAGCATCTTCACTGTAGAGAAATAGCAGACGGTATGACATCGCTTACAGTGACCGCCACTCCTCTGGTCTCAGGAAACTCCAGCAGGTGGGAGCTCAGTTCCTCCACCCTGCTGATGGTGATCTTCACATCAGTGACTCTTTGAAGACCCTTGACCAACGCCCTGGTTCTGTTATCTACGCTCACACGTGCTATAATCTACAACAAAGAGAAACATGTACCGTAATTATTAGATAAAGTACTACTTATAAGAGATGAATCGCATGTCCTAGTTATATTTCCATCCCAAAATCGAGATAAAGTTATGCCAAAATAAATGTGGAATTAATTGAATGTATTGATTCTACCTTCTCTCTTTGAGATAGTAGCGTCTTAGCTTTCTCATCCGCCTCTTTCTGCTCCTTGATTTCTGCACTCTTCGCTTCCTGAGATGCCGGCAGATCTGGTCCAGATGTTTTGTCTTTCTCCACTTTTCCACCGCTCTTTGAATCCACTTTGAACTTTGGAACCAGGGGAGTGATGTAGTTACCCACAAAAGCCTGCACACTTGGCCTGGGGTATGACAAATAATGACTGATGCCTTTTCTTGGCGATATTGGGATAGCCTCCTCTTTAGCTGCAGCAGGTGCTTGTGAACTCTCCACAGAACTATCCTGATCATTGACAGGTGGAAGAGGGGGCGATTCTGGTTTAGCTCCATGGGATACTGGTGCTGCAATAATGATGTGAGCCTGGCCACCACTGTGAGAACCAGACAGAGTTGTAGCAGGGATTGCATTTTCTCTACCCTGCGATCTCTTGTCATCTCGTGTGTCGCTCCCAAAATAGGTATTGACATGTTCGGCCAGGTGACTGTATGTTTCATCCATGTTCGTGGCAAAAGCAGCAGGCTGGAATCGTTGCAGTGTCTGCTTTGCAACTGTGGTAGATGTGTTCCCGATGTTAGTGGACAGGTTGCTAGGTTTTGGGGCTTCTTTATGACGTTCCATGATGTCTTTTTCCACCCGTTTCACCTTTGGTGGATCAGGTTCTGCCATGGTCATAACAGCCCCAGCTTCCGCCTCAGGAAATTCGACTTTGCCCTGGGTGGCACCGGGTTTGAGGCGCGTGATCTTGGAGAGGCGCTCGGGGTGTTTAACCGTGCCGCTCACAGCCTTGCTGACTGTGTCCAGTGTGCTCCTGATACGCGACATGCGGTGAGGTTACTCGAGGGAATTCTGGGATATAAACTTGACATCAGAGATGCTCACGAGAGCAGAGCTTAATTATAATATGTTCTGAAAAACATTTCGCCATTTTGGATCTATTAAATATGGCCTCAGGTGTACAGAGGTGGGAGCCTCTCTCATTTTACAGGCAACCTGTAAAGAAACAAATTTTCATTTGTTATTATTAACTAAATAATACAATTTAATAATGTTTATACCTAAAATTAAACCTACAATATCACTACTGCTAATATTTATAGTAAGACAAGCATCACTGACATTTTCTACAGGAGAAAATACAAATTATTGTCTTCGACAGAAATGATTTAGAAAGAAATACCCCAAGTTGGGGAGATATTTACATTATATATTTCAATACGTGTACCTTAAATGTTATATTCTTTTGTATTAAGGTTGGTAACATTAAAAATGTATTTAAATCAAATTTTTGAATGTAATACACAAAAAACAGTAATGATATAACTATTCAGAAAGTTTATTATCACCGAAAAACGGATGAAACACACGAATAAAAGAAAGACCTTTAAAACTGAACCTTAGTAATCATGGTTTAGTAGTAAACCTTAGTAACTACACATCTCACTATAGTAAACATAGTTTAACGATAAAAGTTGAGGTGAAGGGCTAAATGAACCTTAATCCCTAAAAATCTAAACAAGTTCAAGGAAATTTAACAGGATACCCGGAAAGGCCCCGTCCGTCATTACCATGGAAACCAACGTCAACATAAAGACTGACAGCTGAAACGGGCAGCCACCGGTTTACCGCATTTCAAAAAATAAGTAAAACATGGATACCGAAAGCTCAAATACATCCGACTGTGATCATGAAATTAAAAACATCGAGTGGATCTCAAGTAAAGACTTTAAAGTCGAAGCGGGAGAGCGACAGATCAGACGGTACATGGACACGTGGGACATCAAACATCCCGGCTGGCAGTACAGCATTCGGTTTCTCCAGGAGCAAGAGCAGGAGTTTAAAAAGCAGTTTCATTACCGAGTCCAATGGAGCATCCCGACCCAAACCGCCCCGATCCCCAGAGCCACAGCCTGCGTCTATTTCATCATAGAAATCTCTACAATCAAACCAAACACGCTGCCTGTTGATGTGCACTTTCTCATTGAATCCAACCGGTCCAAACATATTCCAGGCCGAACGAGGTTCAGAGAAAAGTGGCTGAGGGATGTGCTGGAGAGCAAGACTTTACTTATGGACACTATCGACTTTTAGAACTGAAATCGACCTTTCACTCTGCAGTGCTATATACAGACGTACGTTAAAGCTTGCATGCATTTTTTGATCATCTTTAAAGTAGGATACACTGATGTTTTCAATGTTTATTGTCTGAAAAAGAGTTAATCTGCCCGGCCTTAATCTATTCACACGATTCGACATAATCAGTCATTCTTAACTCTACATAAATATAATATATATGATGTCAATAAAATATTTTAAAACGCTATAAAAAAGTGATCTCTTATAAATATACCGTGTAATATCATTGTAAGAGGCTGCTCATTTGGACCGTCCGTGTTGTTTTGAATGTAGCTGTCAAAGACTGCACAGAATATCTTTTGATCATTTGATCTGGAAATTAAAACTTGAAACGTAAATATTCAATGACATACCCGGTACATTTTTATTTGCTGTCATTTCGTTGACAATTAGTCTGAAGAGAGAGAGATGTATGTCTACCAAATGAAATTGAAAAATGTCAGGAAGCGTTGAGAAACACGAGAGATGACGTGAGGAGAAAGCAGCCAATCAGAGCGCCGCCGCTCTCCTCTTCTCCTCAGTATATAAAGCTACGCAAACAAACCCGAGAGAGCGCACTGCCAACTAGTGGTTGCTACAAATAATAACAAAATGAACACACGCATTGGTGTGACGGACAATATTTTTTTATTTCTATGATTAAAAAGAAAGACTCCTTTAAAATATATAAATAAAGTTCTACATGTACACAGATTTAAATACTAAAAAATTTAAACAATGTCCCATAATCCATTTAATCATATCCTGTAGATCTTTTGACAAGGGTTTCAAGTATTGTTGTGACTGGACGTGTGACTCATCTCTCTCAGATGTGACTGTTGGATACAGTCCTCCACGGTTTCGTGGTTAAAAGAGTAAAGTTCCCTGTTGTGATTTAAAGGAGGCAGCCTCGCAGGTAGAGCTGTCTGTCCCTGTGCAAACCTTTCCAGCGATTGTACCCGCCTCTCCTGTTGAAGCCAGTACAGCATCTCAGTACGATCCCAGCGCATTTTTTCTTTGTATTGTCGACCCTGTGACACAATTAAAAACAGGATAAAACTTGGGTTTCTGGTGTGTACTGATGCTGTGAGCAGGAATCTTCACCTTATAAGTGATGTTGTCATTGAAACGTGTTGTGATGTGGCTGATTATTTTGGACAATTCTTTATCGACAGCGGAAATCTGAGAGCTGAGATTTTCTCTGCGACTTGCTTCTTCCATTCTAGCCATAGATGAACCGTGAAAACCTGCACATGCATGTGTTTATTAGTACAAGAGAACAAAAAGTATAATTCTCCAATATTTATCATTCCTTTTTTGAAAGATAAAGCTATGCAAAGAGGTTTATACATTATGGATGGTTACAAATGCATGAAAGATGTCAAATAATTTTGCCTTTTATACCTTGTTGAAAAAATCTGCTGGGGTCAGATGCCTCCCTCTCAAACTCCTCCAATCGTGCCAACAACAGCTCCCTCCGCTGGATCAACCGGGCAGCCTGCTCCCATGCAGTGATCGCCTGAATGCACAAAACCACAAACCTCCTGCATACCCAGATGTTCACCGTGATGGAATGCAAGCTTCATCATCATTACCTCCCGCAGATGGTCCCTGTACTCATGAGAGCTGTATTTGATGGCCATGTCTAGCCGCTGTCCCTCTGGTAAACAGAGAGCTTTCCAGACCCTCTCCAGCCTGGCCTGCACCGGTTCTCCATCCGACAATTCAGCAGCTTGGCTCTCACCCGGCTCTCCAAGACACAAACTCTCCTTCTTAGATGTAAAGCAACAGAATACTGATGAATGCATTTATTTGTAGATTTACTTTTTTTAAACGTGTGTTTTCAGATAAACACTGTTTTTTATTATTCTGCAAAGAGGGAGATTATTTGTGCAAAGTGGTTATTTTTTATACTTTTTCGTTTGCTTTGAGCTTTACTTTGAAATGCTAAAAGTTTAATAAAGTGTTTTTTACACAAAAAAAGTCTGTGAAAATGATTTATGCCAAATAAATACTCTATACTAACATCAACAGCTAAAGTGATTTAGGGTCAAGTGAAAGAAAAGCAGAAGCCCGATTATAAGGGAAAGAACATAAACTCACCACATCCTGTATTTCCCCATCTGGATATTTTTCTGAAACACACAGCAGACAAATCTGTGTCCATTCATGCATTCTGGATATAAAATAACAATGGATTTTCTAAGATGTAACAGCATTTCATACAGTAAACTGCCAATTCTCTTTTAAATGTAAAAATGGATTGCCTTCCAGTTCTGGATCTTTTCCCAACCCTCCCATCCTTATGGTGTTGACATTCCAGAATCCAGGAACATATTCCTGCTTCATTTCCCACAGTAAATGAATCCTTTCTTGCTGCTTTCTGGAAAAGAACATTGCCAGAGTATACGTATAAAGCCTACAACAAAATGTTCGTGGTTCACCATTTGCTGACCTCAGCATAATCAGACGTGTTTCCTTCTTTTCGGTCTAACATGATGCATCCTTTTTTTATAAATCCATGAAACTACGCATTACAACTAATGTCTGGAAAATGTTCTTACTAAATTAAGTCATCTCATACATTTTCTTGTATTCTTGAGGACACAAGGAGGATAAGCCAAGAAACCCTGCAAACACCAGCTGTTGATAAATGGATACAGACCTTCGTCTCTCCTTCTTTTGCCGCCGTGCCAGCTTGTTTCTCTCTTCCTCCTCATCCTCACTGTCATACAGGTGAAACATCACTGACAGATAATCAGAGTCCTTCAAAACCATAGCAGACAAAAAGCAATTTTTCAGAATGTTGTTCATTTCTTTCACTTTCAAGAGGTAATTATTCTGTATTCAGAACCGCATATTCCTATCACCAAACTTACCTGGGTGGAAATATAGTTAAGGTAATCATCGAATGACAGTTGGCACTTCCACCAGTTAAACCAGGCTCTGTATGCCCGTGTGGATACATCCACAGGCCTCTCCCTTTTTAATGCCCTCTCCATCCTCTCTCTGCACAAAGTAAATATCAGTAAACAAAAAAGCCAGTGCAGAAGTGATTTTATATCTGAAATCAGCAACGAAGATTTTATCCTAAGCGACCAACAGAGCATTTTGTTACTTCAAGCACCTTGTTTTTGATTGCAATGGTGATAGAATAGAAGCAGCAACATTCCAGCCAGTCTATGCAGTAAGAGAGTGTAGAGAAAGATCATTTGCACACCTGTGTGATATGCTGTGTGGGTTGAGCCGTATTAGTGATGGGTTGAACAGATTTTGATTATTGTTTCTGTTCGGGCAGCACGTGGCATTAGTCGGAATGGGTTCAACCCTGGGGTCCTTACAAGACAAAATATTTACAGAAATATTCCCCACAAAATCAAGTAATTCAGTCTTCTTGGTTACAATTTGTTTGTGCATTAGAATTGATCTTACAATGCGTTGTAAGGGACCACAGCTTACCTCATCAAGGCTAAAATATTTTGTTGAAATACTTTTGCGTAGTTCTTCATAAACTTTCTTCATTTTTATTTCCTCTTCAATCAATTTCTGGTCCATTTGAGCAAGTGATGCTGAATCGATCTGAAGTTAAAAGGATTACATATAAAACCACTGTACACTATTTCAATAAGTAATAAGGTGTACAAATTATACAAAAATTATGCAAAATATGTAAACACGTTCAATGTGTATTTGCCTGTGATAAAAACAACACCTCTTTTGTAAATACATTGTAGACCGGTGGGTACATGCTAAGTTTGATGGTCTCTGGGAGAACTCTGTCGGAAACCCTGGCTGGTGCTGTGTGTAAGATGGTTTGAGGTGGTGCCACTACGCTGACCACCGCTCCTTGTGGGTGCGGAGGTTTCTCTGCAGGAGCTTTTTGGTTGCTCCTCTCTTTCTTCACTTCTTCCATTTCTCTTTGCAGTCTTTGTTTGAGCTTTTGGAGTCTGCTGGAACAATAGCTGCTCTGGGCTTTAAGAAGCGGGGGCAGATCCATATCAAGGCTTGTGTCATCCTCGCAATCGCTGTCCTGTAATAACCTAAAAATAAACATGAAGACACCAACTGACCCTTTTTTATTACATTTGATGCATGAATGCTGAGTGTGTAGCAGTCAAACCTCTTCAGATCCTCTCTCGGGTTCATATGATCCTCCAGGCTGGAGTTGGTCTCAGTGAACAGAAGGACTAGCAGGGATGAAGAGCGGAAGAGAGGTGCCATCTCTAGCTCCTCCAGCAGTGTCTCCCTGTGTAAGTCAGGCATGGAATGGCATCCCTGAAAGATGGGACAAATTGTTAAAACATTTGAAAAGCTGAAATATGGAATTTTGCTCTAGTTAGAAATTAAAGTGGTGCTTGGAATATGATGGATTATGTGCTGAAGTTTAAATTTAAAGATGTATAAATGATTTGAACACTTGCTATCAATTTCACGTATAATATTAAAATTGTGGATGACTAAGAAAAGTTTTTTTTTGAGGATAAAACTTGTAATAAAACTATTAGAGATTCAAAAAGGTTTCGGTCACCTTAATTCGAAATCGGTTTTGAAAAGGACTTTCATCCGTCTCTTGTTTCTGTATACTGGTTATGTCATCTGTGGAATCTTGACAAATTCACAAATTACATCTTTTGACATCCTGAAACATCCCATCACTGTTTGTTTAGATATCTGTGCGTGTCTTGTCATACCCTTTGTGTCTATCTTGCAGATGACTGCCTCCACGTTGCAAGGTAGGAGGTCATACACATTCTGAAGATCCAGCCCTCCAATGTTCACCTCAATCTGAAGATATTAATTATTAAATTATTAAAAAAGCATATTTCTCACTCTTGGAAGCACACATGAACACACCTCTTTGAGATCATCCGCCAAAGTCTTTTCCCTTGGCACGCTTGTCATACAACGTTTGATGTGATGATCATGTTCATATGGGGCGTTGAGTGAATCCCCCCGTAGCGCCTGCCCATCATCAAATGTTACAGCACCAGATTTGACCCTTCTTTTAGCTTTAATTCCCGAGACAATCCTACATCTAATGGACCGCACATTCAAGCTGCCAATAGAAACAGATACAGTCTATTACATGAAGCAGAAATGTTGCACCATGTGATCATAGAGAATTTAAGCTTACAGGTTGGTGCAGTCTGAAGCCAGCTGGGCTGCCAGTCTGCTTCGGTTGGCGTAGTCGGTAAAGACGCCACGCTTCCTGAAAGTGTCCATCAAGAGCAGGTATTGCAGAATCAGCTCTTCGCAGACGCGTAGAACCTCACTGAAGGTCTGACAGCGCAGCTGCACATTCTCTTCATGGGTCAGCGTGGTATCGACAGTTGAGATTTTCAGGTCTTGCCAGATCATACCTAGCTCACTGGTCAGTACTGCCGACTGCATGTCAAAAATAAAAACAAATGAGATACACAATTAGAACTGTTTAGAATCGTGGTTGGGTATATTTTTAAGACTGACCAGAGCCTGTTGGTCTTCATTGGAGATGGAGTACTGCTGTGAATTCTGGGATATTCTCTCCCTCAGCTGTTTGCACAACATTAACAGAGAGGTTGGGACGCTTTCATCCTTCTCAAAAGATGAAGATTCAGATTTTACCTCCTTAGACCTGCCTGAAGATAAATGTATAATATTGATTTTACATATAGAGTAAACAATTGAGGGAATGAGGTACAAACCTGTCATGTTGTCAACGCTGATGTCCATCTGACAGAGAAATTCTCGAATGTTCTTGAAGGACTGATCTCGACTGTATACCAATGTTTGTATGAGGTCATCGTGCTTGGTCTGCTCCATCCCACACGTTAAGCATGCTTGAAAATCGCCGTGCCCTTGTTATTCCTGCAGTCACCAGACATTTGTGCAATGTCTTGCAGACTGGTCAGATCTGCTATGTAACACAGATCTAACATAATCGAACCAAGCAATTACAGTTTAGCGTTAAATAAGCAGGTCAATTTGACATCATATCTACAGAGCAAAACCAAACGAAACAAAAAAGTTGCCAAAAGTTTTATGACCAAAATCAAAATGTTCTCCTCCGTTTTCCAAAAGTGTTAAAGAAACTCCAGATGTCATTCACAGCAGATTAAGAGACATTCACAGATATCAAAGTCTTTAGGCGTAAACCTGCTGAATTAAATCAGATTTAAGTGGCACAAGTACATAAGTGCTCAATCACAATACAACAGGCTTTTAAAGAACAAAACGGCGGTTTAATACGACTATTCTGTACAATCTTTTGAGGGTCAAAGGCAAAAGCGTTACGAAAATACAATGAATTTAAAGCGTATTTAGCCGAACGTTTTTTAAAGCGCCAAAACACTTCTTCCTGCCAGCGCTCGAGACCTAACAAGTCCCGTTGCTCCGGAAACCCCGTCAGGTTATGCACGACGTCATTACGCAATCACAGATGCCCTTTTTTAAATAGACCTGTGAATTTTGTGGACAGTTTAATGATACGAAAAGAATATAAATAATATATTTATATACAAGCAGTATGAATAATAATATGTATTTGAATAACACAAATAAATAATTTCATTTTTAAAACTATTAAGGTTTATTTTAGCCATAAAACAGCATTTTCCAGGTGAATTCACTGCGGTTTGATATGTCTGCGATTTATAGGACTCATCTGATCAGTTGATATGATTTACAGTGATCTCACCTGAACATTAGTAACGTCGCTGGACTCACTATCTGTGAGTGTCATGTGTATGCAAATATACAGGCAGAAATCCCATACGTCAAGGAAGCGATCTGATATGTGATAAAAACCCACACTGCGCTATAAAGTGCTCTAAAGTGTTTCTTGTTTTCGTTGGAGGCTACAACATCGACGGGCGCTTCACTGCGTGCTTATGAAAAATGAAACACCCCACTTCCGTTTACATTAGCCCCTGTCATCCGGAAGGGTGGTACCTGTTCTACTTCTGCAAATACGTCTTGCGTCGTCTTCTGCCAGTCAAGTCAAAAACAACATGGTTATGTGAGAGCTCTTCCGGTGATCGGTCCTGTCCACGGGCATTTGATGTTCATCATATCCTCACCTGAAGTTCTCGGGTAATGCTGCTTTGAAGGAGTCGGTCTCGAGTTCAAGTTCCGAAGAAAGATACGCGAAGTACGCAAGGCTTCTTTCATTGCAGGTGAGCGCTTTCGTGTTATTTAATCAATTTGCACCTGTTACTAAACTTTCAATATCGGTGGATACCGAGTTTAGTTGCCTCGGAATCGTAACAATGTGCGTGTGCTATAAATGGACAGGTAACGTGCTATTGAGGCGTCCGTGCAAGATTGTGATTCTTGAGGAAATGTTCATTGAGGAAATATTTACATCGCCTCGTTTAAATCCCCTAGTAGATATTTGAATGTTTAAAGTGAGACATGCTTTGTGTCTGTACACCCCAATTGATCCCACGCTTTATTATGCAAAGCAAATTCCTCATTAAGGCTTTAAAGGAACCGAACCAGAGGTCAGCAAACAGATTTATTATTAAGGATCCCGCTTACTTCAACAGGGCACGAAGTCAACGTGACTTTATAGCGTTTGGTTTCCATTGTTTCTTTTATCATTGCAGAATTTAAAAAAGGTTGCATTTAGCGTTGAACTTCCTTAAGCGTGGTGTCAACTTTGTGACTCGTTCAGAGACGTTTAGGTTATTTAGGAAATCAAGCCTCATGACTGTCGTTTAGGAAGAACAACTACTACACCTTAAGGTTTCACTGCCCCTTTTTATTTCTGCATAGTCGGATTCGGTCATGAAAACACCCCGGCTGAAATATCCTGAAGAATACAATTACAATTCTAAGGGATTCAATGTTTATAATAGAAGCTGCAATTGGTTTAATGGAAACAAATAGATTGTGGAGTTGCTTTTTGGGATGTTATCCGATAGTACGTCATTAAATCCGACTGGAATAAGGCTAGACAAAATGCTAGATAGTTAGTATAAAACAGCTTATGGTGTATTTGTATTGTTTTCCAGCAGGAAAGATCAGCCATAATGGTTCGTTCATTCGGCTGTCATTGTGCTCCGTCATGTTGTCGTTTTATTTACAGAGGTAACATGACCTCCTCGCTGCTGAGCTTTTTAAACCGAATACCTGCATACTTTCTATTTTCCCACAAGCGTCCGGCTTTGATAGCAGAGATTTGAAGACTTGGCAAAGGCCCGAGGGCCCACGTCATGTCACATTTATCATAGCACTGCTTTTGTCCTCAAGATTTCTTTAACCTTTTGCCCTGAAATTGGGTGGAGGATACTTTTATCAGGCATTCTCTGAACTGTTGTAGCCTATAACAGCGTCCTTCTGTCTCACAAACTTGTGTTTCTAATCTAAACATGCAGAATATCGTTTAACGTTACGACATTGCCTTATATTATTAAAGCCCATTATTGCAATGAACTACTTTAAAAACAAACTTTGTTGCAGTAACAGGTCACAGTTAAAGACGACAACTGACCAAAAGAACAGCTTGCATCGTCTTCGGACCAGCATCATGAGTTGTCAACCGCGGAGGATTCGTCTGAAGCCATGGCTGCTGGCACAGGTGAACTGTGATGCTCAAGAACAGTTTTTTCTTATACTATATGACTTAAGATGGAGGGAAATTAAAAGAGGAAGATCATTTCAGACATTTGTAAAGTAAACAATCTTTGCTCATCAAGATAAACAGTGGAAAGTACCCAGGATTGCACTGGCTAAATCAAGAGCGCAGGCTGTTCCGGATCCCCTGGAGACATGCCACACGTCACATGCCAACCTTGGAAGAGGAGAACACTATTTTTAAGGTGAATAATGATACTACAGATGTTTTGCACTGAAACCAAACAAGTAATTTGGCAACGCACCCGTGCTGGTTTAGAAACTGGTAGGGGGATTTTGAAATAAAAATCTTCAGATGTGACACCAGCCTTAGATATTTTTCTCCTTACCGTTTTGTTCAATTCACTTTACCAAAAGCCCTCCTTGTTACCCGATCTGCCCCAAGAGACCCAATAAATGAGAGTTCAAAATGTAAAGATGCTAAAACAGGGAGTGTTTGTTTCACTTGTAGTTTCACTCCTCCAGTATTTATTCATGACTAAACATGAAAGAAACAGCTTGAAAGAGTGAGTTTGAGTGATAGACCTCTAGCTCGGTCTTAGGAAGTAGCCATGAAGACACACATCATGCTTAAGTTAAATATTTAAAGGTTTTAGCGATATGTTGGAGAAGCTATTTTCGGTATAAAACCTCTTTTCAGAGAACTAAAATTGGACCGAGTTTCAGTTCCACTTGACTTCGTTATTGCAAACTTTTATGTTTGAGGAAGCACTGACTTTAATTTATGTCTCTGAGGTAATCTATATGGTAGAGCACATCTACATTTGGGCCAAAGTCACTTTAAAATGTAGAGAAGAGCAAGTAACAAAAAAGAACAAACATTGATGACTCATCCTACACTGGCCAATCGAAAGCTCTCCATGACGACAAGGTCTCTCCCCCTTAGACCACCGCAGTGACAAGCAATTCATGGTTAAACAAGCTTACTATAAGAAAAAAAGTCCTGTGTTGAAACAGGAAATAAGCATTGATGTTAAGGAAATAAACACCTGTATTCATTGTGGTCTCTGAAGGCTTGGGCTCTGGAGACAGGCAAATACCAGGAGGGGGTGGACGATCCAGATCCAGCCAAATGGAAGGCCAACCTCCGCTGTGCCCTTAACAAAAGCAGAGAGTTCAGACTTCAGTATGATGGCACTAAAGACACCCCTGTGCAGCCCTATAAGATCTACGAGGTGTGCGACCAGTCAGTCAATGGAGGTAAAACTGACAGACACTAAAATAAAAGCTTTGTGTTTGAAAACAAACAGCGAATTTAGTAAAACTGTAGGGAAATCATTTTCTTGTTGATGTACTGACACATTATGAAAGACATATTCGTCAAACTATTTCACTGGAGTGTGATAAATGAGCCCATAAATGATTTATTTTGTTGATTTTAGATGCAGGAGAAGACGAGGAGGAGGAGGTAAGTGCATATTAAGATAGACTAGATCGATTTACCTGCAAAGTCAGGAGAAATTAATTCAAAACACTTCCCTGTGTTGAAATCCATTAAAACAAGAAGAATCCATTCCCATAAATTCGTAGCAATACACTCAAAACTCTTTGTCTTTAGATTAAAAAAAATCTTTTCATTTCAGCTGACGAATTTCATCAACCTCACCATTGGTAAGACTTCTTCAAATCAGATGTCTTTTAAATTTGGTATTTATTAATTCGTTTACATTTTCTGGTGTGTTATGTAAATTCCCGAACTGTTTCATACAACAAAATTCATAAAATGTAAAACAATTTATCAACAGATCCTAGGGCCGGCGAACCTCCCAGCTACCCAGCGTACCCTCCCAGAGTCGACGTTCCTTTTACTTCTCCTATTGGCGACGGCTTTAATTCCGCCCACCATAACCCTCCAATCAACCTTTTAGAAGTTGTCCATAACAACCCCAATGGAGGTGGCCCTATGACATCACATCTTACCTGTCACGGTCCGATCAAAGTGGAGCAGGTGTCGTATCCCGTTCATGGCGGCGGACATCTGAACGGTCTAGGAATGGGTTCTGGAGTTATACCTCCGCCTGCCCTTCAAGATGTAGTCACCCATTCTGTTGGCCCACCGGATATTGTGGACACCCCGATGCAAGAGGTGCCAGCTCAAGTGGAAAACCAGATCCATCCCTGCATCTCTGAATTGCTGAGCAGTCCTCACATGCTGCCCTGTAAGATTTTAATACCTTGTCTTAATTATTGCATGCGAGATTTATGGTGCTGGGATGAAGACATCCATAATGCTCATAAACAACCTAGTCCCACCTCGTCTTTTTGTGTAATGCTTAAGTGAAATGAGACAGCAGAAGGTGTGTACATAACCATTTAAGCTTCAATTAATATTTTACTCACTTCTGACTAATGCACACCACAGCGGTGTTGAAATCCCTGTTTTTGTCGTAATTTGTTATTAATTCCTTTTATCTGTTCCTCGTCTGCAGTAACAGATCTCGACATCAAGTTCCAATACAGAGGACGAACAACCGGTTCCCTTACTGTTAGTAACCCTCAAGGTTGTAGACTTTACTACGGTAACCTGGCACCCACACCGGAGCAGGTGGAACTGTTCGGCCCGGTCACGCTGCACCAGGTTCTGTTTCCCGGAACGGCCGAGGTCCAGAATGAGAAGCAGAGGTTTTACACCGATCACTTGTTGGACGTGATGGATCGAGGGCTGATTCTGGAGATCAGAGGACAGGACATTTACGCCATCAGGTTGTGTCAGTGTAAAGTGTTCTGGTCCGGGCCGGGTGTCCTCGAGCAGGGACCACCCAATCCGATAGAACGAGAAAAGAAGATTAGGGTGTTCAGCCTGAACAACTTCCTGCAGGGTGAGAGAGCAGATCGTTGTTCCTCTGTATTAGAGTAATGAGAAAAGCATTAGAAGCCATCACACCAATGACGCAAGCTAGAAAGATAACTTTAACATTTCATATTTACAAACCATTTACATTCTGATGGATGGTTTTGTCGTTCATCAGCTGAAAATAAGGTTCCAACAATATCATTTTTCTGTATTTTTTGTGTTATAGTTGTGGTGTCGACTTTTTTCTTAAATTCAGAATGATTTTAAAACTACACTTATGGTTAAAGTTGTAGTCCTAGAGGTGTGATCGGGCCGTAAAGGGATAGTTCACGCCTAAATAAAACTTCTGTCATCATTTATTCACCCTTACGTTATTCAAAACCTATGGGGTATACAGGTTTGGGATGACATAGCGAATTAGATGTTTAGGAACTTGACTTGTATTGATCTAGCAGATTCTGGCATGCTATAATAACATATTGTGTTTAATGATTCTGTAGATCTTATCCTGTATCAGAAGGGAGAGACGCCCACTCCTCCTCCTTTTGAGATTTTCTTTTGCTTTGGCGAGGACTGGCCGGACAGGAAACCAAAGGAGAAGAAACTTATTATTGTACAGGTATGGAGAAAAGACTCACGTTTACTTGTTTGATTTTGAATGGGAAAGGATAAACTAATATACATCTAAATTGAAATATTTTTTAAGTAATTTAAGCAACAAGTTATTAGATGCTGTATTGTTGTGTAAATATGCGTTTCATGCATTTGTAGAGCATGGTGCTTGCAACAGCAAGGTCAGGGGTCAATCCCACAGACAATAAACACTGATAAAATGCATGTCTTGCACAAGCTTGAGTGCCTCTTAAACGTTTTGATACAAAGCTCTTTTATTATGCAATTTGGTCTGAACATACAGTGCCTGACATGCAATCTGATGGTAACAGACGGCTTCTATTGTTGGTGTGCATTGATATACACAACTGTCAGGTGAACAGGTGTTTCTTGTTACAGCCGTTACCATAGCTTTTAGCACTGCCGAAAAACTGTATTGGCCAATCAGCATCTAAGACAGTAACTACTCATAATTTATTCAAATCTACCATAGATTGTGATGGTAATCATTTTAAACCCTCTATTTAGCATATTAAGTCCTTATTTTACCTTTTAAAGACCATACATTTTTGTTTCCTAGGTCGTTCCAGTTGTAGCAAGAATCCTAACAGAAATGTTCTCCGGCGAGCTCTCGTGGTCTACAGACAGCATTAGGTTGCAGATCTCCAACCCTGACTTGAAAGACCAGACAGTGGAGCAATTTAAAGAGCTCCACAGACTGTTGCAGAGTCAAAACGCTCAAGCCACCTGGCCTCAGAACATCCATTAACTGGTGCTTCTCCCTGAAACCACCATTACTCAGCACTTCTCTTTCAATAGAGAAACCTACTTCAGTCCATGAACCGGTCTGAAGGTCCTTTGGAATATATAGGTGTCCTACCAGCTGCCTTGCTTAAAAACGTAGCCAAAAGCATTTCCAATGGAGGTCACACCTTTGACATTTATTTTTTCACCGTAAGGTCTCAAGAATATTCCTACAGGAATGTTTTATTTTTGATGTAAAGTCTTTAAAATGTTATATTTCAATAAATACCATTGCAGTATTTCAAAAGGCACGATGTCAGTTTTCCACTGTATGATTCGCTGGCTTTTATGTTGTGAATTTGTCATAACATACTCTACATACGTCTACTAATAGACATCAGTCTAATGGCCCGAAGTTGTCACTACATGGCATTTCATAACTTCAATCAGCAATTTTGGAAGGGTAAAGGGAGGGTTGCCTGAAGGATTATACATGTAATTGTGAGAAGCGCGGTTTGCATTGCCTTCGCAAAACCTCGATGAGGACAAACAAAAGAGGAGGGTTCGATTTACCCTGTGACTCAGAAAAACCAGACCTGAAGGGCCCGTGTAACTTTCTTAAAGAAACCCGGTCAAACAGGTTCTGAGAGTGCAAATCTGTTCTTATCCACACAACTACATCCAAAAAGAAATGATACTCGAGACAACAGGTTTGTTCGTTCCTCACAATGTTTGATTTATTTGTTTGCACAATGGCCGCCGCACACGCTCGGAAGAGGATTTCAGCGTCTCTACGATGCCATGTGCCACGATGGTGAAAGAACAAAAAAAAAGCACCTGCCAGTCCACTCCGTATTTTACAGCATAACCTGTACGAATAAAACTCCAGCCAACTTTAAAAAGGTCAAAGGTGACGCCAACTCGACCGGGATTCTCCCTTTGAAATGTCCCGCAGGCTCTTGCTGCTTGTGACAATCATTTGGTAATCATTTTTATGGCACTGACAGCAAAGCCATCTCTAAACACACGTCCATGAAAATAAATCTCCATTTGTTTTTAAAAACATACAAGTCTCTTTTTTTAACGATGCATTATGATTTGCAACCAGGCACATCCTCACTTTTGTCTCTTCCGATGGATCCCACCAAAATCTGACTGATGCAGACTTCATTCACGTTTTGAAATGGGTGTAAACGCTTTAATGTCCCAAACTTGGTCCCCCCCAGAACATCGTCCCTTCCGTAACCCACCCTCTCTCTTGCTTTAGGCTGGCATCAGTGTCTTCGCGAGGGGAAAGGGAGGGATGGGGCTTCTGTCTTTTGACACCCGCTAGGCAATTTCCTGAAACCCGGCCGCTCCAGAGCTCCGATCCGATTGGTTGGCTTTCCACGGTGCCAAGGCCCCCAAATCCTTCATGCAAGAGTTCCCTTTAGTTTCTCAACAGTGGTCAACATGGCTCCCCCTTTGCCTCTTCTTCCGAATGCTCGTAAAACAAAAAATCCGACCTGTAGAGAAAACAATTGAGATTTTTAGAAATTAAATACACTTTAAAATGTATAACAGCTTATTCAATATTTTGGGGTTAAACAAATAATGACATAAATATATTGGCCTTAAATTTACACGATTAATGCTAAAAAACTGTTGTCTAAAAATTCATTTTGATGGACATTTATTGTAACAATTTTTGATCCACAGAAATCTCTCACCTGGCCTTGCAGCATCAGTAGACATAAGACAGCTATCGGTACAGTCGGGTGAACTCTCTTATCGCCCAGCAAACCTGTTTACATTCCTCTGCACTGAACGTGCAAGACGGATTGATAAGATGGGAACAGAGAGAAAATTTAGATGAGGATGAACCAAGACATCAAACCAGAAATGTGACGATTTAGAATAACAAAACACTATTTGCACATCCATTTCCAAATAAGCCCTGAACATTGGCGAGTAAAGACGCGTTGCATCAGTCACAGGTTAAATGCTTGTGACTCATGTGTCAGAAAATGTATCTGGCATCTGTACATTTCTCAGGTCGAGGCTTGTCGAGGCATCTGCTTGGGCGCAGGAGTATGAGATGCGTCGAGCTCCTGGACGACTGGTTATGGGTACTTGTTCAGACTTGCCGAGACTAATTCGGATTTGCAATACCTCAGAAGACAAGTTTTAAAAAGCTAAAGTGAATGCAGGTACAGACAAACTCACCTTGTGACCTGCTTATGGAAGTCGGTGAGCTGCTTATGTGTGACTGATATAGCGCCCCCCGCTGTTTCTTTAGGGAGACCCTTCAGTGCAGCCTCCAGCCAGCGGCAAAACGTCTACAAACACAAAGAAATTGAGGAAAATGCTAAAACATGTCACAACTAAAAACCAGATATGGCAAAAGGACATTGATGCCCATGTTTTGCATCTGTTTTAACAAACCAGCTCAAATTTATAATTTTCGGTCTGTTATACTGTTAATTTACCGGCCGATCAAAGGTCATGATCTCCCAGAGAACTTCAGCAACGTCGGGCAGGGTGTAAGGTGGCAGACAGAAACAGCAGGTGTTGATGAGCTGAGTGACCAGCTGCTGCCCGTGCTGCTCCATGGCCTGACCAATCAGACGCTTCCGCAACTCAAAGTCATCCTCATGCTGCCATGCAACAAAACAAGACTGAATCAGTTACACACTCTAAACTGACCAATCAGAAGAGAAAAAAAGGCAAAGTTACGTCATTCGTGACCCCTGTGTGAATAAGGTCTCGGATGAACTTCATGACGCTGCAGTTGGCATCTCGATGGTCCAGTGTGGTGGCGGCGATGGCACACTGGATGATGTGGATGATAATGCTGCTGCCTAGCAACGTGACCGGACTGCGCTGGACGAACCTGAGCGCCCGAGAACAGGGTTATCATCATCACATAACAACTGGGTAAAAAATCTGATCCGATTCGATTTTAATTGTACCTGGTGACGAGTCTAAACAGGTCGTCCACCGTGTCAGGGTGATTGCGTAGTCCGTTAGGCTGCTCTAACAGCTGGAAGGTTGGCATGCAGAGAGCCTACAACAGGTTTTGAACAAATATGATAAAATATTTTATTCAAAAAAGTCAAGTATAAAAAATGTAAACTACTTGGATCATTGAACTTTCCAGTTGATGCATCATAAAAACACAATTTTCTCAGAAACACATTTACATTTAATAATTCATTAATCACATGAGTAGATTTATTTTGTGGGCGCGTGTTACCTGTAGCATATCCAAAAGACCTTGCCTACATCCTTCCTCCATGCCATACTCATCCACCAAGATGCTGCCCAAGTACAGGAAACAGGAGTGAGGGTACACCTGGTACACGCTGACCATCTGAAACACAGACACAACTTTCAAAACCTCCACCGGCTCTAGAAATGTTTAGGGACCCATAGAATTTTACTTTAAAGTCAGATACACATGCGAGATGATAAACGTGCACACACCTGAGTCACAAGAGGCTGTAAGAGGGAGGCGGAGCCTTTTCCAACGCAACGCACTGCAAACCTCAGGCAACGACAGCAGCGCTCCACAATCCGATTATCGCTCCGGTGTGCGTTCAACGTTTCCGACATCACTGGCCAAATCTAGATGCAATACAAAGATGAAGATCAGGTGAGAACTGAAACAAAAAATGTCAATAATAGTACAGGTGAGCATACCTCCTGGATGACCTTCTGGCAAGGATGCGTCTGTCCATTTTCTACTATAGGGTTTGTGTGTCTAATGGGGAAAAATATAATGAATAAGGTATTTGTAACACACTTAACAGCATTTTCGTGACTTTTTAAAGGTTCATTTATTAGGCCTAAAACTAAGTACCAATTTTAAAAAATGAACACCAGCATGTCACACAGTTTGAGATATGAGTGATGTCTTCCCAAACATCTTAAGTATAAACTTAAGTCTAAAAGTATAAACAATAGTAACAGTGACTCTTGCCAAATACCTCCATATATGCAAATTTAGTTTTTTTATCTTGTATGGCACAACTCGTAAAATAAACGTGTCATCGTTGATGGGATTATGGTACTAACCTGAAAATAACCGCCAGTCTGTCCAGCCACACAGTGGGGTCTGATAACTTTCCACTGCTTAAGTCCTGAGCAAGGAGCTAGACACAGACAACACTGTCTTTAGAAAGTTCAACACACAGTAACGTATAAGACAACACAGTGTCACGTGTTTCTAACCTTTTTCAGTGCCATAACCTGAACGGCGCACAGATCGTTCAGACATTCTGCGATCCTCTCCAGGGGGAGACGGGCCAACACCAGTGCTGTGCCTGAGACAAACCAATCGCACCACTTAAACCAAACCAGTCATACAACAAGAGCATGACTAAGATCAACAGAAAATGCTAGAACTTTTAAGGAAATGTGTCTATTTTGCCTCAACGTTAAAATACTTCCTTCTTTACCAACTCAATGTGCAAAGATACCTGTAGGTAAGACATTTGTAGGTTTTATCAAAACAGTTGCTGCATACCATCCTGACTGGTTCAATATGGGTCAACATATCCTTTACAGGACTGTTGTTTAAAAGCAATATGGTGCCCACAAGTGTCCTGTCATTCTTAATGTTAGCATTACCCAATTTGCATATTGGCTATAATATTTTATTACACAGATCCCTGTAGTGTAGATGGGTGTCGCACCTTTCAAAAGGCCAACGGCAGCTTCTGTAGACAGGGCAAATGAGTCGAGGGAGCGGGCGATGTCGAGCAGGCCCTGGAAGTGTTGCGCCATGTGGTCTCGACACACAGAGCAGATGTTGTGAATGGCTTTAGCTGCCACAGATGCCAACGGCTTTTCCCTCAACCCCTTCATCAGGTAATTCAAAACAGGATCTGCAGGACAAATACAGACATCAGAAACCCACAAAGACAAAATTGTGTAATACACAAATCATTTGTAAGCACCCCAAACGTCCTGTAGAGAAAACCACCATAAATAACAGTTCTCTTCCTAAAGACCTACCTAGCATGCAAGGGTTCCGGTCGATCACTTCGCTCATCTCCCCGACCAGCTCGATACTGGTGTAGCGCACAGAAATGTGGACACTCTCGGGAAGCATCACAATCTGCTCCAGCACTTCTGTCAGAGTGGGGTTATTCTCACTGTCAAACAGCAGTGGGAGACATTTCAGAGTTATAATGACTGCCATGTGCAGAACAGAAATACATTTATCAGAGTAAAATTTAAATGTAATGAAATGTTCATAATAGACAAAAATACTCACGGATCAACACTTTTAGCAATGGATGCCATTATAAACAGAACAGCCTCAGTTACTTCCCACGGCGGGTTTCCCTCCCTTAGAGTTGAATATAGCTGACAAAAGAAAACACAAATTTTTTAACAAAAACACAACATTTACAAGGTATGAATGAAAAGTTGTCTTTTTACAGCATGAAAAAAATGATTTACTAAATTATACTGCTGGGGGTCTTTTCCCAAAACTTTCACTAACGGTTTCTATTGCTACCAATTGAAACCCTACCTGTGAGAAACACTCCATAGAGCCTACAAGGAAAATAACATCTTTAACAAGATCTGACACTCTCATCCTGAACTCCCCGAAATCATCTGTGTCCTCTGGGACTCCTTCCTGTATAAGAAAACAAAACGGCTAAATGACATACAGAGCAACACCCAGAAAAGTGCAATAAAACTGGGTCACATTATCGTTTTCAAGAGAAAGTTCACCCAAAAGTCTGTCATGAATAACCAACTCTTTCGTTGTTCCAATCCTGTATACATTTCTTTGTTTGGTTGAACACAGAGAGATATTTGGAACAATGCTTGTAACCAAACCGTTCTCGGCCACCATTGACTACCATAGTAGAAAAATGACAATGGTAGTCAAAAGTGCCCCAGAACCGTTTGCTTTCTACATTCTTCAAAATATCTTCTTTTGTGTTCAAGAGAACAAATATATACATTTTTAGTCACTGGGGTCCAAGAACTGTTTGGTTCAAGCATTCTTCCAAATATATTTCTTTGTGTTCATCAGAACGAAGAAATACAGATTTGGAACTGGAAGGAGAGTACATGAAGACAGCTTTTAGATTTCTGGGTGAACTATACTTTTAAGACATGTTAACAAAAATCTGGTTCAAAATAATCTTTTTGCATTTTAGAAAGAATGAGACAAAAAGACAAGTGAACTCACATGATCTGGGTCGAGCTGGCAGTGGCGAGCGAGGCTGTGCAGCAGTCTCTGTATGTACGGCCTGAACACTCTGTGAAGCCCCGGGTCGTTCGTTTTATAAAGGTGCTCTCCCAGACGATACCAAAAATTGAATGAAATCTCAACCACCTGATGAAGCCCAAACAACATCATCAACATGTTTGAATACCTCTGTACATTATTTACATGTGTCACTTCCTGTTTGAGCCGCATGGATTTAAATATATGAGTGAATGTGTCAGAATTCACACTTGCCTCATACTGGGGATGACCTGCGCAAATGAGCAGCAGCTCAAGTGTGCGAAGATCTCCCATACCCTGCCCAGGACTCCTTACAGTCATCTCCAAAAACGTCTCGCACAGTTCGGTAAAAATCCGGCAGTAATTTAGCACCCTGTGGCAGATAACACAGTTTCTAATAAATTGCAATAAACACAAATTACAAGCTTTGTCCCAAAATATCCCTAGTGGGCTATCAAGGCGACGTCACACCCGTCCAACATATTATGAAGCCAGATACAAAACGCAAGGTTGACCAAATTATCAAGGCGCTTGAAACATTCCTTGTTACAAAAATAAATCAATCCCATAACGCACTCGGAAAAGCTCAGAGTCTGAAAACCGGTCCCTTGTATTTAAATTAGGAAGCTGCCTTAAAAGGTACCTGCCTACGTAGGCAACACACAAGACGGCTCACATGGTTTTGGCACAGAGCCACCCTGTTGGACATGTGCACAACTTGCGTACATCAAAAATAAACCGTGTGTCACATACTTGTCAAGGTCCTCTCGGGCTACAGCCATGTGGTATGCCGTTTCTAGAGTGAGGACCCCCTGGAAGAGCTGCAAGGCGAGAGGCATGTTGGTGGTCACGCTCTCAATCGCGTACAGCGCGGAACACACGCAGTCGGACACCGCCTCGTGGAGGTTCGTGGATGTCTCATCTCTCTGCTGCAATGAAGCGGGAAAGGTTGTTTTAGTAAATGGATTGCTTTGGAGTGTAAGCCAATGACAGGATTACGTTCAGTGACTTGGAAAACAAATACAATATTAAATTGACTTCTTTAATGTCTATTCAATGTGATGCGTTAAATTGACGTCTTCATTCCTGGGCAAATATGGATGAACTAGTCCTTTAAATCTTGTACTTTATTGACAGACTTTGAGTTTGTTTAGGATCTTACCAGCACTTGAAACAATATCATCAGCAGCTGATTGCTGGCCATGAAATTGTTGTCCAACACTCCTAAATTAAACCAGCTTCCCAAACATCGGAACACCTTGATAAGCATCTTCTCATTGTTCCCCGACTTCTCGGTGCACGTCACCTGGTCAGCAGAACAACAACAGTCATGTTTACATCATCATCATCATTCATTTGCAGTTTTCACCGCAATCTAAATATCAAGAGAGCTCATTAACATTTGCATGGATGGAATGATAACTCATCATGAGAACTGACTCGTGAATCGAGAACATGTCTAAACGTAAGGGCGGGACTCAAGCTGACTAACTAGGCATTTGTTTGATAGAAAGAGAATCAGTTCGCACCAGAAGAGCGACCACAGTGGTAGAGTAATAGGCCAGATCCTCAATGATCTCCGTCCGTCGGTTGGCCCCGATCCTTAGAGATCGGCTGTGCACCTCCTCTGGCAGGACGGTGAGAATCTCGATGAGGAAAGGCATGGAGGACACATCATTACCGTATCTGCAAGGAGCAAAAGTATAAGAGTTAACTTTTCATTTTCTACAATTCGATAAAAAAAAGGAGTTGACAGGAATTGGAACATGTTCATACTTTTCTATGAGAGTGTGAACACAGCCTTTCCACGAGGCCATCTGAAGAGCCAGATCTGCGATTGCCAATGCAAGCTGGAGAGAGAGCGACATTTGAACAACAGTGGCACATTCTTAACAGCTTTCTTAATATAGTGCGCTAGAAAGTTCACGTTAACACCTATAACTGCTTGTCTAATATCTGGTCATTACTGCCAGATGTATGAGATCATCAAAATCTGTATTTGATGACATTCTACGGCGATGCGGACCAGGAGAGCCCACGCCTAACAATTATACCTGTGTGATGATGATGGGAGACAAGTCTTTGAGGTTCTGTATGTGAGTCAGGAGCGAGTCTCTCAGTGCATTGTGGGTTTCTGGGGGAAGCTCGTAGAACGAAGTCTGGATCTTCATCTTCATGGTCTGGGCCGCGAAATAACATGACTCCACGTCCTGCTTGAGCTGCAGGAGTTGGTCTGAGACCTCCCATGCATACATCTGCAAGGTTTAGCACAAGATGAGAATTGCACTTAACATGCGCTGTCCGAGTTTATTAAATAGAATAAAGTGAAACGATAAGAACGCATATATTGATCAAATCCATGTTGCTTTCGTTCAGTTCAGCTGATGTCATTTAAACAAGTATTCACTACCTGGAAATCGTTGTTGGATACTGACTATCAGGTCAGACTTGTTTTTTCTTTTTGAATAAACAGGAAAGATCCAAAAATAAACAAGAAGAGCAGACGTGCCGGATAAAGATAGACATCTATCATGCAAAGAGACATACCCACCTGAAACCAACCACTCGTGTGATAAGGCCCGTAATACACAACCACGAGGAACTAGATCAGCGTACAAATGAGTTTCACACGCACTAACGTTATACTAAATGAAAATGTATTTTCTACTGTTTTCAGTAAATCTCACGCTCAGCAGATTCTCTCGTGTATAATCCGAACATGATCTGACAGTGTTTGATGCGGAACTAAACTAACCACCAAGTGACCATAAGAAGAAAGGCGGAAACTGCAAGCTTGCAGTGATACAAGACACTATAAAGTGTGACCCGGTGCTCGTTGTGAAAACCCAAAATGCGACCTATGCGATTATTTTACGACATTTTGAGGCACAACCGTTGACTGCACACGCCTGAATTCAACCAGCCTGGATAACGAACACTACGATCGGTGTTTACATGAGCTATTTCCGCTAAAGTAGCTGACTTAATCCACCCCGAACTCACCTTAAACCATTAAACCACATACATATCGGATGAATTTAACAGCGGATGCAAAATAAACCCCCATAACAGTGCAAACACACGTGACCACCACCACTTCCAAACACCGCGGCTGGTGGCGGCTAAAAAACCTTCGCTGCTCCCATAACGTCAAATGATATTATGAATTGCACATCGCAATGCTTTTGTAGTTTGTAAAATAATAACGAGGCGCGTTAGGCCTGTTCCGGATAGCTCGTGTACGCACCGATCTCTGCAGCTCTCCCAGCCAGACCGAGGCGCGCTCCTTGCCGGCAGGGTCCGGGTCGTGATACAGCGCCTGTACGGCCTGGTAAACCAGCGGCAGGGAGGGTTTCCCTCCTTCCATGGTGGTCATTTGCTTTGTTGCGGTGAAGATAGCGGGGTAAATAACACGGTTTGCGCTTCTCGAGAAGTCGTGGACGCGTAGGTTTCGTGTTTATTCGGCCCTCGCGTTCTCCGTTCTAGCCGCCATCTCAAGCAGACACAGGGCGCTCCTGTGTGTTCGTCAAAGGTGTCCGTGTGGAAACCGACAGACGGAACTATAATGGCTGATATATCGATCCGTGCCAGATGGGTCTTATAGTAATTTCGCGCTTGTTTCGCGATTCTTGGTAGTATATCCACTTGTAAGGAGAAGCCGTGTGTTTCTTTTAACATGCATTTATGTTTATGATTTTCATATGATCTGTCGTGGCACAATTACGTAAATAATGTTATCTGAGACACACCCACTGCTACACACTTTTTAAAGTCCCTGTGAACCGGAAGATGAGATCGTTTTTACTTCCGTATTCTGACACGTTTCCGAGTGAAGAGGAATTTCAAAGGAGAACATTAGTGGGCGTGACTTGCGTTTTTCACTGCTAATTGATTGGATGTGTAAAAATGTTGTTTCGTTGATTTTAAATGAAACTGGCAGTAGACTGACAGTTAAAGGGGAGGAGTTAACGGATCAAGCCGTCTTATTTACGTCATTTGAGATGGATAGACACTTCAGGGCGCAAGTGCATTTTCAGATTTTAAGAAGATTAGGACGGTACATTTTAAAAAGAAAATGAACCACGATTTACAAGAAAAGCTGCAACGATCCATGAAAAAATCTGACATTTCGTTTGTAATTTCACTGGGACTTTAAAGTCACTCATTAGACCAGGGGTCTCAAACTGGGGGCCTAGAAGATGGGTCCAGGGGGACCAGAGTTTTATGGCATATTATGAAACATAGATCTTTATTGTTCATTTTGTGCATCAGAAAAATAAACCAAACTTTATATGTCTTTGGTTTATTTAAAACCATACGTTTAAGATCATAACTCTTTATTTTGGGGGCCACAAACTAAAAAAGGCTTAATTCTTGATGTTTGGATATTTATTTTTCAAATCATTAGAAATGGAAAAGTTAAACTTTGAAAATATTTTTTATTTGTAGACATACAATACATTAAAACAATTAACACATTTTGAATCAAATTTTATATTGATTTATGTGATGATTGAAAGGGTTTGTTTCTGTAATGTCCAGGATGTCAATCACCTTCCTGTAACCCAGGTTGTATCATACCCATGCAACTCATATACACAGCTTGGTTACAATACAACCCTGGGTCACTGGCGGACTTTTGACCAACTGACAGCAAAACTTCAACTTCAACTGTTTATTCAACACATAAAACATAGCACAAAACTTTATTTCAATCTTGTTTTAAATTTAACAGGGAATAACACAAAGTGCTTTTTGTTCATCACATTTATTGTAACAGAATCAAACGTTGGAAAAAATACAGCACATTTTGAGACACATTTTGTGTCTAGAAGCACTAATTAGAAATATAATAAATTGTTATTAACAATATTTTAACTGTTATTACAATATTCCCAGCCTACAAGACAGCACTTACCTGTTGAAAGCAGAGAAAGAAATGGAATTGCCTTCAAGAAGAAATGACAGAAGTGAGATGAGGACTATAAGAAGAGGTTGGATGTATAGGATTTACAGTTTAACCTCCTTTATCTCTCCCCAGATTAGAGAAATTGACCCACAATGTAAATCTCAGCTAACAAGATAAACGGTCAGTTAGGACGTAATTCCTCGATTACATCAATAAGGTTGTGGGGATTTTTAAGGATTGGTTTAGGCAAATCTTGTTTCCAGATTAGGGCTCATCCTTGTGCTTTGGGACCTTAAACGTTTTCATTGCCTTTTACCTGCTTTGAATCCAAGACCTAACAACCAGATTAGTAGGCCAGCTTTACAATTCTCTTAGTCACCTGTTACATTACTTTCCGTGTCACTTAACCTACTAAAAAAGGATCCCCAAGATCCATTTTAGGACTTATCTTAAAGACACCCCATCACTCCAAATATATAAATAATGTATCAAACAGTAAAAACACAAAGTATAGACTATTACAAAGTATTATCTCATTTTGATAATTTCTCTTGGGTTTTGACTAGTAGGATCAAAACAGCCAAACAAGATCAAGCAAAAAAAAAGATCAATAGTTGACATATCAGCCTGTTACATATAAAAAAATTACTTTCACAATTTACGTTCCGATCTTACAGGTGTACAGTGTTGCCATGATTGTGTCAACCCTGTTACCATCAGACATATTATTTATCAGAGAAAATGTGTCGAATTGTGCACATTTTTCAAACTGGAGAAGCCCCCCTTTACCAAATGACCGGGTTATTATAGACTCTGATTTATCTGTAAGAACACGTGTTACCTAAGTATGTGCTTAAAGACCTGTGGTGTGTAATACGTTTGGACGGGGCGGATTATCCTAGCAACATGTCCGGAAGATCACCCGGAGGATGATCTGTCTTCTCATCCTCATCTGTCTCTCATCTTTGGGGGATTTTATAAAAGGCTATTCAACCCCGGTATTGGCATTTACTCTCTGATTTTGCAACTAGTCGGTGGTAGTAAGCGGCCCCAGCAACACAATCATGGATCCGTGGGCTGTTCAGTTTGGGAATAATAGCAAAATAAGCCCTTTTGAGGGCCCACAGTACCATATTGCCCCTAAGTGGGCTTTCTACCTGCAGGCAGCTTTCATGGGCTTTGTATTTTTCGTAGGTACCCCTCTCAATGCAATCGTTCTTTTTGTCACAATGAAGTACAAGAAACTCAGACAGCCGCTCAACTACATCTTGGTAAATATCTCCGTAGCCAGCTTTATTTTTGTCACATTTTCCGTCAGCCAAGTATTTGTCTGCGCTCTAAGTGGTTATTACTTTCTTGGACATACGATGTGTGCGATGGAGTCGGCAATGGGATCAATCTCAGGTGAGAAAATAATCTCTTTTCATGATTCCCTTTGTTCTCCATCAATGACAAGCCAAATCGTTTTTGATGTCCTTCTCACAGGGCTTGTGACAGGGTGGTCCCTGGCTGTTTTGGCATTTGAAAGATATGTGGTCATCTGCAAACCCTTTGGCACCTTTAAATTTGGACAAAGCCAGGCCCTTGGAGCCGTAGCCATCACCTGGTTTATTGGGGTTGGCTGTGCCACTCCTCCCTTCTGGGGATGGAGCAGGTGAAAATATTTTTATATTGCAGTATAATGTCATAATATCAGCAAAGAACACTGAATTTGATATATTTTATACAGATACATTCCCGAGGGTCTCGGCACCTCCTGTGGACCAGACTGGTACACCAAAAGTGTGGAGCACAACTCAGAGAGCTACACTTATTTTCTCCTGGTCACCTGCTTTATCATGCCGATGACCATCATAATCTTCTCTTACTCTCAGCTTTTGGGAGCCTTGCGTGCTGTGAGTATCTCAGATCATTGGTTTTTATGAATTTATTTTAAACTGCTCTGACGCAATGCTGGTCATGTGCACACATGAAGTTTATCTTGGTATTTTATGGTTATTTGCAAATATTTGCTAGAAAGGCATTTGGCTGTTAATTGTCTGTCTTGCTTAAATGCACTAATGCAAACACATCAGTCAACTAATATATCTCTGTTGCTTTCATGCAATGCAACATATACTTTTTCAATTACATAAATTTTTCTCTACAGTTGCATTTTATCATGATTTAGGATTCATTTATGTTTTTAGGTATTATATTTAGGATTCATTTGTCATTTCATTATAAGGACACTTCACAAAGAGGTTCTCTCATTATTTCATCACCCTTATGCCATTCAAAACCAGTGAACGACTCTGGTCTTTATGTATATTAAAAAGAGGATATTTTAAGAAATGTCTCAGTGGTTTTAAGTCCATACAATGAAAGTCAACGGAGGCCAAATTTGGCAAAATAACTTGAGTTGCTTCAAAATTGTCTTCAAAATAATAATAAGAAAGTTATGCAGGTTTAATGACATGAAAGTAGCCTAAGTAAATGTAAAATTGTAGTAATGTAAAAAAGTAAAACATCAATTGATCATTGATTCTTTTGCCAGGTCGCAGCGCAGCAGGCTGAGTCGGCTTCCACCCAGAAGGCAGAGAGGGAAGTGTCAAGAATGATTGTCGTGATGGTGGGCTCTTACGTGCTGTGCTACGGCCCTTACGCTATCACTGCTATGTGGTTTGCCAATGCAGAGGACTCAAACAAGGATTATCGTCTTGTGGCCATCCCTGCTTTGTTCTCAAAGAGCTCCTGCGTGTACAATCCCCTAATCTACGCATTTATGAATAAACAGGTGCACGCACAGCACACAAACACTCATTTAAATAAACAATAGATTATAGATTCTAATACTTTAGCATTATATAATTTCAGTTTAATGCCTGCATCATGGAAAGTGTATTCGGCAAGAAGATCGAAGAAGGCTCTGAGGTTTCCAGCAAGACCGAAACCTCATCTGTCACCGCATAAAAACTCAAAACACATTATTCATTTTTTGGATCCCTTTTCCTATCCGCTTCCCGTAATTGTAAAAATTCTTTACTGTTACACGCCATCAAAGGCCATAGGATAACAAGTCCCTTGCCTCAAAGTCACAGCCCGCTGGGCGTCTATCTCACCATATGTTCTGAAACTTCAAATACGTCTACTTGTATATTTATTGTATATTACATTATGTCATGGTAAGACACAGCATTATGTGTTGGAATGGTAGAATTCTTAATTTTGAAGCTCCAAATGAAAATCTAAACTATACAGGTTATCAATTATGTGAATGGAGTTTACTTCAGTATAGATGTTTTTTAGAATCAATAAAATTAGTTTGATGCATTCTTCCTCTGCCTGTGAGTCTCTATTATTAACAAACCCAAAACAACCTCCTCACATTTTTAGTAAAGACCATCTTACAGTTTTTCAACATACACATATATGAATTAAGTAGTAAGAAACTCCAACAATATCAAACGTATTGTAATTATATTTTATTGACAATTCGTTTATACAATCTGTAAAGCACCACTGCACACCATGGATTGTTTCAGAGAAACTAGTTGACCTGTTTTGGAGAAAACATTAATGTCCGGGCCACCCAGCATAAACATTTAGGCCCTCACCATTAGGATCAATTACAAGGAAACCATTTAATGAATAAAGTAAAAATGGTAGATGCTAGATTTTGTAACATGGTACTGCAGGTTGCAAACATCAAAATTGTCAGCGAAAGTGGCCAAACAGACCGCAAACAATATCAAACTGAAACCGCTAATATATTTAGTATCATCTTTACCTGGACCCTACAAAAGTCAGAACCACACTGTGAAAGTTGTATTATTCACATATAACGTAAATTCCTGGCACCATTCTTTCTTACAAAACTATGTAGGCTTAACAATTGAGGACCAATGTTTAAGTTGAAATGGAATAGACATGAGGGCTAAAAAGAAATACTTGATGCATCAAACCCCAAAATATGAATAGCTATCTTGGAAATGAGAATAATGCTATAAGTGGACCATGAATTTGAACACTGCTAAAACCTTTTACAGTAAAAAACAAACATAAATGTATTTCTGTGTGCAAAAAAGGAAAACAATCCATCGCCAAGTAAACTGGATCTGAGTGTTTAGTGTCGGATTATGATGTAGCAATGAAAAATAAATTATTTACCAAATCAAATTAAAAGTAATCCTCTATTATAGTAGAAAACTCAATTAAAACTCATCATGTCGAACTAACGCCTCTCCAAAATCAGTTGCTTGACTTCCCACGAACAAGTCGTATTTGTTGGTTATCTCCTCTTTGGTGAGCAAGCCATCCTGAAACATAAAAGGGATTCACTTGAAATCTGAGTAAAGATTGCAAAAGTTGACAATAAAAACTGGGTCCCGTTTACACCTGAACTGATCCCAAGTGGTCAGTCGAGGCTGTAGACTGTAATACACTTCCTCACCTTGTTGGTATCAGACTCGTACACCAGATGTTTGGCTTCAGCCTCAGCATGGTCATAGTCAGCTGGTAGGATCCAGTCCATGGTCTCCTCTTTATCCATCATCCCATCCTTGTTCTTGTCTCTAAACTCTGAAAACTGCTCACGCTCTGTCGCCACCCATTCTGGTTCATCCATTTCATCTTCATGGTTGTACATATCACCTGATATTTAAACAGATTCTTATTACAATTAGGGATGGTACGATCCGATATTTGTATCGGGTATCTGTGTCGATACTGAATAAAATTCTAGATCGGGTATCTTTGACAATTAAACAATTTGCAATGTTGCAAGTAAATGTTCCGAATGAGCTGTAAATGCGGTGAATGCATCTTGAGCACACAGAATAAAACTGAGATGAGAAAGTCTCAGTTTCTAGATTCACAGAACTTTGAAATGTGTTTGATTGTAATGTTTATCCCAAAAAAGCGCTTGAATAAACATGATTGCAAGGACACACAGATAACAGTGATGCGCAGAGTTTGCGTAGATTTCTCAGACGGAGTTATTGTTCACAAACATTAAGCCGACTTTCCTCGGAGCGTAATGCTTGCATTTCCTCAAAAAGAACATGTGACATCGACACACTTTTACTAAAATTTAAATTAATTTATTCAGTTTTTTAGGACTCTATTTTATTAGGATTTTATAAGGTCGTCTAGGCTACATATGTTAAACAAAGGCAGAGATCAGCCAATGCAAACAAATTTTCATCATGTCACTTCTTGCAGCCTCTAAACGATTAAGTCTGGGTTGGGGCATCAGCGAATACAGAAATATTACAGATGATAAAGGAAGTAGTGAACTTGTTGTTTCAATTTGCAATTGTTGCTCAGATGCTGTTTTTTTTAAATAATTCACTAAACTTGTGAATAATGTTTGTTATTTTGTTTTACAGGGTTGGGAAATTATTGTTTAAATTGAGCCTGATGCCTTGCACAGTGCATAGTTGCATACAGTTTGTTAATAATTCAGCAATTTTACCTTAGTATCGGCCAATACTGAATCTCAGTTATCGTAAGCAAAAATGGTGGATCGGAGCATCCCTAATTCTAAGGCGACGAAATGCAAAGAGGTCAAAATAATAAAAATCGAAATATAAATAAATGTGGTTTGACCCCAGTATAAACAGATGGAGTAAAACTCTACCCAGTGGTAAAATCCAGAACATCCGTGGGTTAAAACCAATACAAGCAAATGTTAGTCTTAAGCTTATGCATTTTTGTGAAAATTTCGACTACTTCGAAGTCAAATAAAATAACTGTAGACTACTCCGAAGACAAATAAAATAACTGTAGACTAATTAGAAGACAAATAAAATAACTGTAGACTAATAAGAAGACAAATAAAATAACTGTATTTTTATGGCTACTTGGAAGGCTACTTAGAATCGGCATAGGAAGCAAAAATGTCGGAGAGCATCCCTTATTACAATATTGAAACATTTCCTCAATATAATACTGTTTTTTTACACTGTTTATGCAGGATCTCAAACAATACACACATTTGAGGTCTAATTTATTTGACAGTGGTTTATCTTCTTGAAATGCTTTGAATCACTCACCGATATACTCTTCCAGGTTAATAAAACCATCACCATTCTTATCAATATCCTCTATAGTTTCCTGTTGAGAGAAATAAGTAGAGTTGGTTATGTTACACAGAAGCCAAATATTAGTTTTTCCATTTTTTCTCATTAAAAAGCATGTCAGTGTGCAGAAGTAAAATGGGTCGTAAGACTTGGATGAGTTGACCTACCAACACAACTATGTCTTTCATGTGTTCGTACTCCTCGGGATGTAGGAAGGCCGTAAACTCCTCCTTGTCAGCAATTTGGTCTTCATTTTGGTCTGCCAATTTGAATCGCCGTTCATCTCTTGCCATCATCTGCTTGTAGTTGTAACCATCATCAGGTTCGGGGTCATCTACATACACATGGACATTCTTTTTTTGACACTTCATGACACTGCTCAACATTAAGCGTTAACATTTTTGCTGGACTGGTTACTAAAAAAAGGTCCAGGCTTTGTGTAAATTTAGTCAAGAAACAACAAATCCGGTTGAAAAAGAGATTTTTACCAAGATATGATCCATATGTGACATTCTTATATTCGTCCCAAGAAATCATTCCATCGTTGTTAATGTCAAAGTCCTTCCACTGTCTCTCTACATTGTCGTAGATATATTTCTTCTGTGCCTTTTTGATCCATGCTTTCAATTCTGCCTCTGTGACAAATCCATCCTCATCTGCATCTATCTTATCTACGATTTTTCTGGGGGAAAAACATCAAGAGGTATTAATATAATCGGCCATCTATAAATTAATGAGTATATCATTATTTACATAAAGTTTTCGAACATAGCCTTTAAATATTGGAGTGTGTAAAGTGCCTGTTGTATTGGAAAATCTATCGATACATAATATGGTGAAAAGGAATTTCTGGAGGGAATTTTGTTTGTATAATATCATAAATAATACAAACTACTAATGAACGAAAAAAATTTACTAAGAATGTATTACTGCATGTGGGCCGGGATAAATAACATAGAACAACCAACTCTATCAGTGACATAAATCACAAACACACACTTATCACTACTGTGTGAATGCCTCCAAATCACATTCATTCAACACAATCCATACCCAAGCCTGTTCTTGCTTTCCTCCGGTGTAAGGTCATCGAAGGTCTTAGCTTCCTCTTCCCCTAGAAATGCATCATGGTCATAGTCGAAGTTTGTTCCATCATTGTGTTCCTTGCTGCTCAGCGTTGCATCGTGGTGTACCCGGTCTTTCTTCTCCGTGGGTTTGCTGGTAGCGTAAACCACACACAGTGCAAAGCACATCAGCAGAAATCTTACTTCCATCTTCATCATACAAGCTCTGTGGAAAAAGATAAAAATCAGCATTAAATGCCAAAGCAATCCTAAACTCAGACCAAATATTTACCGAACAAAAGAATCAATGTTTTGTGTCAATACAGCACTGCACTCAAATAACGGTATGATTTCAGTTCTTGAAATCAGTCAAATGAAAAAAAATGGCTATGTCTGAATCATAAACGGTCTAAATTAGCACCACAGTGTCAAGTACTTTAAATGGAGAGGAATTATCCTGACTGGCAAAATACCAGACAGTACATGTGACAGGAAACACTGTCTATATGAGGGGGGGGGGGATAGTATGTTTCTTAATAAGGAGTAAGCCTTATAAATGACAATAAAAGCATAAGAGCACATGAGAAAAAGCATTACAAACATGTCCACATCATGGATCATAGACGATCAGAGAATTGTAACAAATTACGCAATTTAAGTGAACAAACGTTGCTGATACGTCATGACAATTGTTATTATAATCATTGAACGGGTTACAGCTTCCGCGATGATTTCCATTTAATAACCTCGCGAAGAAGTGATACTCGCGGTTTCTCGCAAATACTTGCGCCGTGACATTAGAAATAAGACAAATAAAATAAAACAGCTTTCCATGAACACAAGTTAGTGTCTGAACTTCGGAAACGGTTTCAGTTAGATTGTGCTGGCACGAGAAAATACTCGTTTGTGAAAAAGAGACCGTCGTTACCAACCTGAAATTAAAAACAAACATAGCGGTGTCCTTCCTAAAGAAAATAACGTAACATTATTTTACGTTACAGTAAGAAGCATGCACGCGTTAACATTCTGCTCATCGTTAAAGAATCGGCATTAAAGCATACGCAGTAAATCGACGCAGTCCACTATAGCAATGCAAATGCGTACCAAAACGTGCATAATAAAACAAACATACCTACGAGGCCGTCAATCAAATACAAAACAGGAGCTTTGGTTTATTTTACACACCCCTGTGCCACACAGTATCTTTCGGACGGGAGAAGAGCCGATATCCAATCACAGCGCGAGTAGTGGACTCCATTCTTATCATTGGGCCACTTCAACGCGACGGACCCCGGATGCGGAGAGCGCGTTGCTTTATAAAGCGCTGATTCAACGCACTTGCCTTTGATTGCGTAGTTTCATAGGCAGCCGACAAACCGACCAATCAGCACAAGGTACCGCACAGCGGTTGACGCACCACTCAATCCAGTTGAACAGCTAGTGGGATGGTGTTATTGGGTACGTCTTGCCACGTCCCCAAATATGAGACCCGCAACACGTCGTTTAAAAGTGATGCCATTCTGCCACATTATTACACCGATTTGGGTCGGATTGAGTCATTTAGTGCTCTACGTATGTCGCGTAAACGATAAGGACACGTGGAGCTCCCGTGCTAGCCAAGATGTGATATCCAGAAAAGCCTTTTCAATCATTAAAGCGTAATGCAGATAAAACATATATGTTTTAGCGAAACTACACGTTTTATATTACAACCATCTGGTGGTCAAAGCATATGTCTACAAAACTGGCGTCCCGTTATATAGACGGGTTTTAAATGATGACTTTTGTTTGCGTTCAATTTCACAAGGAGGCGACAAACGCTGAAATCGCGGTGTCGTGCACGGTAATTGCGTACTAATCGAACATTCACAAGTTGCTTTTCTGACGAGTACATACGTTCATAGATATGCATACATTGCAAATGAAAATACATTATTATTTATTTTTAAATGCGTTATTGAACATTTTGTTATAACAAAACGATGTTACAACAGAAACTTAATAAAGAAACATTTAGATTAATGAAAAGAGAGAAAATAAAACATTACCATGGCTCGAAACAGACAAAACAAGACAAAAAAATAAATAATAATAAAACAAAACAAAAACAAATACAGAAGAGGGATTTACACAAATAATAAAAAAAATACAAATTAAATAAGTTGAAAAGCTTATAAACAGAGCAAATTGGAAGAAAACATAATTGTTTTTAAATACATTTATCTCTTGTAGAAATACTATAAAAATAGGTTACATTATTTACACACGTCACCTACTGTAGAGTGACGACAAAGCGGCTTACAACCGTACGCATGCGCGTATCGGGGGACGCTGCAGCCCTCACCAAGGCAACGCCAGACAATCCTGGAACTGAATCTGATCCCACTCCGCCAAGCTTGCAACACAAACACTTTTGTTGAGAGACTTTGCCCAACCACCCTTGACCCAGAATGACTGTCCATTTTAAGGTAGGTTATTTGAATAATTAAACATTGATGTACGTTTTTTTAAATAGGGCAGACAGAAGAGATTTCAAAGTGCACGCGCTCGCGCGACGTCATCTCTTGCAGGAAAGTAAAGGTGCGCGCTTTAGGGTGCAGCGCTTTCAGTTTTGCTTACACTGACATAACCCAACATCTGTTAATTTGCATTTATACAAGTGTGTTGAGCAAATATGATCACGCACGCGTGTAAACAGAGAGTTGCACAGTAAACTTCGAAATTACTTCCTGTTGTGCCTCGAAGAAGAACGTCGGATTAGGTCCTGACGCACTCGAAATATTTGTTTAGCATTTATTTCCCATGAATCACAGCATTTCCAGTAACTCTCAATTAAACAACTTACCAAATGCAAATGAGTTTTACATACGAAGTTTCTCTAACTCATAGGGAACCAGCGAGTATAGAAGTAGATACAAGGGTCGAGCAACACGATCCAGAAGCGATTCTCCACATCTTAGGATGCGACTGGCAGGACTGCGTTCTGATCAAAATAGTATGCATTTACCTATCAAAGTACTCAATAAAAAAAAACAATTCATATGTATGAGTCACACGTGACATTTGTTACATTTCTTTCCATGTAAAGAAATAACCCGGGAACCCCAATTCCCATCCAAAAGAAGAGTGCCATTTTATCCACCTCAGGTATCCAGCTCCCTGCAATGGGAAAGACAAGGTTCACATCAACAACGCCATGATAGGAGCAGGCCTGTCACACCTCCGGCTGTCAAACCTTTGGCAAGAGCAACTAGTGTAGAAAGAGAGCCGACTCCACTGGCTCCCAGAGACAGGACACCACAAGAGGGCACAACTGCACCGTCCCAACAACAAGCAGAGGCACAAGCAGTTCTCCCTAACAGGACCACTGCTGACCAGACAAAACTGAGACTGGCACAAAATGGAGTGAGTTTGGTTTGAGGGGAAGTTGTAAAATTTGCTGCCCCACTTTCATTGTCAAATGAACAAATATTAAATATCATCTAAGAGCCTGTGTTGTGCATCAGGTAAACCATGCATTGCGGAAGCGAGCAGGACTGAAGTCAGAGCGACAGAGAAATGGGCGCATGAGCTCAGAGTACCAGAGACAGTTCATGAGGAAAACCCCTGTGGCCGATTCCCCCCTTCTGGCTGCACATGAGGTACCACAGTGCATTTCATGAAAGCTATCATAATTCAAGATGACATCACTCGTGATATTGTGTCAAAACAGATTAAAGCATTCTTCTTCTGCAGAACACAAAAGAAGATATTTTGAAGAATGCTAGTAGCCAAACAACATCGGACTCTATTGACTGAAATAGCACGGACACAAAACCCCTTAAATATTTCTCACAATATCTTCTTTTGTGTTCCACAGAAAAGTTAAATACAGGCTTTAAACAACATGAGGCGGAATTAATAATGATATGATTTTTATTTATAGGTGTGTTATCCATTTAAGTCGAGATGATGTGCTTCTTGTTGGTGCTCCTTGTAAATGCTTGAAAAAAATCCTTTAGATGACAGTACAGAGTTAAGCATGCAACTAGATAGATATTTATTTCTGACATTTTAGGTTTAGCTGAATTAAAGATGTTTCTAATTAGAAAAAAAAGATTTCTCCATATTAAGCATAGCAAAAGATTATCAGTCAGCCAAAGCATTTATTTCTACATTGTTGTGTTTTGTGTATTTTAGATATTTTATAATGACAATAAAATGATCCCACCCTTCAAGTCCAACCCAGTAATCATGGAAAGTGAGTATAGGAGAAACTTTAAAGGATCACCACCTCACAGACCACCTCGCATGAGACGAGATGTTGAGCAGTTTGAGGTCTCAGAGATTGTTACCCAAGAGAAGGTACATAGATTTAAATGTAAAATGTCTAAGAAATATATATACTGTTGTGCAAAAGTCTAAGTTAAATCTAATTTAAATAAGTATTGGAGTTTTGACAATTTTAAGTTATGACATGAAATGTAGAGGAAGTATTTAGAATTGTGCACTTCCATTGAGCATGATGCTTTCTCAGATTTTTCCATAAATCATCAGGCTTTGCACAAACTTGTAGAGTCCATGCCCGTCAAATCATTTAAAGCTTTCATAACAAAAGTATTTTAACTTGTCACTGGCCTCATTCATTACATAAATTCAAGCAGATAAACCTGTTTGATAGACATGCATGTTCCTCGTACACGTCTACATTGAGGAAGTATACATTTACGAAACTATTTGCACACATAAACTGGTGTTTCCAAATGCATTTGTACTTTTTGCCTAAATGCCTAACATAGAATAAGTGGAAGAAAAAGGAGAGGCAACGCAATAGAAAGACAAGCCCCAAAAAGGAAGGACAGCTACAGTTCCAACAACAGGAAGTAAGGTGAGTCCTGTGACCCGAGATTGAAACAAATCAAGGCATTTTAAAAGTTTTAGAATACTTCAAATCGTGTCTTTCAGCATTAAAGTGAAAAACCCAGCATCCCTGGTTTTTGTCTCACAGGAAGGCGAAAACTGAGTACAGGTCCAACTTTCGTTCTCCACTCCATTACTGCTACAGAGATGGTGCTTGGGTGAAGGCCAGAACTGCACAGGTGGAGGTGAGCAGAAAGATTTTCTGTTTACTCCATCTGAGATTAATAGAAAAAAGCATATATGGCCAAAAGGAAGTGTACATTATGTATTGTAGTATTTACATTTTGAAGTATAAAGAAGTATTTCCCCCAAAATAACCCTACAAGAATAGAGAAAATTAAGATTTACCAAAAATTTGAAAGGTGAAGTGGGTAATTTTGATACTTTAAGTTTATACTTGCTACTCAAGTAGTTTGTTCTGTAAGTAGTCGGACAAGCTCAACCAACTATGTGAACTTTCATATTTAACAAAACATTCGCAGGATATGAACACAGTAAATCATAAAACACCAGAAAGAATGAAGGCTTTATGAAAAAAATATTCTGACTGGTCGCATCAGAGCCTGAGATGTTAGGAAAAGACGACCTTATCTGTCTAATCTCTGGTCTCTATGATTAATCTTGCAGGAGTGTAAACATGATCAGTGGTGGTATCGTGAGGTAACTGTCCCATCCTCTACATATCGAAGAGACCCTCACGTGTGCGTGTTTTTCTGTGTCGCCTCTGCACCGATATGACCTCACTCAAAATTGCTCTATGGTATAATCACACATGGGCCTAGAAACGAGCGAGCGTGTGTGTACTTTGTGTATGTGTGCATGCGGTATGTCAGTCATCAAGATAAGCTATCTGTCAGCGTTCTTTACGTGGAATTTACAAGGTGTCTGTGGTTTTGTTGGTTATTTTGTTGCTTTCAGTTGTCTGGTAATCCTGCATTAACTTGTGGCTCACTTTTTTCATGACACCCAAGCTTTGAGTAGCTTTGAAGTGAAAGAGTCAAAAACACCCGATGTATATGCAGGAATTTAGAAGACTTATCTCAAGCAGTGCTCCTGTTGCTCAGTTGGTAAGGTTTTATGTTAAGGTTAAGATTAAGATGGTAACGCACTGTAAATCACTTCGGATAAAAGTACTCCGTGTCAATAAAGTTTTTAATAACACCAAATAAATATTAATAACTGAGATTAATAACATTAAATGAATTACATCAAAGTCTCATTTCAATCTTAAGAGGGAGAGACACTGAAAGAGAGAGAGTGACTGAGCGTGTGATTTCAATGTTCGCTGAGAATATCGATAACTTTGTCATACAGCCGTTTAACTGTTACTGTGGCAGAATGATACGGTAAAGCGTCTCAGTGCTATTTTTATGAGCACTTATGAAACGCCTCTACTACAATCGTATGTCATGAATAAAGTAAAAAGTTGCACGAACTATAACAATTATACCTAATAATAATATAAGCCTGTTATTATTTATTCTGCCGATTTGATTAGGAGTCGTCACGCCATAACCTTTCTAAACCTAAATAAGTCAGGTAGCTCCAATGCGGATTATGAAACATGCTGACAGAATAAGATTGTTAATCAGAAGTACTTTATCATAGGTTATCGTGTCAAATATGCTTTGATGCATGTGTAGGAAAGCTTTTGTGTTAGACGCTTGCTGAATCAGCACTTTAGGAGCATTGCATGACAGCCTTCACTGACGCTTATTCTCCACGACCTTTGTGGTCGACAGCATTGCAATTGAATTTACGTATATTGGATCGAATTTATAAGGACTGGGCGACATTTCCATTTATATGCCTCAAAGTAATCATCCTAATTGTTTTACATATATTATTGCTCAATTATTTTAATTTATGGAAGTTTATAAATATTTATGAGTGCTGTTGCAAACAAATCATTGATTCAAACTTTTATATCAATACTCATAAATCTGAACAGACCAAAGAAATCTTAATGGCCAATTAAAGGGACAGTTCACCCAAAAGTTCTTCAGTAGAACAATGCAATTTTCCTACCATGGTAGTCAACGGTGGCCAAGAACTGTTTGGTTAAAAGCATTCTTCCAAATATCTTTATCCTGTAAAAGTGCATTGAAAATATACAAGCATTACTTTTTGTTTCATGTTATATCACTAGAAAAATCTTTCTGAATATTTTGTCAATATTCGAAACACCACCCAGCCCTAATAAGATCAATACTAACATTATCAAACCTTATTAAATGCATAATTTTCCCTGGCACTCATTTATTGCAACTAAAGTTAACCCATTCCCCAGGTGCAGGAACTACGCGAGAGAGCAGAAGCCCACAGTAAAAGGGCCCGGGGAACACATTTTTCCCGTCAACACTTCAACCAGATCATGTCGGAGCACAACTGGATGTGGGAGCCATCCAGTGGCACCTCCTCCTCACCCTCTGACACATCCGAGTGCTGCAGAAGCGCTAACAGCACCCCCATCATAGAGGCTCTGGATCTGGCCAGGTGAGTCCCCTGTGGCTGACACAAAGTCTTCAGCAGGTTTGCATTAGCCTATTCATTTTGGATTATCTCTCCAGCCCTGGACCTTCTGCTTCTGTGGCAACCAGCAGGAGAATCTCTACTGAAGAGATGCCTTACGTGGAAGGCCCCACCCTCCCAGTACAAAGAAAGTTGACTTGGGATGAAAAAGGAAAGCCTGGAGAAAGAACTGAGGTTGGGGTTTTACAGAAGGAGCGGAATTCCGAAGATGGCCATGTGGAACCACATGTGAATGGGAAGATTATGGACAAAAATAAGAAGTAAGCATTTTTGGCTTCTCTAAATGAAAATTGCAAAGTTGACCGAGCATTTTAACAGAATACCAAAGCGCAGCGTTTCTGCCGTGTTCGTGCTGTAGTGGTTTTCCTTTCTGACATTTTCCCACCTTATCTAGGTTGCGGGTTTTGGAAACGGACTCATCATCAGAGACGGAAGGGTCTGGATGTTTAATCAAACCAAATACTACACTAACAGTACAAAGGACACATGACCGCACCACTCCAGCTACTGGTAAGAAAAATATTTGAGCAAACATCACGTCTTTCAAACCTTGGACCACGCTTTTGTCCGCTTCTGTCTATTCGAACACAAACCAATCAGATGAGAACACGATTTATGCTTGAAAAGTTAAGCGACTGTTATTTTAGTGAATAGCTTGCATTTAAAGAGAGTGAATAAATGATGACAGAACTTTCATTTTTCATGAAAAATGTTCATCAATTGTAATTTATAGATTTTTTGAAGAATGTTGTTAACAGTTACCCAATCACTTGCATTGGTTTTGTGTCTTTACAATAGAAGTGAATAGGTGCGGGCGCTGTTTGGTTACCAACATTCTTCAAAATGTCTTTTGAGTTCTGCGGAAGAAAGAAAGTCATACAAGAGAGTGAGTAAATGAAGGCAGAATTGTTTTTAGTCAGTTTAATGTAGGCCTACACACAATTGCATACGAATAGAAACAAACGGTTGTTAGCAGTACTCGTGTCTGGTGTAGACAGGGTGTAAACAATAGGTTGAGCTTATTTTTATTTTTTAGGAGGTGCTCTTCTGATCTCTCCTCCAAAGATCAAACATTCCATTAAAACATGGAAGAACGAGTCACCTTTAGGAAACCCCTCCTCTCCTTACAGACATATCGATGGATCTCCACGACGACCAAACAGCAAGGTACTCACAATGTTACATAATCTTAAAACAATGACATAATATGTCATATTGTAGCTCAGTGCTCCACAGATTTCAATGTCGCACAGGCTGTGAACGGAAGCTCGCCAAACTTCTCACCAGCTGCAGGCCTCACCACCATAGATCCGCTTCCTATTCGAGATGATGCATGGTCTGATGAGGAGCCCCAATACTCTAATCCAAGGCAGGCCAAGCCATCCCAAACACAGGATAGACATCGTCCCAAAACCATTGTCACTTCACCTGCCAACAAAATCAAGGGCACCATGAGAAACCCGGAGTTTCAGCATAATGGTACTGTTCCTCACAGCCTATCTTACTGTTGTGTCATAGCGGGCTGACAGTGAACATTTGTAGTGTCATTGATAAAACATTGCTTTATTTGATCTGTGATGCACAACAGGCCGACGATAATCACGCAATTGAAATGTGATTGAGTCATTTACCAGCAGAGTAAGTTGAGGGAGGTTGGGTTACCGCCAGCAATAGGGGGAAAATAATCTAGGTCAGTCTCTAGTCATCTTTTTTGTATTTTTTTCCATCAACGTCAACGCATTATATCAGTACTATGGTTCTTATTGACAAAGTCCTCATGCTACCTGGACCAATTTTCCCTTGCCCTCCCGGAGTACTTCATTTCACTCCAACACAAAGGAGTCTGGGTCTCTTATTTCTCTATTGATTTCTTGATAGTCGTGCCACATGCATTTACTGTTGATAACATAATTTCATCGTGTTTATGTTTTAAAGCATTTATGATTCATGAAGCTTTATGATGACTTAAACAGCATTATGTTAAACAGGCAGTTCATAGAAAAATATATTCATTTTATTGTATAAAAGATACATCACATTCATGTTTTTCTAGTGTTTCTAAAAATGTTAATTGTGCTGTTTGATTAAAGTTCCACAAACCGAATTTAACTTCACACAATTATAGGTAATACACAAAAATATGTGGCAACACGGCATGCCAGAACAGATATACCAGATCCAACAGCAGAAGGTAAAAGCCAGCTTGCGATGTACCAGAATAATTTAATAAATCCTCCCAATCAAACAACACACATTCAAATATTAAGGAAGAAATCTACAAATGCAAGTTGCGCATACTACAAATCAAAAGATTACTCAATCTTAAATGGGCTTTATTTGGCAGATGAATAATTGTGACGTGGTATTTGACTCATGCAAAATGTTACATCATATCTATCCAAGATTAATGAATGTTATTGACTGTTACATCAACAGCATTAAAGGTAATCGCCGCGTGTAGAAAGTGGAAATTACGTGATCAAGTTACAACAGCTACGGTATTAGGTTCGTGTCATCCACCCTTTCACCGTGTCCTCTTTGTGTCATTTGTAGGTAACCTGGGAATTTTTCAGCCAGAACTGTTTGTGTTTCCTGAATCTGACTCTGCGGTGTCAGACAATGGTAAAGGCATCCTCATATCCCAATATTATCAGATGTGCAAAAATGACTGCTGTGTTCGGTTCCGAGATAACTCCCGGAATTAATGTCTGTATATCAGGTTTAGTAAGAACAGGAAGTAGATCAGCATCTCTTTTGATGTGGTGACCATTTCAAGAATAACTACTTCATTTCCTATCCCTGGTTTCACTTATTGTATTTTTGCATATAAAACTTTTCTTTATTAGTAATTTATAGAAATATTATGATATTCAGCATCTTTGTATTTAAAGAGAAGCATGCAGTTAAATCTTATTCAAGGAATGCTTGTTTTTAAACGTGAGGTATTTTGACATTACGGTATATATTCCTTACACTGTTGATCATTTGGACATAAGCCCCTTTTATATTTAAGACATTATTTCTAGATTTGAGCATTCATAATTTGTTCTGTTCAATGAGTATTGGTCACTGAACTTTCTTTCTCTCTTCTCTGTATCGATACAGATGATAAGATGTCTCAGATCTCTTCTAGATCAGCAGCTTCATGCTCCATGGCGTCTGAGATCCTGGACCGTGCTCAGAGAAGAAAGGAGGAATTTTGGGGGAAAAGATAACGATCAGGATTTTAACAAAAATGGGCATTAAATTGTCGGGATGTAAAAGCCATATTGATATTTTACAACAATTTTGCCTTTAAACCAAATTGTATTGCTGTTGATCCGTATTTCAAATGAAAAAAAAGAAATGTATTTGATCTGTTTGACTACTAGACCACAATGTGCGTGCTCAGGAAATGTTTTGCTAATAAGACAATGCATTTTTAAAATGGCACGTTTTCGGAAAATGAAATGGACCAGAATCAGCTTCAAATTCATTAATAAAATATAAAAGTAATGAAACATCTTCCTTGGCATATGTATATGAATATAAAATACATATTTAGGTCATATAAGTAGCCTGTGTTACTATCTGGAAAATAAACCCATTTCCTTGACGGATGTTTTTGTAAAGCTCCATGTAATACGCAAACGCGATTTTATTGCAATGCCCTTATTGCGCCAGTCACAGGTTGGTCATTTAATGACGTCCAGCTTCCTCAAACATCATGAAGAAGAAGTTTCGATTAACAATACATGTGTTGGTTATTATGCAATATTTGCATGTTGCGCGCATGGTGCGTCTTCCAGACTTTGGGTGGTGTTTTATGAACAGGAAGAGTGCACTTGACAAGTGTCCCAGCAACATTCATTGATGAAATCACCCGCAAGGGAACTGTACACAATGGCGACTAATTAATATTCCTCAAATTAGTCAATCCGGGGAATTCACAGGAAGTGCTGTTCACATCAAACCACCTCACCGATCCCATGTCCTTATTGCAGCTATTATTGCAAGGTCTATTTTTGACTTCCACCGTGCATTATGAATTTCCGATGCAATCAGAACAGTCAGCGAAAAAGAAGCATGCATGGTTATTCAAAGATCCGCTTGACCTGATAAACTCAGGTGCAGTTTAGGGGATTACGCCAAAGGTAAAGAGGCGATACCACAGTGACGTAGCTGCCATGTCTGGGCCAAAGCAGGAGAATATAAAAGCGGTTATCTCTTGATTCACAACATGCATTTGAAATCTGGACTACGGAGAAGATTAATCTACAGGAGAGGACGGAACCCACACGGCTACTTTCACTATGAATTGCGTTCCTCTGTTTGCCTTGATGTGCTGGTGCTTTTGGTGCGGCCAGGCGATGCACCTGATGCGTCCGCGCCCCCGACCACTGGACAGCGCCGAAACCTGGAACAACCTGAATACTATGACTAAAAAAGTACGTTTGATTTGAACAGATCAGTTGCTATTTTTTTAACAACTAAAATAAACATTTTAACAATAACATCAACGAACAGCATTAGTTAAATAGGGCTATAGCCTACTTTAAAATACTTTCTTTGCGGTTTTTATTTTGAAAACGTTATTTGTTATTACGTGGGGTTCAGAAAGACTGATATTTAACATCAATGCATGTATTAATCCACACAGGCACAAAGCAACGACAGAGACCATGAAACGCGCCTGATTCCAGAGATCTCCAGCGAGAGATTGAAAGTATGTATAATACGCATATGCCATATCAAACCAGGACATACTATTTCAACCAAACCAATGTGGTATATGCTATGTTTATAATACAAATTCATTATTTATTGTCTAGGAAGAAGATAATTGTTGCATCAACGCCGTGATCCTGAATTACTATCTGAAGAATATTCTGCACGAGCATCCCTCAGAGGAGAGCTATCCAAGAATTGATTTGGTCAGGTCCGATCTGCACAGAATCGCACGGGATTTGGAACCACACTGTGTAAGTTTTTATGAGTAATTGGCAAATCATTTTCACATTTTAACCATGCAGCGACACGACACTTATTCGCTTTGTACTTAATGTTAAATTTTCTTTGACAGAAAAAAACGGATTTCTCAGAACACGCGCATGTTAAGAATTTCACCGGGAACTATAAAAAAGCAAGCGAGCTTTACATGGTACGTTCATTTTTGTTTATTTATTTATTGTTTGTTTGTTTGTTTGATTGATTGTTGTGTGTCTGCATGGCAGTAGGCTAATATCCGTTGCGTTTCCTCCTCAGGATGAAAAAAAAGCTCGCAACAAAGCAGTTGGAGAGACGGACATTCTCTTCCACTATCTCTATGAGTCCTGCAATCCAAGAAAACGGCATTGAAACTTCTATACGTTTCCATGAAATATTGTGACACGTCATTTTAATATGCAAAGCACTATTTATTGTAGACTTATTTATTTAATATATTTATTGCTTGTTATGTTTAAAAATTTGATATTTTCATTTGTGAATGGCATAGAAACCATAGTTTTTATACCGTGTATTGTGAGGCCACAATTGTGGCTGGTATTGTGACTGACTTGGGCTGCACTTCCCAAGCCAGAGCAATGCAAAGTAAATGCATCATAAAAGCATTTTTAAACGCATCAGTTTGCTAAAATATAAACGTATTAGCCTTACATTCCTGCACATGCTCATTATTTAAAACCATAGCTTATTACATTTGTATATATTATATTATTATTAATATAGTATATCTGTGTTGTCTCTATGGACCTTTTTGTGTCTCGAATAAAGTTGATTGATATCATATTTTTTTACACTTTCTTTTTTTCTGCATAAAATGTATATGACTTTATTTAAAAACAAATAAAACAGATGGATTTAATGTACCCCAAGAATGTCTCTAATCATTTCACCGCAATAACTAAAGTGAATGACGTTTCTGAACGTTTCGTCGAAATAAACTTAAGATTACGGAATTTGTGTCACTTAATAATAAGGGCTTTCCGAGAACTAAATCAAATCATGTTCAATAAAAGCTGGACTTTATTTTACTGTATAGGCACGCAGTGTACAACGTGATAAGTGGCAACTCGTCACAAAATTGCTTCAATTTCAACATTTTACATTTTTTGCTTGTCAAAGTGTAAATAAAAGCTGAAACCACGTGAGCAGTCAACGTCAGACAGCAAAACATTTTTTACAATGTATGTTCAATAGGTCCTTATTGTTATGAAATTCCCAGCCACCGCCCATGCCGTCTAATGAGGTATGATAGGTGAATGCTTATGACACATGTGAAAGGAAAACAATCGTGTGTGTGTGTGTGTGTGTGTGTGTGTACGTTGGATTGTATATGTTAGTGGGGACATAAACCTGAATGCACACAAATTTATGGGGACCCGTGTCACTGTGGGGAACAAATTGAGGTCCCCGCGGGCACAACAGCTTATAAATTGTACAGAACGATCATTTTAAAAAACAAAATCATTTCTACGATCTTTAGGTTTAGGGGTTGGGTTAGGGGATAAAATATACAGTTTGTTCAGTAGGCCTATACAACTCATTACCCCTATGGGCTGTCCCCACGGTGGTGCGTTTAGGCCTTTGCTCGTGTGTGTGTATGGGTGCATGAGAAATGACGGAATGCACAGTGAACGGGGATTCAGAGTAATGTTTCCTCGTTGAACGCGCACAAACAAAACTCCGGGAATGTTTAAAAAAGCACATCACTGTAGCGCAGGCTCTCTCTCTCTCTCTCTCTCTCTCTCTCTCTCTCTCTCTCTCTCTCTCTCTCTCTCTCTCGTTGTACAGTATGGGTATTTTTAACTTTCGCCTCTGCATGTTATCAGATCTTGTGGTTACACAATAGTTGCCCCAGTATTGCCACAACCGATATTGGGAAGATTATTCTGATTCATGCTAAATCACGACTTAGATCTGTAGCTTCGAAGAACTTAACTTACATTTGGGTGAGATTATGTTTTTGTTCAGGATCGGCGGCTGTCTCAAGAGGTCATGACAGTCCCCAAGAGTTTTGCGTGAGACACATGGCATTGCTTGTTTTGTTGTGCCATGTGTCCTGTCTCGTCGGTTCCTCATTATTGATTGTAAATGATTTCATGCCCCACACCGGTTTCCCTCGTTACCTCCTTAGTTGCCTTATTTGATGCCCTTGTGTTTGCCGTCTTGTGCTGGATCGATTGTCTTCCTAGTCTAAATTTAGTTTAAGGGGAGTTTAATTTTCTCATGTTTATTTGTCCTGTTTTCCTCTCGAGTTGTCTTGTCCTTAGAAAATATAGTGTCTTTTTGAGAAGAGCTGCCTGCGCTTGGTCATGGCGACATGTTAGTTATACAACTATACTATACAATGTGGATGTGCTCTCCAAATGCGTTTTTACGCTAAATTGATACTTCGGAAGATTGTCTCATCGGTCAGCCAATAAATGCACCGCTAAATGTTACTTATTAATATAAATCCATTCTCACGCGCTCTGACTTGAGATCTGATCGGTTGCTCTTTTGAGAACACTTTCTGGGTCAGGTTAAGTTCTTTGCCGAGTCTTGTAGGTGCTGACCTGGTTTTAGAAAATGGTTAAGCCAAAATTTGTTTCGGTAAATGGAAAGTAGCCTACATAAGTTGTTAGGCCACATGTCAGAGGCTTTTACAAACTGATAGTTTATGCAACACTAGACAAAATGAGACGGTCCTGACATTTAATTGAATGCTCATACATTTCAAAGCACCATGCTTTATTGTGAGCATGGTGTCCACGACCCTTACAAAAACAAATCACCATCATTTTTTCAAAGTTTTTAGCAGAAGTAAACACAATCAGTTTGGTCTCAATATAAATGTAGTATCTATAGTTTAACCATTGTATTTGAAGTCAAGATATGCCATTCAATCTGCCAAAAGCCCATGGGTACACGTTCACTGTATAGAAAATCGTGGTTGATTCTACAAATGGAAGTTGTCCAAACCACCAATTTAAATAGTTTAAAATAATCTTCATGTTGTTCGACTACTGATAGTGTTAATGATACAACCTATAATGTTTTAGGTAATGTGTTATATTTTTAGCAAATAATTATTATCATTCGTGCTGTTGAGGTTGCCCTCGTTGTGCATGGGATAACTGAAGTTGCAACTCGGATATTTTCTATGCACTATATTTTCAAGTGTCTTTGCAATATCAGTTGTTAAAAAGTTTCATGTCGCCGCTTTTTTTCAGCTTCAAAAGGAAGCGCACTTTGAATGCATGAATGTGCGCATTTTGCGCCCTCGCAACCTAGATCTCATGCGTCCAGTAAGCGCTTTACTGTACAAAACCGCAAAACGCGACAGGTGATTGAACCCAGGGAAAAACTCAAGACAGCATCGCAATCCTCAGCGTTTGAGGTTAACAAACAACCGTCACGAGTGAGGGAATTTTTTTACAGAAAGTATGGAACTATAAAAGGTATGCATGACATCGTTTAAAAGCACACCGGTCCACTGCAGGACAACACAGCACGAGTCAGTCATCTCTGAAACTGATCTAGGATGCGGATTTTAACCTTGCTGGCCCTCTGTGCCATGTTCTGCTGCTCTCAAGCCCACCAGCAGGAAGAGTGCTTAAGGGAGCATATCCGTTTCCCAATGATCAGAGAAATGATAAATATTTCAAAACACATCCACAAATCTCTACCTGTAAGTATTCTAGATTTATGACAAGCTCAGTTTGTGTTTTTAAGAGGTTGCCATGAATCGCTAATGTTCTTTCATTTCAGAAGGACAACAGAGCCTCCAAACGCATATTGGGAAAGCATAAAAAGTGTTACAAGGTAAGAAAACATTTGCATGTCTAAATCTTTTGCATATTAACATCGATTGATCTATAACATCATTGTCATCTACAAACGACCAAACATATTTATATTTTGTGGGGCATGTTGTCACAATGGGAACTTGTAATTAGATGTTCCACAGAGAACAATTCAGTCAAAGGTTCTTAAAAGAACCACTTCTTACTTTTAATATTTTCAATGAACCTTTTTTTAACTACTACACACGCACACAAAAATGAAAATTGAATATGCACTAAACTAATAAACATAGACATCAAAATGCATTAACTGTATTTACTGAGATATTGCCCCTGTGACATTTAGCCCCATTTTCTTTTTCCTCTATTGGTTTGACATGCTGAGTGACAAAATCTGTAATTAGATGATTGTTATTGACATTTTTTTCCAAAGTTGTCAATGTTTGTACATGCTAAAAAAAACTATTTATTGTTGATCTTGACTTAAAATTGAAACTTCAATCTTAACATTTGCTTACATTCTGGCAGAACATCGCTGACTTCAAACATCTGCTGGACATTTACGAAGACCATGTATTCCAGAAGTTGTGGAAGAACAATGCACATCTAAGGCCGAAAAGCTTCATGGATTCTTTCAGAACGCTCAAGAACGTCATGGATCAATGTGTAAGACCTTAAGATCTCTAACGTTTACATTTTCGTTAAAACTCAAAAACAAATGCTGGGAACTAGCAACATGTGTTTTATGCTCTCATAGATGCACAAATTCATGCTCATAAATCATTCCTTTTTTCTTTATTGTTTCCTGATATAGGTGAATAGAGGCCCACAAACACCATCTCGCTGTGCAAGGGAGAATCTTAAAAAAATGGAGGACAATTTTATAAAGGTACATTCATGAGAAGTACATTCCTTGTGCTACCTAATCCGGCAGATATCACATATATGTGTCTTGAGTCATCAATGTATAATTTTGCTAAAATGAATAAGCTGCTTGTTTGATTAGAATTTGGACCTAGCGCTTAATTCTTACAGTTAACAGTTAATTAGGCTAAATGTTTTTAAATGTTTATGTTATTTGTTTTAGGTATAATTATTATATTATTTAGATATGATTAAGTCAGCCAGATATCTGCTTTAAATCCTTTACACACCACCAGTGTTGTAAGAACCACTGGTTGGGAACTAAGGTGGACCCACCAGGGGGCCTCAGTCGACTACAAATCTAGATGTGGCCATGAAGGAAATCCATTATATATTTCTCTTGTATATGCATTGCTGAGGTCTCATGGACATTTTCCGCAGCCGTGTAGATGTCTGCATGCGATGACTGGTTTTACATTTCAATACAAGTTGTTTCGTTTCACACCAACCCACTCCATGGAATTTGACTCCGAGCCTTTTTCATTTGCAATTTCTCCACACATGTCACAGACTCACATGGGCCACACTTGCAATCTTGGCAAACAAATGGGGAAATGTATTGTTCATTTTGATCAGCTGTTGCCTTTAATTGAGGAACAGCACAATTCTTTAATCTTCCAAACTAATTTAATCTTATGAACTGAAAGGGGAAAGAAGGCCCTTGCAAGTCTTAAAATTGTTCTTTATACATTTTGAGATATGCAAGATACTTAAGACTACTGTATAACAAAGTGCTTATTTGTTAGTAATCCTTTTGATCAATCTTTTGCAGCTGAAACCAGATGATCTCTACAAAGCCGTGAGGGAGTTTCAGAATGTCTTGGTCTGGATCAGTCTAGCTATGGACAGAGGAAGATCACACAAGAAGATTCAGTAATGTTGAAGGCCTGCTGAAGATGGATTTACACGCGCACGCACGCACGCACGCACACACACACACACACACACACAAGATGAATCGGGTTAAATTAGAATTAATGCCGCAGTGGCTTTTGTTACGCAAAACACTATAACTTCCTCTATCAATGATGAACAGACCACATCCAAAATTTGTTTGGTTCCTAGATGACATTAGCCACATCCTGAACAAGACATATTTTAGTAGAATCTGATACTAAGCAACGGTTGCTATGTTGTTTGCATCATCATTTGGCTAATTTGTTTTTTTGGAACAAAAAAGTGTATTCTTATTCAAAAGAATGTGTTAGCGTTTATAGAAGGATATGTAATAATTGTACGCATATTTATTTACATTTTAACTTAATTTTCAAAACCATAATTTATTTTTGTGCTTTGTTATTTTATTATTTGGATTGGGTTGTTAAAATGTTTAGGAATGGAAATGAAAGAATTTCTTCATGCCAAGGAAATATATTTATTTTTGTATAAATGAAGAGTGGGTGCTTTCTGTGAACAGTTAGTTGTACTGTGTTAGTAAACAAGCATAACCATTGTTAGCCATGTCATATAGAATACAGTACTGAATATAAACCTTTGATGTACAACTGTCTGTGATCATTGTCTGTGAACATCTATTTTACATCAAATAAACTTGTCTACCATTGCGGACTATAAATGATCCCATCTTTAAACACTAAGATTTATAACTTGCATTCTATAAGCTTATTATGTTTTAAATTACATACAAAAAATTTACATTCAATTGTAAAAACAATAAATTCAGCACCAAAAAAATTAAGTGTCTTTTAACAACTCAAGTTTAATTTAGCCTAAACATAACAATGTTCCGATATCAGGCAAGCTGGTGTGACCTCAGTTTATTTACACAATCTCGTTTCCCTGGCGCCATCTAGTGGCACGTGTGCAGTACTAGCTCATACATATATATATATATATATATATATATATATATATATACACACATGTATATGTATATGTATATGTATATGTGTATATGTATATGTGTATATATATATATATATATATATATATATATATATATATATATATATATATATATATATATATATATATTCTGCACTACGTGTCTGTTTGCCAACCCTCACAGTCTGTTCAAACGTTTTCTAGTTAGTCTGTACACGGTGAACATTTTCCCAGTGACTGGTCACAACGGCAAATACTGTATGTCAATCAGATCTTCCCAAAAATCAATCCCTAACTTTATTAAATTTATATTTTTAACTAAAGGTAACATTAAAGTCTTAGAAGGACGGATTTTAAATGTAATCCAACATAAGGTAAACTGATCCAAATACTTCAAAAACCTTAATTCAACTCTGTTATCACTGTCACCGAATACAGCTGCAGTTCTTGGAAGTCACAGCACCCTGATACTGCGACCACAAACATCTTTCACATCGCCACCAAACAGCCCAGACTATGCTCAGTTCTGGTGCAACGAAAGGGCGCGGGCAAGCACATGCACGCTCTCACACACAAGCACACAAACAGGTACACAAATAAACAATGTTTCTATCTCGCAATCTCTTGCCAGTACGTGCACGCAAAAAGCCTTAAGCAATTGAAAGCACAATGGAAAAGGATGCTTAGGCCTACATCAAAAATAAAATTTTCCCACTGAATGAAAGCTAAGGTTTATCCAAAATGTCGCTATGCGCTTCTTACGAACAAAATCCTCTAGAGGACTCGTAAAAGTGACTAAATCAAAAGGCAGAAAAACGTTTGTGTGCTCAACTTCAAAAGCGCGGGCCAGAGAAACGCCCGGCAGAATACAGGTGCTGGTCATATAATTAGAATATCATCAAAAAGTTGATTTATTTAACTGATTCCATTCAAAAAGTGAAACTTGTATATTATATTAATTCATTACACCTGCAAAGGCCTTTAAATGGTAGGCTACACAATCATTGGAAGACTGCTGACTTGACAGTTGTCCAAAAGACGACCATTGACACCTTGCACAAGGAGGGCAAGACACAAAAGGTCATTACAAAAGAGGCTGGCCTTTCACAGAGCTCTGTGTCCAAGCACATTAATAGAGAGGCGAAGGGAAGGAAAATATGTGGTCGAAAAAAAGTGTACAAACAATAGGGATAAACGCACCCTTGAGAGGATTGTGAAACAAAACCCATTCAAAAATGTGGGGGAGATTCACAAAGAGTGGACTGCAGCTGGAGTCAGTGCTTCAAGAACCACTACGCACAGACGTATGCAAGACATGGGTTTCAACTGTCGCATTCCTTGTGTCAAGCCACTCTTGAACCAACTTTATGGAGATGCAAATTAAATTTTCCAACAGGACAGGCACCTGCACACAGTGCCAAAGCAAACAGTACCTGTTTTAAGGACCATGGTATCCCTGTTCTTAATTGGCCAGCGAACTCACCTGACCTTAACCCCATAGAAAATCTATGGGGTATTGTGAAGAAGATGCGATATGCCAGACCCAACAATACAGAAGTGCTGAAGGCCCCTATCAGAGCAACCTGGGCTCTCATAACAACTGAGCAGTGCCACAGACTGATTGACTCCATGCCACGCCGCATTGCTGCAGTCATTCAGGCAAAAGGAGCCCCAACTAAGTATTGAGTGCTGTACATGTTCATACTTTTCAGTTGGCCAGATTTCTAAAAATCCTTTCTTTGTTTTGGTCTAAAGTAGCCTAATATAAAATTTTTCTGAGATACTGAATTTGGGATTTACCTTAGTTGTCAGTAACAATAACAAATTTAAAAGAAATAAAAATTTGAAATATATCAGTCTGTGTGTAATGAATGAATATAATATACAAGTTTCACTTTTTGAATGGAATTAGTGAAATAAATCAACTTTTTGATGATATTCTATGACCAGCACCTGCGTAGCGGAAAGTAATAAACGCTGTTGTGTGAAATTTTCTTCCCCTTGCTTGGGCCCCAAGCGCGCCAATATTGCCCATTGGATAATCCGGGCCTGATCACTACTGGAATTAAAAGTACATTTTATGTTCAATTTTTTGCTTCCATCAAGATCTACACTAGATGCTTTTGGAACGTTCGCAAAGCATGCTGGGATTGCGCAAACTTGTAGAGACATACTGACTTCACATTGTCATTAATACAATCAATAGGAGGGAATAGTGCAGAATACTAAGAAATTCAAGCTAATTCAGCTGTTCACCCAAATTGTTATGCTGCAAATATGTTTGTAACAAAATACAAAATAAATAGGAAATAAAATGACATTTCATACATTACACCTTGTAACTAACAAAAGTACAAAAGTATTATAGGTATTAACGGGATATGTATACAGTAAATCGGAAAATTCGGTCAAGCTCACAGGTCATAACTGCTTATATAATAGATAGGAAATGATAGTAAATTGCCACCTCAAATCATCCCCCGTACAACAGAGGAAAAGCCATGAGTTAGAGGTTTAGTGAAATCTACCTGCTGTGCTCAGAAGCAGCAACGCTCAGTGAACTCCCAACCACAAAATGCTTTGGAAACTCACAGTTGAACTGCTACGCATGCGGAGAGGCTGCAGAGGAAGTTGTTAAGTCATCAACTGTGTGACTCAGCATATACAATACAGCCAACTCACTCGCTTTTCCAATAAGGAGCGCACCCTGGAGAGACCTCTATTAAACTCTTTGTTAGTTTCAGCTTTTTATCATCGATCACATGAGTCTATCAATTACAACCAATTTAAAGAATAGACGTTGTTTAATTCAACCAAACAATAGACAGTATCGAGTAAAGAGCGACATGGTAAAGGTTTGCTGCGACACAGTTTCACTCTGCCGTGACATACAGATGGTAAAGGTTTGGGTCGGATGTTAATTCTGTGTCAGTGTCACAGAAATGTCCCCTAAATCTTTGTGGAAACTATTTGTACCCTATTCGGCTCGTGGTTTTAGTGATAACATTATGTGTAGTAACAATAGCTATAGGCAACATTTCCAAAAAGGGATTTAAGAAGGAAAAATAGAATCTGCAACTTAAACAAATGACAGCAGATGTAGAATTTCCTTTTACGTACACGCGTGTCGTGTACTAGCAGATGTAACCAGTACCCACATGTGTGGGTACATAAACTTGTAACGTCAGTTTGACAACCAGAAAAACTTGGTCAAATTCAACATTTTGTTTAAAATCACGAGGTTTGATTAAAAAGGGTAAATGAACGATGTATGGCTGAATTTCTGTAATAAAATTGCCAATTGGTGCAATATATACAGTATATGTGAACACAGTCATACCTGTATATACTGTATGTTATCCACTTAACAATTGACATCTTCCTGCTAGTCACCGATTGTTTAGTTGAAAGGATCATTTAAATACAGAGTCGGCAGTAAATTCTGCAGAAATCTTTTATTTTTTTAGTTCAACAGAATGATGTTCGGGCCTTGTCTCTGCACGAGGAAGGCATTGTTTATTGATATATGACACATTTATTGATATTGAAAAACAAATGAATAGCATTTATGGTTTTACAAGACTCAAAATGTTTCAACGGTCATACATTCGTGTATCTGACAGATGCTTTTATGCAAATTATCACTTGCATGCATTCAAGTGCATTCTCTGGGAATCGAACCCTTGACATTTTTGTTGCAAGCACTATGCACTACCAGTTACAGGAATGCTGCATACATTATGCCACCACATCTAGGTATTAATTAGGGTTTATTGGCAAAAACAAACTTGTTTAAGAGAATTTTACTGAGGTTCTGATTCAGAGAACTGTTGTTTGTAGCTACCACAGTATCCCTGCAGGGGATTTTTAAGTGGCCACAGGCAGTAGAAATGTAAGTTAAGCAAATTAAACCTACCACAAATGCAATAGATGTGCACATTTTATGTTAAAATGTTAGATTAGATTATTTCCCATGTTAGTGATGAAAACACATTTGGCATAAAATGCAATTGCTGAACATATATGCACATATACACAATAAACATCACAATGTGCATGCATGTTTCACGCATGATACATGCATTCTCGCCCACAAACAGAGAAAGGTTAAAAGCATTACTTTTAATGATATATTAGTATTGTATATACCCATTTTACCACAAAATGCATGCAAATAAACTATTAGTTATAATGGTTAGACTTGTTGCAAGTCGTACAAAAACGTACAATTATTCGAAAAGAAAGTACGAATAGGATCATTTGAAATCATACGAATCAGCAACCTTGTAAAACAGTTGCACATTCCAGTGAGATTGCGTCAGTTTAACTGACTGTAAAAAAATTAATTTTCTCTAAAAAAACAACAATATCTCATGGTGCCCCAACTTCAAGTTTCCTATATTGAGTCATCATGAGTTCCTCTTGACAGGCCCCAAACCCAGTTTCATAGAGGTCTGTAAGATTGGTTTGGAACTGTGGTCATTCTCGGCCATCACCAGTCATACAAATCCAGGTGAATTCTGAAATTGCCCCCAGGGTATGGGGTTGGTTAAAAAAGCAGGACATTGCTGGTATAAAAGAAAACCTTCGTAGAAGAGTAGCCCGCAGAAACCCCAAAACCAGATGGGCATCCCCTGCCATCTTCAAAGCTTTGTTCTTTTTGGGTTGTGCATGTATATAAACCCCCAACCCCAATCTGAGCCTCATCCGTAACCTTCAGAGTAGCATCAGATCGGAACGCTGCCTCTAGCTGCGAAGTTCGTTCCTCAAGACTCCAAAAGTAGGAAAAATGAATCTAAACGTGGTGCTGATGTGCGTCTTCATAGCGTCTCTTCAAGGAAGCGATGGATCCAAAACTGTCAAGGAACAGATGCTGAAGAAACTGGAGGAAAAAATTCACCCTCTCCAAAATTATTATGTAAGTAACGTCTACAAACTTGACCTTCAGCGGTTTAGAAACGTCCACAGCAGGTTTTCAAGCAACTTAGTTGTTGCAAGACATGAATCACTTTAGATTGCATAATGCAACAGTTTGGCATAGCAGCAAGTATGCACCACACTGTGTACAGTAACAGAACGTATCAAGTAACTCACGCAAGTGGTGACCTTGTTTGATCTCAGATTATTAAGGATGAGATGTGGTGGTATCAAGGTGTAGTTTAGCCATCACAACAAATGAAACATACACAATTCATTCTAGCAATGACTAGTTTATATCCACTCTCTTTAGACCACAACTGGAACAGAGTGGGTCGGGAATCCTGTGTTTTCTCCCTATCTGGACCAGATAAAAGTAAGTATTTTTAAAACCACTTCAACGGTCAAAGAATCTGATAATGCACATGGATGTTGATGTCGCGTGTTTCTCTCAGTCCAGGGCTTCCTGCACCTGTAAGACGATGCTGCTCGACAGAATATTAAAACTCTACGAAGAAATCTTCACAGAGATGAGCAACAACTCTGAGAAGAAAGACGTAAAGAAAAATCTTACGGATGCAGTGACGGAGGTAAAAAATCTGAGACAAAAATACAAGGGAGAGCGCGAGCTTTGGAGAGACCTCAAGGACATTGACCTAATAAAGGTATTAATCTTGACGCTAAATGTTGTCTATGATGTCTGCTTTGAAAAGGTGTTAATGCATGTTAAGGATAAGAGGTAATAATTGTATACTTTTATATTGCAATTAATGATATATGTGCGTTTGTTTACTCAGGTGAGAAATGGTACGGTCCAGAGGGGAGCACTAAATGACTTTCTCATGGTGTTTGATTTGGCCTATTGAAAAAGTAGCAGACCGACAGAGAAACCCAGTACAAGGTGAAGGATAAAGAAACAAGGCTTGCTTTATGAGTTTTGCTAGCTGTAATATTAATTATTTAATTATATTATTTATTACCTTTTCATTATTTACCTTATTTCACTGGATACTAGTTGTTAATCTAACTGAAGTGTACCTGTTCTGTACTGTTTGGATGCACTGTACTGGCTTCATTATTATTTAGCTGCTGATAACCAAACAAAAGGTGACTCAGTTTCTATAATAAAACACATTCTTTAAAGGACGACTGTTTCATTGAAAAATACACATTTACAAAATGCCAAACTATTTAAACAATATAACCCTGACATTAAAAATGCTCATATCTGACCAATCACAACATATGTATACACCTTCACATCTTGGATTATAGTAACATGTGAACTTATTTAAAGGGAAAGTGTCGTTTGGTTATGATTACAATCTTGAGTGAACTTGTAAGCTTTAAAAATTGTCAATATATTTAATATTAAGATACATCAGCAATGGAATATTTGAATATCAGTTCACCAAAAAAATTCAAATGTATGCACCAATTTGATCACATTGATAGAAAACATTCACTCACAACCATGCTGCTTCAAACACATGACTTTCTTCTGTGGAACACCCTAGTTCATCAGCATACAGGGAAGTCCGCTCTGAAATCATGTTTTTTTAATGAGTCTGCATGGCACTGCATGAAGCCAAACACATCTAATATACTTCAACCTTCACATTACGATGGACTCGACCCAGTGTTCTTGATTGTGATTCATCGCCTGATAATGAAGATCAAGTATATGAAAATAATCCATATGAACCAACGCAGAATTAAAAAAACGAATGTCATTCCTTTGGGCGAAAGCCTTCACGTCAAAGTCGAAGCTCATGTTTGCAGAAGGGATTGCAAAATTTTCTCTCGGGAAAGCTAAAGTTTTCTGAGGAAAGAAAAATATTCTTGGGGAAACCCAACAGTTTTGCAAAGAAACCCAATGTTCTTGGGGAGAGCAAAGGATTTGAAATATTTTCGCCCCCATTCCTATTTTTTCCCACCTGTAGGCCTATGTCCTTCTAGTGGCTCAGTACCTTGTCGCATCTGTTATCTAAAATGTGAAATAACATCGTACATAAAGACTTGGATATAAAAGTTATAGTAACTGTTTAGTTTAAAGATAAACACTTTCATATGAGAGTACACTGCCAGTGTCACCAGAGCAATATCTCTGTCTGTACAGTACATGTCGTCATTTAACACCAATTGGTGTGCTTGAGCATACATGGATTCTACAGATAACAATATCATTTTAATTTAAGTCTTATGAAATTTGGACCAATAATGGACAATAGCGTTTTGTTTTGACGTGATATATTGACAAAAAAATAATTAAGGGGTTTTAGTCTAGTTTTAATGAAAAACCAGGAGACCCCCCAAGTTCACTATTTTAGATCTTATTAGGGGTCCAGGGGCCCCAGCCCCCCCTCAATTTCGAACCCTGACTCCACTGTGCTGAGTGTAAGTGCTTATCTTCTGGTTTTCTTCAAAACAGTCACATCATAATGAAGTAAGAGTGCTCAGGCTGTACATCCTGTGTAACTTTTCCTTTTATGTTTCACAGAAATCTTTCTAAGTTAAAGAGAATAGCTAACCCTAACTATAACAATGCAGAGGAAGAACATCATTGAGATCACTCATTCGTGTTTTTTTCAGCTTATGACAATATCATTTACAGTCACTCAAAATAAAGTATGTACAGGGCTGCATGCATGACTGAACTGTACCGGACTGTTTACACACACACAGCATCATTTGCACTCTATACTGCTCACTTTCACACCAGGAATATTTAACTGAATGCTCATTTGCACTAATGGACCACTTCCATAACTGCATTAACCTATCTACTGCACTGTAATTCTATTAACTGCATCTAGTCATCTACTGCACTGTAACTTCAATAACTGTATTAACTAACCAACTGCACGGTAACTCTATTAACTGCATCTAGTCATCTACTGCACTGTAACTTCAATAACTGCATTAACTAACCAACTGCACGGTAACTCTATTAACTGCATCTACTCATCTATTGCACTGTAACTTCAATAACTGCATTAACCTATCTACTGCACTGTAATTCTATTAACTGCATCTAGTCATCTACTGCACTGTAACTTCAATAACTGCATTAACTAACCAACTGCACGGTAACTCTATTAACTGCATCTACTCATCAATTGCTCTATAACTTCAATAACTGCATTAACTAACCAACTGCACGGTAACTCTATTAACTGCATCTACTCATCAATTGCTCTATAACTTCAATAACTGCATTAACTAATCAACTGCACGGTAACTCTATTAACTGCATCTACTCATCAATTGCACTGTAACTTCAGTAACTGCATTAACTAATCTACTGCTCTGTAACCTTATTAACTGCATTAACTCATCTTCTGGACTGCAACCTATTAACTGCATTAACTCATATACTGCACCGTAACTTTAATAACTGCATCAACTTCAACAACTGCATTAACTCACCTATTGCACTGCAACTTTAATAGCCAATGTCAATAATTTATGCATACCTAAGTCACTTGCACTATTTTAGTCTAAATTATTATCTGTTCATATCCACCTGTACATTAATGTTCATAGTATATAGTCATCTGTATATATTGTTCATAGTATATACCTACTGTCATATTTTCATAGAACACACCTACTGCAAATATTTTTATAGTCCATGCCCACTGTATTATATTCTCACTATTGTATTCTGTATTTATTCTAACTGTATATCCTGCACTTGCTAACTGCACTTCTGGTTGGACCTAAACTACATTTCGTTACACTGTACTTGTATATGTGTAATGACAATAAAGTTGAATCTAATCTAATCTAATCTAATCTAATCTAATCTAATCTAATCTAATCTAATCTAATCTAATCTAATCTAATCTAAAATAAAAATATGACTCTAGATGACTCAAGTCCTATAGTCCAAATCAATCTGACATAATAACTTTACCAAATGGCATAGCTGATTGGTTCCTTCTGTGTCAGCAGCCAATGAGCTTGCTGCTCAAGGTTTAAATCTTGGCTAGTGATTATCGTAGCAGTGCAGCGCACTTCAGAAACCCTCCTCCTTCCCCAGCTCCACCTGTATAGATCTGCTACAAGGTAATCATGTACGCTATACATACATGTTATATGTGCAGAAGCAGCATTCCTTACATGCACACAGCAGCATGTTGTGGATGTATTGGCATCATCAGCAGCAGCGTAGCAGATCAATTCCTCCAAAACCAAATACATTTCTATGTCATGTACACTACCATGCTAAACCCTCCGAGAGTTGTCATTACAGAACTAAAGTTATCATTGATTTTGAAAGTTAAACTAGAATGATTAAAAAAATAGAACAATCGGTCATGATTCCGGTCTTGTCGAGGTTTCATCCGCAGTGCCGCTGCTAGCCATTTTGGTGCCCTAAGCATAATTCCATATGATGCCCCAACCCAAGCCCTATTATCCTCGCACCTGCAGCCCCTTCCCTATCGTTAGGTTCCTCTGTGTTATCCCTCGTTCTCTCATCTTGTGTCGTTTGCACTTGTTTATCCTGTTCAGACTGCCTAGGTCTAGCGCATCTAGCCTTTTTTGCCTAAAGCCTCGTTATAGCCGTAGTCTCGCCATTGCCACAGCTATTATTATCCTCCGTCTTGTTGCCTTGCCGTTACCGCTCATCTATGCCACCCATTGGTGTCCCGGACCGCTCTCTCCAGGCACCATCTCCCCGACACAGGACGAATCCCCCCCCCCCTCTCTCATCGGGAGTTGTTGGTTCAAGCATTTTCCCTGTGTCCTTGACACCATCCTGGAAACCTCTACATTTGTTTGCCATGACACCATCCTGCAAACCTTTACATTTGACAGTTGTACAAGTTTCATTTTTACTTTAATGTGATTGTATATGTTGCAGTTGAATTGAATCATGTGAACCAATGTTTAGTGGATCAACACCAATGCAAGTGCACAGATTTGGGTTTACAATATACTGATTTCCAAAGCCAAGAAGCCAGATAACAATAAACACATTAATTGCAACAGAATGGAACCTGGACACATCATAACCAAGACTCAAATTCACCTACATCAACCTTTTAAGCACCAAGTCATCAATGTGTCAAGAAAGTGTCCACTGTCGAGCCATGGCTTTGACAACATTAACCTTTTGCCAACATTAGAAAATATGTATGTATATAACCAATATAATACAGTAAACCCATACTGTACACACAAATCTAAATAGATTCACTATTTCTAAAAGTAACAATGTACTCAAAGATCCATTCATGCAAAAGAATGCAATGCTTAATGTACACATTTATGGTTTTAATGTAGAGAAAGGTTTTTGAGGTTGAAATGATGCATGGGAACAGTTGTTTGCTGCTGCACCACAGTCTCTGTGCAGCAGGGGAATTCAACTGAAAAACTATGCAGCCACAGGCATAAAAAAATCTAACTTAAGCAAATTAACTTTACCACAAAATGACTACCAGTGCAATGGAAATGCATACAGGATTAAAAGTACAACAAAAGGATTACATTTTAATTTGTCACTTTTAGCAATTTAGTGATTTGAAAGTCTTCCACATGCATTTCAACACATGCATGTTCACAGTAGCATATAAATGCAAGCACATGCATGCACACAAATCTTGAGTATAATGACATGGAATCCATCAATATCATTAAAGAACATGCAAAATATCTGAAAGACTTCAGATGGAAACAACATATCAAAACATCTCGAAAGGCATTTGTGTCTGGAATAGATGGCCGTTAGATATTAAACCAGTCAATTGAAAACAATCTGATGGTGACCGCAACCTTCAGTTTGCAAAAGAGTCATCATGTGTTCATCTCAACAGGCCACCAACCCAGTTTCATGACGCTTTGGTTTGCAAAAATGGTCACTCAAAAATGACCAATTTTTGGCTGACAAAACCAAAACCTAATAATGTTAATACAACGTCACTCACTTAACAGCATCACATCTCTGATTTAAAGGAAACCTTCATAGAAATGTAGCCCACAGAAACCCCAAAAACCAAGCGCATACCCGACGCCTTCTTTTTAGACTGTGCACCTACAGTATATAAACCCCAGACCCTTTTCTCATCAACATCACTCACTCCAGCTGAGTAGCATCAGCTCAGGACGTTACATTCAACTTTGGTGGTTCACAAGACAAAAAATGGATTCCTGGATCCACATAATGCTGATGTGCGGACCTCTAATAGTTTCTCTTCAGGTGACCGACGGAGCCAGTCTTCCACGTTCTAGATATGACAACCAATTGCTGTTCACAAATATCCAGCGGCTGCAATTACATTATGTAAGTAAACCTCCTCTGGCCTAAACTTCTACAGTGACTTTTAAAATCTATGCAGTGGGTTTAAAAGCGAGTCAATACATGTGCACAGAATGAATCAGTTTAGATCACACTGATAACTGTTCCAGTTTGAAGCTAATATTAGCTACAGGCGGTTTTATAGACGTTTTGAAATGCAACATTTTATCACATGCATTGCACAATGCATTTACTTACATATTTAGTCAAAACACTGCTGTAAAAACATAAGCAATACTATGGTGCATAGCAAGACAAAGCTGTTTACCAGCATTTATTAGTGCTTTGTAAGCGGAAATCATCCTTTGACTCATGCCAGACAACCTGTCATGTGGTGACCCTGTTTTATTTTAGGTGCTGGTTTCATTTTGGCGGTTTTAGATAAACTTCTCGTCTAGAGAGAAATGCACAATCCAATCTAATAAATCCACTTTCTATAGAACACAAATGGCGCTGAATGGATTGGAAGGTCTGTTTTTACACCCTTTCTGGACCAGCTGAGAGTAAGTATTTCATTCTTAAGGTTTAAAATGCCATAATGCATACAAATGAGATAATGTGATGTTAATGACGTGTCTTTATTTCAGCCCAGGGGCTCCTGCACCTGCCAGTCGATGATGCTTGAAGGAATGTTGAACATATACGAAGAAATCTTCACAGACATGCTGAACAAGTCAGAGAAGAAGGAACTGAAAAACAGCGCGAAAGAAATTATTTCAGAGGTCAAGAAGCTGAGAAATAAATACAAAGAGGAACAAAAGCTTTGGAAAGATCTACAGGACATTAGTTTGACCGAGGTGAGAACAGAAGGAAAGCAATAATTGACAGAGATTAAAGAATGTTTTTTTATTCACATATGCATTTCAACAGACCACCCTGTAGTTTAAGTAGAATGTATACCCCATATTTTAAAATGGAAATCAAACCTGTGACCTCAGCACTAACACAAGCACTTTTTTCATCAATAAGGTTCAAGTTTGCTCATGATGTGTTTGTTTGTTCTTATGCAGGTCAAAAATGTCACGATCCAAGGAGCAGCACTCAATGAATTTCGCATGGTGTTTAAACGAGCCTACACAGAGAAACCGGAAATCCACCTCCCATTACCTGTTTGACCTTGTTGTATACTAGTGGCTTGCTATTGTATTATTTATTTATAAGTTAAGTTATAGTAAAATAATTATTTATTTTTGTTTTATCATGTACCTACAGTAACTACAACAGAACCTTACTTGAAATTAACTTATTTTCACACAATCACAAGTGTGTTTACATCATTTACAGTGTACAGAACCGGTGAATGTTTGCTTTATATACCTGGTGAGCTTTTCTGGCTGTATGATCAACTCAAATAAAACTAATAATACATTCATTTTATGTTTTGAATTGTTTAAAAAATGTATTGTATGCAAAACATGCAAAAACGTTGCTCGGTTAATATGAGTATTATTAGCATCATTAAACGTCCCGTTAGCCATTTCACTAATAGCAACTGAATTAACCTACAGTATAATACCTCCTGCCTCCTAAATCGCACCTCTCACATGTCATGAAACTTAAGTCAGCCAACTTTAACACTCAAAAATGACTGACAAGCTGTCTCTGTTTGGCTAAGCAAACGTGCCACGTTTATACTCTTATGCAGTTAAAGAGTCTCAAATTGATGCAGAGACAGGTGCACTTTATCATGATAACATTTCAATTATATTTTATGTGCTTGCAATTAAAAAGGTTTACTGTACCTTTCTAATTCTCCAAATGAGCTAGAAATAAAACTAGCGACTGATGTTTAAGACATATCAAGGGCTGGAAATGGGGGAACATGGGAGTCCCACTTAAAATGTATAGAACTTCCATCCTTTATGCACGTTACAGGCTCCAATTTCCCTTTTAAATACAGTAGGATTTTCTGCATCTATGCTTTACGAATATCAAGGATATTTGATATCTCTTAGCTCGCTACGAAGACTTTAAAAGTATCACCTTAACTCCAATTATTCCTTTTCTAGGTGTGTTTTCTGAACTATACCTTAGGAGGCTACTTCCTTACGGCCCATGGTGCTGTCCACGGCGGCGGTGCTGAATTAATGTGGATCGTTCGACAACCAATTATTCACTCTATACAGAGACTGCTTCACTGCTTTGTGTGAGTAAACTGCGTTCTTTAAAAAATAAGCAGTTTAGAAATAGTTTAAGTTGCATTTATTAGGACTCGTAGTATACAAATAAAACAAATTGCAAACTAAATCCAACCATGAATATTATTGAATTGGGAAATGAGTGTGCGAACCCATCTCATGCCCAAATGCATCCACCCGCGACACTAACTGGCAGTAGGCAATGGTAATTTATATCAAAGGTTCTTAAACTTTGGGTCATTAGGAGGGTCACGTAAAGGCACTTGCTGTTGCGGTGCATTGAAAAAGTTTCTTTCAGCAATTAATAATCAGACTTGTATAGGTCATACGTTTATTGAGCTTGGACACTGGATGCGCAAGCGTCGCATTTACAGAGCAAAAGCATGTAGCTTGTGGCCGTGTTTATTAAAAAACATTATTAATCACACTTACAATATCAAGCGGAATAATATAAACAAGTATGCCATAGTTGTGCAGCCCTACAATAAGGTATTTATATATTGCAAACAAACTTATTCATTCATGAGAAGAAACATAAAAGGTAAAGGGGGGAATGTGTGTTTTTTTTTTTCAAAAGGTGTGCCATGACATAGCCTACATTTGACTATACCCGTGTTGGGGAACCCCTAATTTACATGATCAAAATATTAGTGTCTGTATTAATACAGACATACAGCATAAATTAAATGCATTAAAATGCACCGCGGATGGCGCCGTCTTTGATTTAGCCTTAAAATTTGCTGTATTGCTGCAGTGCCAGTTATACTTAACTTCCTACCACAACTTCTTTCTCTTTCAAAATGATTTGGTTTGCCAGCTGATGCACCTTTAGATAATATCATTAAAAAGCTAACAACCATCAGTATAAAACAATTCTATTCTTTGCATGAAAACACATCAATATAAGGTACAGCTTAAGGTACAACTTTAGAATGATGTAGCTATAAGAAGGTTTCGGGGAAATGCAGTTGTCACCCGTTCAAAACAAAAATCCTAGACAAAGCGCTGAATATCCCCCTGGACTGCATTATGAAGCTAGTAATACATTATATGAATGGGAAAAGGGATGTTAAATAAACTGGTATAGAGATAAACTGTAGCACATATATTTTTTATATAATTGACAGAAAAAAAAGCATCAACTGAATGTTTATAGTTATTTGTCTTGCTGGTTTAGACTCAATCCCAGCACATCTTCAATACACCTTAAATTCATCGCTACCTAAACATGTTTATATAACCATATATGCGTAATATAATATCGTATGCGTAAAAGGAAGATCCTTTTCGGTTTCCACTTAGTTTGTATGAGGCATTCTAGGGGATTTGGGGTAACACCTCTCTGCAAGGGCAACCACAGCCACACAGGAAAAAACTCACTGTGACATCATCAGTGACATTGGAAATGATACACACCTTCAACATTGAGATCCACAGTATCAAGTTAACAGCTGACATAACTTTTCCGACTCATTTTAGTATGCATATGCAAAAATGTTTTTTCTCACATTGAAAATTTTGCATTGAAAGGAAGTCAATTGAGTGGGAAGTTCTCGGTTACTGTCTTTAGACGGTGGTGCTGTGTTATAAATATGTAAAAACCGAAGCTAACAGCCCAAAGTAGTTTGCGTTTCGTGTTTTAAAGTTAAAATAATATTTCTACGTATATTTACATACTTCCTGATGGTCAAACTTAGTGGACAATGTCCAGAGTTGACCACTATACTGTATAGCCACAGATCTAGAGAACTTTTCTGAAACTGAGGGAAACTGACCTCACACATCCACTATGATTATTAACCCCATTATTAAACGTATTAGCAAAATAGCCAAGAAATCTAAAGTTACCATCATTTGTTTACATATCTCACTTGCATCGAATTCACCGACCTCAGACATTTTACATATGGCTTAAGTGTCCATTTACCTTGAATGCACTGCATAGTATCACCTTCACTGTTTAGGGAGGAAAAAAAGCTTCCTCAATGTAAAACGCTCCTTCCTGTCTCGCACTATCACCTCTACATCGCTCTCATTCTCAGTTTTCTCTCTCTGTGCAGGGGTGAGCTAATGCAGTGCTAAAGCCTCAAAGCCGGCTGCATCCCCTGCGAACAACAGCACAAATACGTTTTCTGACATCATAAGAGCAAAAGTCTTTCTTAATCTCCACACCATCTAACTTAACCATCTGTTTGCCTCCCACGTGGCAGAATAGTCTGGTTGTTTATTTCCCCTTGATACTGTATATCCAAACATCACTTTCTTCAGTCACTATTATATCCAACAACAGAACTGGCAAATGCTCTTCTCTCAAACAGTCAGACTATATTGACAACATAAATGCTCTATTTGACTTGTGAAGCTGCATATAGAAGTCTAAAAAAAGCACATAAACGATGACACCATAATTGGTAAAATTTCATTTAAAAGCCCAGGATGAGACAAAAACCATGATTTCCTTCCCCATTCGCAGTCATTCACACTTCAGTATCCGCTGGAGCAGCGATGCAGTTGGTCATAGATGCATAGACACGCAACTAGACCGTTTTGACAAGGCCCAAATATGCCATACATTTCTTTACATCATACAAAAGATCCCCAGACCATAAAACCACCAACAGCCCCGCCCAGTGGCATCCACGGGATTCCAGGAGAGACGACACGTGGTGGGCTTGATGGTGCTCAGCAGTATCATGGTGCATTTGATTTAAAGGAAACTTCTGCTGTAAAAGCCACACAACTTCACACCTCTATCAAAGCTTGCTTGCTCGCTCTCACACATCATATAAATACCCCATTGACTCGAACAGTTTGATGCATTCAGTCCAGAGGCAGGACACGAGCACATTCGGGTACCGCAAGACGGTTAACAGGCTACTTCGGCGAAAGGAGTACCAACTTTAGCGGGCATCTTATTCTACTACGAACTGCTACTAAATAGAATTATGGAGTTTCAGTTGACGCCGTTTTTCTTAGGAATGTGTTTGCTGACTTGTCAATGGATGATGTGTGAGACCAGCGTCTCTGAAAACCTGGACGAGAGCATTTCGGAACTGAATAAGAACTATGTAAGTAGAGCAGTTTGGATTTACACTGCAAAGACAGGAAGTTAAAACAAAGGCCAAAAAAACTTCACGGCCTGCAAGACGCCCAACGAGAAGCACTTTAGATCTTTGTTGAACGGTGGGATTTGCGAATCAGTAGTCTTTTTCTGCAGTTTGTTCATTTGGCGTATAAGAAAGTTACAAAAATACCGCGAATAACACAGGAAGTCTGGTCTACCGTTTAAATGTCTGAAACCTCCATATGCGGGTCTTTGTTGCTCGGTGGAACAGCAGTTTCCAGTCTTGTCTCATCTGTAGGTTGAGTGTCAGATAATGCTCAAAAACACTCATCCAAATTATGGCAGGGTTCTCAATGACAAAGTTAAAGTCTGAAACGGTTATCTTACTAAATGTTGACCTCCACATGATTGATTTCTTTCAGGGAGAGAAAGCTGGCGAGCTACACAACGGACACCCTGTCTTTCTGTTGATCCTTAAAGATTTAAAGGTGAAGTTTGAGGTAAACGGTTTGCCTATGCACAACTACACAATGACCTGAGGATTCGGCACCAACATGGTCTAAACAAACTCTATTACACAATGCTAAATGGTGATTGATAATTGTTTTTCTTTTGTAGGAAACTGAACAGAAGCTTCTGATGAGTATTATAATAGAAACATACAGTAGGATCTTCACCCGCATGAAAAATGAAAGCCAGAGTGAAAATGTGAAAGAGCGACTGGAACATGTTTTAGAGCACCTGCAGAAACTACAAGAGAACTACTTCCCGGGCAAGAGCGCTGAGCTCAGGGACTATGCAGAACATTTATGGGCAATCCAGGTGAGACAATAGCTTCATCAGATTCTTACAAAGCTTAGTAATAGTTCACCCAAAAATGAATAGTCTATCATCATTTTCTCACCCTCTTGTCATTTCAAACCTGTATGACTTTCTGCAAAACACACAAAAAGATATTTTCAAGCGGCACCTATTAACTTCTACTGTATGGACACAAAAATGGAATTGGTGCCGGTTAACAACATTCTTCAAAAAGAAATTCAGAAAGAAAGAATTTTCATTTTTGGGTGAACTCCGAAAACTGAATAGACTACATGCAGGTCAACCCAGAGCATCATATCAGCAGTAAACATTGTGTTACGTTTAGTTTGTTAGAACTCATATTGCAATACAGTTGGGACAAAACCACCTTTGGTGACATTTACTTCTTTATGTGGGCAACCAAAGAATGTTAAAAACAATATCCCAACCCACAAATAACAGTTGCTTACATGCTCTTGCTTTGTGTCAATAGTAACCTAACTACACGTGTTCCCATTTTAGGAAAATGACCCGATGGTCCAACGCAAAGCACTGTACGAGATAAAGAACGTCTACAGGCAAATGACGGCGATGCTGAGAAAAGACAAAAATAAGGACCGCAGGAGACGTCAAGCCAAAAATGCAAGGCAGAAGTCCTAAAGATGGGTCCTAGTATTGATCATCATTTCACAATAGTGTAAAATCATTTATTGTATTTATTTTATTTATGAAGTGAATGTAGCACACATATTGTGCGTAACCTGTTCAAACTGACATTATTTATTTATTTATTTATTTGATTGTTCAAACCGCAAGGCAATTACTTGCTAGTCATGAGAGCTAGCGAGACCGGTACAGTCTGTGACTAAATAAAATGAAACCTTTTAAAGAACGTTTGTGTTGGTTGACTTTATTATACATGTGTCTCTCCAGCATCTCTTGTGTTGTTTTGGACAACCGTTTCTGTTAAGTATTACACTGAAAATAGGTGTATCGCTTTCCCTCTTAAGTCTTTGTCACCGGCTTATCCACATATTGCCCACATGCCTCAACCCAAGTGAATGTCACAATGAAGACTAAGGTGCCCATATACAGTAAGGGAAATAACAATTTGATCCTCTGTTGATTTTGTAAGTTTCCCTGTTTACAGAGAAATTAAAGTTCTATAATTTTTATGGTTTGTAGGTTTATTTTAACTAAACATTAAAAATTAAGGTTATGAATTGATTTGCATTTCAGTCAGTGAAATGAGTATTTGATCCCCGAGCAAAATATAACTTTGTACTTTGTGGAGAAACCCTTGTTGCAAGCACAGAGGTCAGACATTTCTGATAGTTGGTCACCAGATTTGCAAATGTGTCAGGATACATTTAGGATCTTTAAGGTTTCTTGGCTGTTGCTCAGCAAATTGGAGTTTTAGCCTCCTTCACTCATTTTCTACAGGACTCGGTCTAGAGACTGGCTAGGACATTTAGGGCCGGTTTCCCGAACAAGGATTAGTTTAAACCAGGACTAGGCCTTAGTTAAATTAGGATATTTAAGTTTTGTTTAAAAACATACTTTACAAAAAACATCACTGGTGTGCATCTTGAGACAAAACAATCGCACTGATATATTTTAAGATATGCCAGTGTAAATTATTTTCGTTAAAGACACCTCTAACATTTCAGTTAGTCTGGGACTACCTTAAGCCCTGTCCGGGAAACTGCCCCAATATGTGCTTCTCCTTAAACCACTCTTTGGTTGTCTTGACAGTATGTTTTGGGTCTTGTCATGTTAAACGCACATCCACGACCCATCTTCAGTGATCTAGTTAGGGGGAGGAAGTTCTCGTCCAGCATTTTACAGTACATGGACCCGTTCCTCAGCCCCTCAATGCGCTGAAGTCATCCTGTACCCGTAGCAGAGAAAAAGCCCTAAAGCATAATGTTTCCAACACTGTGCTTATCTGTAGCGATGGTGTTCTTGGGGTCATAGTCAGCATTTCTCTCCATCCAAAAACAGCACTATCTCCAAAGCCTTTTCTGAATCATTTTGATGTTCATTGTCAAACTTCATATGAGCCAGGCGGCCGTCTTGGGCAGGAGGACCTTGCAAGTGCTTCAGGATTTCATTTTATTCTGGCATAGCGTGTTACCAGTGGTTTGCTTTCCAGTTGTGGTCCCAACTGTTTTGAACTCATTAAAAAGCTTCTTCCGTGTAGTTCTGGGCTGATCTTTAACCTTTCTCATGATCATCTTTATCTTGATAATCTTTTATCATCAATTGATAGTTATTTTGTATTCTTTCTATTTCTAAATAATCGCACCAACAGTTGTCTCCTAACCAAGCATCTGTCTGTAGCCTATTCAAGGTTTGTGCAGGTCTACAATCGTGTCCCTGACATCCTTTGAAACCTATTTGGTTTTGACCATGGTGGTGGAGAGGTTGAAATGGAAAATACAGATTCTGTTGGCAGGCATCTTTTATAAACATAACAAGCTGATTTAGGAGTACTTTTTTAAATGACATACTAATCTGTGGTCCATAGGCACACAAACAATCTGTGGAGCCAGAATTCTTGCTAGGTTGGTAGGGGATCAAATACGTATTTCACTGAATGAAAAGCAGATCAATTTACTTAAAAATGATAGAACCTTCATTTCTTTGTCAGAAGGCAAACTTACAAAATCAGCAGGGGATCAAATAATTATTTCCCTCAATGTACCTCTATACGAAAGCAAAAAAATCTACGATAGCCAGAAACAAATTTGACATTAAAGTTAATGTGTGAATCTGGAGTGAAAGTAAATGACGGTGGCCGTAAAAAGTATTTGGGGACTTGAGACAACGTATGAGCGTCTTTGCATTACATAAAACATCTGTGAAGTTTATTTGACGAATATTTTCTCAATAAACATCATTTAAGGAAAACATCGCTAAATCATAAACGATTCATGTTTATGGTAAGCATCAGCTATATATACACAGTACACATTCGCCAACTAGTTGACCATGTAAACACACTTTCGTCCTTTATCGTGTTTTGTGTTCTTTGTTTCTGTGATCGAGCAACAGCATGTCACTTGAGAGCCATTCACAGAACAATGCTCCACCTTCTATAGAATAAATGCGGAAATTCCAGCAGCCCCCCAAAATGTCATTGTTTGTTTTCATTAGTATACATGAGGGTAGCCTCTTACAACCACGTACAATGCAACATATTAACTTATATAGGGTTTCGCTCCCACTTCCTTCAAGAAAAGTGAACGTGAAAATATATGCTTGCGTGGCTGCCAGGAAAAAGCTTTTTCTTCAAATCTAGCTGGGTGGAGCCGTAGAAGAGGCTTTGTATGTTTAATTCTGCAACTGACACCAATTGCTCAGGTTAATGCTGGGAAAATGCCCATGCAATATCAAATTCTGTGATCCAGAATTTTTTAATGGTGCGATCATAAAAAGACGCCCTGTTTATTCATGCTGTTCGAAAGCTGAGACGGAAGAGATTTACATGATTGAACTTCTATTTTGCACGAGACGGAGGAATGTTTCCACTTTTTGGACACAATCAGAAGTGCGTCTTATTAGTAAAAGTCATACAAGATGATGCATTATGACATCGAAAGAAAGTGTTTCAAGTAACATTTACATTTTGAGAAATGTCAATTCCAAATGTGGAAGTCAATGGGGACCGATGTTGTTTGGTTATCACGTGCTTCAAAATATTCTGCAGAAGTGACATGAATGATGACAGAAGTTTCATTTTTCATTGAACCATCTCTTTAAAGAAGCTTCCCAATAAATGCAGTTTGGGTCATGTTGTCTAACATAACCTAAGTGACTTATGGTGTCTACTTATGGAGTAAAAAGCCTGGCATCAAAACAAAAAGAAAACAACAGGCCAAGTTGTGTTTTTTCAACAAGACAATGGCACAACGGTGAAGCAAGAAATTTGATGACACAAAAGCGCCGATTATGCAACGAATACCAAGCAACAAAATGGAGAGTGAGACTGATACAACTTGCTCAACCCTCAAACATTATTCATAGTTTAGCATCGATAACAAAGCCAACCAATGCATGCTTTTTAAGAAAATCTAAACATTTTTGCTTGCACGCATGCAACTCTATTTTTGTATAATATCAACCAATTTTATCTATTAAGGTGTCAGTGTTTAAATGGAGAATATCAAACAGGAAAAAGACAAGCAATATTATGAATATATTTGACAGTCCTGTGATATAGATAAACATTGTGACACATAATGCAATGACGTTGACTCATTCATTTCAAAGCCTGTAGGTAAACGAAAACAAATTTAAGAGAAACTATTTTACTGTTAGCCTACATCACATTTAAAAGTTTCCAGTAGTTCCAAACAGTCACAATATACAGTATACGTTATCTTGTATGACATATTGATGACCAATGTACATCATTTTTAACATGCAGCTGGTAACCGAAGTGACATTAACAAACAAGTCTCCTCTTCATCATTATGCATGTCGTGACAAGACACATCCCTTGTCACTTAATTGATAAATCTGTCTGCATTAAAACAGTGTTTGGATGCAAAGTGCATCAGCAGTCACAATTTCTATTTTCCATAAAGCATGACTTCTGTATGTGTTGCACCTGCTCGTCATTCCTGCAGCTCAATTGTTGAAGCATTTACTTGGCAAGAACATGGGTTGATTTTCTGGGAACGCACATCACGATAAACTGTCAGATCAGCCCCATGTAACCAGAGTCAGACACTCCCGCATCAAAGCCACCATTAAATTGATTCCCTTAAGCGCATTAAACTGCTTCCTTGAAATGCAGGTCTGTGTAAACAGGAAGTGGAGTATAGGTTGATAAAGTGAGCATAAAACAAAGCTCCTGTGCGGCAGACAATGACTCTGGAAAGCCCCCCCACCCCTCCATGATCATCAACCCCTTTGTTCATTTGATAAAGATGTGAAGTGCTCAACGCTGAACGCTGAACCCTGGAAATTCCTCAATTCTGGGGAATGCACAGCAAGGTGCAATTAATGTTGAGACTCAACACAAACAGAACCGAAAGCTGGAATAGAATTTGCTGTGTAAACATTATAGAGGACAGAACTGTACACACGGGTAAAGAATTTTGACTTTTCCATCAGGTGGCATTTAATAGCCAATTCTGGACAAAATGTTAATGTTGCATCCATATTGAAAAAAGGAACTGAATTTGAAATGCCCCATATTTACAGTACATCCATAAATTAATATTAAATTGTAACAATGGAAGATGGTTGTACATTTTGTCATTTGTGTACTCAAAATAAACTCAACTCACATCCTGGTATTTTTACCACAATGCCGGAGATCTTCACATAAACATCAACTCAAATTGACAAAAAAGGGAATAACTCCGTAATCTACAATTATTGTTTAGCTCGTTGACAAAATAATACATTGTTAGTTACTTTGAATAAAATCGTCTGAAAAATGAATAAATGTTAAATGTAATGCAAGTGTATAACTGAAGAAAAACCCAAGAGCGTGACAATGAAGTAATGCATTTCGCATTTGATGCAACTGACCTTAAAAAACAAGAATATGACGAGAGAGAAAGAGTTTTAAAGTGGCCTAGATTTTCAAACTTTCCTGCGTGGGTTTTCATTAGTGACCTCTTACCTTTTCAGTTTAAAAAAAACTTCAATAATTGTCAAATGGTATATTTATTTGTGAGACATTTTAGCCTTCAACCCTTTTAAACCCTGCAGATATGACATTACAGTACCTGCTTAATTGTAAAATTATAATATCATGTCACGCTTTTTGTGCCTTTAATGAACCTTCCTTGACCAAGACTGTGGTTTGCGTAGAGTTGTAGAATCTGGGACATACACATGCCACAGAAATGTCATGACCTCATTATACACTTATATTTCAATCTTGTGGTGACTCTCTTATCTGTAAACTACATCAAAAAAGAGAAGCTGCATTCAAACATCACATTCCTCGGCGACAACATTACTGGCTAACACCAGTTCCCCGTTGGATACAGATTATGTCGTGGATTACAGTTCAGTGAAAGACGACGCAACAGATATCCATCTCCTAGAATGATCTAAACAGGCGTATCCGAAACACTCAAAAAGTCCAAGGGGGGGAAGCTGACGTCACCAGGAAACTCGAATACATACAAAAAGCTGAGGAGAAGAGAGAAGCCAAATCAGGGAAGAAAGGAACTAAGCAGGTTATCTGTTAGGATCTCCATTCAACAAACTATTCAACTCGTCACCTCTAGTCTAAACATGGCCGGTGCTTTGCAATATGTTTGTCTGCTCCTGACTTTTGCTGTTCCGATTCACGAGTGTGTGGCGGTGCGTCAGGATCCCAAGTGTGTCACAGGAGAACCTTGTTTTGATCTGGGCACAGTGGAGACGATGGCTAGACGGGTCAGCAAGGATCTGGTGAGTACTGTATAGTCGGATTCTAGTATTAGGCTGTGATGCTTCTTAAACTCAAATGCAGTGTTCATATCAAGTCATATGCATATAAATGCTACAACATAAAGTTGTATCCAAATCCAGGTGTTGAAATGAAGAATCAGTTTACCAAAATGCTTTTTCCGCATGAAATACCCTGGATATTTGCTAATGGTTTTCATAACCCTCTCAGATTTATGCAGATGGTGAGAACATCCTTCTAAAACACAACTCCTTCGACAAAATTCGGAAAAAGGTAAAAGACTATATATAAAAAATTATATGATGCAGTTTATATGTAGTGTATTTCGTAAAGATAATGGTGTCCGCATTACATATATAAGGGAAAAGTTTCACCGCCAAAAAAAACATTAAAATCATTACCCTCATGTTATTCCAAACCTGTACGACTATCTTCTGAAGAACACAAAGGAAGTTATGTTGGGGCATGTTGGTAGCCAAACGACACCGGCCCACATTGACTACGATTGTATGGACACAAAACTTCTGAGACATTTCTCAAAAATCTTCTTTTGAGTGCCATCAATGAAAGAGTCATAAATAGGTTATAACAGCACAAGGGTGAAATCGTGACAGGATTTTTGGGTGAAACATTCCTTAAATAATAGTCTTTATGCGTGGCCATATGCACGTATTTGTAACCTTTTAACCCTTTGTTTTGCAAGTCTTGTTTAAGGTGGCATCAGCTTGCTCAGATGTAAATTGTACTGTAACGTTCTAATTCCTTAGAAAGAGCTTCACAGCTGCGTCCTTGAGAAAATCATCGATCTCTTCGAAAATGTTCTCATAACGACGAAGGGAAAGTCATCTATGCCTCACGAAGGAGATCTGGACCACCATTTGGAGCTCATACATATTATGCATCGGCTCAGGAACTGTGTTTTTAAGGTATTGCATTGTGGTCAGCTGTGGCCTAATGGTTAGAGCGTTGGGCTTGTGATCAGAAGGTTGCCGGTTTTAATCTCAGTGCCAGCAGGTCATGACTGAAGGGCCCTTGAGCAAGGCACCTTACCCCTGATTGCTCTGCAGTAATTTGTCATTGTATAAAACTACCTGTAAGTCGCTTTGGATAAAAGTGTCTGCCAAATGGTAAAATGTAAATATTTAAAAAGTGTTGGGGATGCAGCTCATAAGATCAAAGGGCCAAAAATCAGGGACATATTTAATATTTTTGAATCATAGATGCCAATAATCCCATTATGTTTGGGTTTGAAATTTGGCTAGCATTTGGAGGCTATACCCAAGGTTGCCCCATGCTTCTTTGCCACTTTAACCAGCAGAGCTTTCTGGGTCAAAAAAAAAAACAAGCAGGTTGACCAGCTTCACATTATGCTTATCTAGTTCAGGGTAGCGAAGAATAAGCCAGATCAGGTTTAAGCGCTTTTAGTATTACTTTTGGCCTTGAGGAAACTACTAACAATTTTTTTTTGCCACAACTTCTGTTTCAGGTCAAAAAAGGATGCGATAAGCTTTATGACAACGCCTACGAGAACTCTGACATCACAAGACCCTCAAAAGTAAAGATTCAGTGTCCAAATAAAATATCCAGAATATTGTGTAAATGTTACCCTACACTATGTTACAAATTCTGTACTTTTGTCTAGAAATCAGAGGCAACTGAGGCAGCTATTGAACAGCTAAAAAAACTAAAGTATGCGAGTGATAGGGTAAGTACATTCCCTACGAAATAAAGCTTTGACCGGCCATTGAAGAATCATTAAATCTGTGTTCTCTCACTTTTTCCAACTCGACAGCTTGATGATGTAAAAATCCAGGAGAAAGTCATGGATGAGCTGAAATCCCTCCATCTCTACATGCCGGGAAAAGGCTTCCGGAAAAAGCTGAATAACTAACAGGCCTGACGTTCTGTGGATGTAGTTTTAAAACGCGTTGTCTATTTGTCATCTCTGTCATGGCTGATGTAAGACAATGATTAAGCAGGGATGCACTTGCTCAACCTTGTCCAGCCAAAGTGACAGAATTCCAGGCTGAAAAATATGGCATAACGGGTTTATGATGAGGCTTTGTAGTGCAGTTATCCTTAAATGTGTAAAGTAATTATTTTTCTAAAGTAAAGAGTATTTAAAAAGGGTAAAAGCAACATGCATAACTCTACGTACTTTCGGTGAAAGATTATGAATGTACTGCAGTAAACGCAGGTGATAAAACTAATTTAAAAAAGCTTCTTTTGTAATGTTTTATGCTACATAAACATTTGACTCCTCAGTAAAACCCTTAATAACTACGGTGTCTATTGCTTTTTTCTATACTAGCGTGTATGACATGCAAGTCCGTAGATATACGCTTACTAAAGAACATTTCTTGGGAAGGCCAAGAGGGGATGATGACGCTAGAGAGGATGATGACATGCATCATATCAAGACCACAAAAGCTAGTGCTAAATCTAACTTCACACTTTGTGCATTCGCCCTAACTGCATAAATAACATGCCAAAATCCACAATGATTCCATCAAGTTAGACTTTTAACCCAACGTACAACATGTGAAATACAAACATGTGAAAGTGCATGTGACTTATATAGCTTATATAGCACTGGCCCTGAGAACCTTGTTGTCTTTATAAAACGGTTACTGCACAATACAAGTATAAAAGCCAAAAACAATGCAACTTCCACCATGTGAAGTCATGAAAGCCTTCCTCACGCTAGAAAAAATAAGATGCGTCCGAAATCGCATTCTGAGACAGTGTGTACTTAATCTGAAAAAGCATCTACCTATCGACTTTTAAAACAGTACATAGTACATGAGCACATGGCGCATACTGAACATAGTGCATCGGCCATGTTTTATTGTCATGTGACCCATATGCTCTTTGATCTCAGATTCAGGGAATTCTATCCCTGACAGACTATAAACCGCAACAATGTCGTTTACGCTGCTAAGGGTGGTTGCTAAGGATGCGTAGTGATACAAAGTCTGTTTGCAAAAGTCGTGCCATTCGGTGGCCATGTTTGCAACGCCTCTGGGCCGCCATTTCAATATAACAAGATAACAGGCAGATATTTCTAAAACAGCAGCAAATATACGAGTTAAATAGCATTTAATGCTTAAAGCTAACATTAACTATACTGTAAGTTTGGTTTATAGAACTTGAATTGCACCCTGGCGTGCAATTCAGCCATATTGAGCTTTACATGCCTCCCCATTCATTGTTATGGCAGCGGTGCATCTTGTCAATATATTATCTCTTATACCCAACTTAATCCTTTAATTATACGTGAGATTAAAAACCAAAAAAAGGAAACTGGAAGTGCTTCTACTAAACTGATAAAAACATCAAATCACAAAGTATTTAGAAAAAACAAACCAAGATCATTTTTGCACAAATATATTGTGGTTAGCAGAAACCATGTTTGTTTTGTTTACGTATTAAAGAATGTGCTGTTAATGACGCAATGGTTGAGAAACACTGGGGTGAATTAAATACAGTTGAAAAGTAATAGAAGAGATTATATTCAGGTCAAGGTAAAATTATATTGGGTCTTTTAAATAAAAAGATATGATATCGGAGTATGAGGGTGGCGAAGCAAATGATGCACTTGTTGAAGTTTGATGATTAAATATGACCAAAAATACCCTTAAATGAAAAACGAAACTTAAGAACGTGCAAAATGACAAAGCAGGAAATCTGTGACGCATCACTTCAGTATAAAAGCGACAAAAGTGAAGCTTCACAGATTTTGATGAGATTTTTTCTAAACAGCAGAAACGCAAAACTCATGGTGAAAACATGAATGTTAAAGAAAATAAATGTGTTGAATAAATGCAAAGCAAAGCACAATGGGTTTATGCAATATTTGGGGAATGTATGACACTTTGTAGTTATTTCAAGATGTAACATTGCGAAAATGCTCGTAGGGCATCATTATTATTACATTTAGGCATTTGGCAGACGCTTTTATCTAAAGCGACTTCGCTTATTATCCTATACATTTTACATAGGTGTCTGTAATCCTCTGGGAACAAACCTTGCGTTGTTAACGCAATGCTCTTACCACTGAGCTACAGGAATTATTATGAAGGTATTAAGACATTTTTGATCATCCTCAAATACTACAAAAATGTATTTGCTAAAACTGCTTTATCTGCTTAATGTCCACATGCATGCAATGACATGGGCTGGATTTGTGATGGGTGTTGGCCGGCCTCCTCTCATGAAACGATGATGTCATTTAGAAAACCCCAGTCCCCAGTCAGTTCTGGTAAGCGTCTGCTAGTGAAACTTACGATAAACAGCAACACAGACCACAAACACGGCCGCATCTGTTGAAAGGTGGTGTTAGAGAGAGAGACTTTAGCAGCTTCACAGAACTGCTTCGCTACTTTGGTGGTGAAACGAATGCTTAAGACAAAAACAAACTTGAGAATGTGTCGAGAATCAGTTTTAAAGGTACTTTTAGCAGGAAAGGGGTTTGTTTGCAGACTCTTCGAAAGTGACAAATTAAAAGAAATTAAATCTAGCCGGATGGTGAGAAATTCTAGATCCCCATTCACCCTTTTATCACGCATTTTAGCATCAGTCATTGTAAAAAACATTTACGCTTTGACTACGCCCGACCATCTCCTATATGAAAGATATTTCGGATTGAAAATAAACGCATATCTATTTATGTGTACATGTATGCATGCATGGTGCTGTCAGCACTTTCGATCTCACTCAGGTCCTGCTTAGCATCCAAAATGCACCCATGAGCAATTTTGCATAATGTGCTTTAATGACATCAGCTATATCAAACTTGTTCCCCGAATTTAGTTTATAATGTAATGCCAATCACTGATGTTGTTGGTATCTAGGTATCATAGAGGGTATCAAGATATCTAAAAATCGAAAGCATTTTATCTAAATGTTGACTATCGTATAACATACAGCTATAAGTAAATGTGACATCACCTATATTCACACGGCCCCGGACAACACTTGGATGTGTGGACCCTCCCCTGAGCCTCCAGAGACCTAAGTGGTCTCCTTTTCATCACAAGATGACATTCCTCATTTTTCTATGGTCTTGCACGTCTTTGAAATAAGAAAGGCGAGACGTTTTGCTGATCGGGCGTGGAAGTTAGAACAAAAAGTCATGATGGTAAAACTAGATCATTAACCATAGATGCCACGCTCGTTTCTCCTCACCGCATTACCCTCCGAAATCGCGCTTCACCCACTTTTAATTCACTGCTGCGGTTTTAAGTTTCGGGGAGAATGAACAACGGCACAATGCGGAGGCTGAGGATTTCTAAAGGTCCCATTGTCAAACTCTCCAGAAATGGAGGCCCTTGGTTACTTACAGCTTTGATATTGTGTCAACTATACTGTTCTTGTGATTTGTTATCCTACAATGACATCATTAAATGACAAAGGATGATGTAGAAATGGCTAAACACTAAATACGCGAAAGACATTCCACACACCCTAAAACAAATGATGATATGATTGGCACCTCAGTGATGTCAGGACCTGGGCACCTAGTGCAAATCCATAGGTCAAATGTTGCCAGGGGTCAAATGTTGACCTCTGGCAAGCAACAAATTGCTTCGGAGATGCTATGTAACCATGGAAATACCATTATATATGTATATATATATATATATATATATATATTACACACAGATGTTCAAACACACTTCCAAAAATAGACAGACAAGTGTCATAACAAAGGGTTTTGGTTTAAAGATAGAGATCAGACACTTAAAAGCAAAATTGGTACTTATCATGAAACCAGATCAGACACAAAGGTCAAAAAACAAAGTGACATCCTCTTTTAGATCAAATCAAACGATTGTAGACACAAAGGCCAGGCATTAAACATCTTAAAAAACCACAACCTGTTACCGGTTCTTCTTCATCTCATTTAATAAGTGTATGTTTATGAACAGACAAAATAAACTTTTTTTACGTCTGAGAATAGAACAGAACCTTGAGACCCCTAAAGAAACGATCAAACTATAAAACATACAAATTATTTTGTGCCCTAACAGCATGTTTGTTATATACATTAAACACAGCATTTTCAGGATTCGTTGTTCTATCGTGCACGTTTACACAGGGTAAGCATTTATTCAACCTATATTTCAACGGCGTATTTGCATAAAAGAAAGGGCAAAAGCTATATAGTTTCCAAGAGCTGTCATTTCAGAACGTGTCACTTCCTGTGCATGCTTTGTTGCTTTGCACAATGCGTGGTTGTAAACATGAACTGTAGGAGTCAGGCCAACTATAGGCAAAAGTCTGACAAAATGATTATTCAAGCAGTCTTGTGCTCTTCAACAAACTCAACGCAATGTTAATTTCGGTTTCATAGACCATGATTTGATAACGATATGAATATAATAATGATATGCTAATGATAAAACTTGTGCCTCATGACAAGTTTTTTCCACCAATGGGCTAAACTCAGTTTGTCCATTCAAAGGGTGATGCTCAAGGACTGTCCCTAACCTGCAATGGGATTATCTTACAATCATTTCTGTCCCATTGGTAAGAAGGTCAAATAATGAAATCGTGATTGGAAAACTCAGATGAGTAAGTGACCGACCGCCCACACGTGGTGCCCCATGAACAAAAGGTATGAGATGGTTTATGAATCATATTAGTAGAAACAATAGACAAGGCCATTTGTAAATGATGGACTAAAATACAAATACCTTAACATGGAATATAGCGAACACTGAGGATGGAATATATTAATCAAAACTATGGTATACGACTTTGGAAATTCTTTGACACACTTTGTGAGCTTGTGGTTGCTCTGGACTACATTGAGGTTAATTCATGAGGTGTGGAAATAGACTTCATTGAGTAGGCCTAGTCTAGTTTATGGTTCACAAGCCAAGCTAGGACATTGTACTGAGGAGGGTCTTTCTAAAAATAAGTTTTTCTCCTCCGCATGGACCACTATAACAAGAAACAGCTCACACCGTTGAAATGACATAATGGCGCCATCTAGTGTAGAACCGTAAAAATAAACCATTTAAAACATAGGCCTATCCATTTTACGAATCTTAACGAGTTTCTGCCAATAAAAACTAATAACATCATATAGATATAAATAACCTTAAAACGCATAATATCCGATAAATTAAATGATTTGTTTTGAGAACAAAACAAAAAGACAAACAAACCTCACGCCAAGCCTCCAAATCCTAGGAACTTCTCTGTTTCTGCAAATGACATGTACTGCCAGTCCAAATGAAAACCTGGTAAAACCACATGACTGACTAATGTTTTGTGTTTCTAACCAGTTCTCCATTCTGTTTAGGGGGTAGACCACCAGGGAGAACAACTAACAAACATAAATTCAAAGCCATCTATAGTTTGATAGATGCCACATTATTGCTATCAATATCCTGTTGAAGCATTAAAAGGGAGCGCATTGTTCTAATCTAGAGATTGTATTAATTGCTTGGTATTGGTCGTTGAAGAAATAACCCGTCACAGTCCAGCATAACGTAAAGTCAGATAAAGCAATGTGCATGCATTACTGCACCGATACTCATTTTTGACTTGAAGCTGAACGTGCAGTCACTGACACCCTATGTCATCATGATATTTCTTTACTTAGCAAATAGCATCTTATGTAATTCTCAAAGTAACCGGACACCTCAAGAACTAAGCACATAGTGTGCACTTTGAAGGCCTAATGTGATGTCTTTTTGACGATGTAGCATTACCGCTCTGATATGGTGTTTAAAGCAGAAAATCGGATGAAACCGGTATAATCCTACGCTTTCAAAGACACGGATACATGTCCTGTTCTGTGGCCGTACACATAAGATCAGACTGCGCTGCTTGACGGATCTTAAAAGGACTGCAGTGGATGACGGGCATCAGAGATGGGCAAGCTCTTTATTGAGATATTTGCCACTTTCTGTTCCTTAGGAATCAAAACGTTCCACATGGAAGGTTGAGCATCAAGAAGTAATGGTGTGGAATGATAGTCTGCTGTTGTCTCGGCACAATGTTTTTGTTTAGAAAACACAGTCAATCTACTACTGGTGTTTACATTTAGTCATTTAGCAGACGCTTTTATCCAAAGCGACTTACAAAGAGTTCGGGGCGCAATAAGCAATATGTCATACAAGAGCAATAACACGATAGGTGCTAATACAAAGTTATGAGGGTTAGTGTACTTTTTTTTTAAAGAACACACAACTGTTTTAGTACATCCTGAATGAATGCATTGGATGCTTATATGCACAAAGCATGTTCTGTTTTTAGCTATGTAAACGGGAACACCTTGTATCATCCATAACCATTCCTAGTCATTTCGAGAACAAACTCTTTCACAAACACACTGTTCTATAGACTTGAGGTGCGTCCCCACAATAGACCGATTAAATGTCACACCGAACGCATAACTTTCGGTCAATTACGGGAACATATTTAATACATACAGTATATACATACTTATTCATATCCTTAATCCGACAACACAACAGATGACTTCCTATAACAACAGAAAACAAAGCAATCAGACATCCGTCTGATGCAACCTTTGATAAAGCACTTCTCAATTTACAGAAAAAGAGACCTTTACATTTTATCTACAGTAATTCCCCGGGAATTGAAAGGATCATTTGAGTTCATAACTGCATTATAACTGACACGCTCATATAAGTACATCCTATGTGCTTACTGTGTAATTAATAGGTACCAGCTCCGAACCTAATCCTAAACCTAACCCGTATTAAAGTGATGGTCATCATCTCTTGTCAAACTTCCAGTGTCATGTATAAGCAGGGCTGGGAAGGTTATTTTTCAAATGTTTTTCACTGCAGATTACAAAATACATGCTTTAAAAAGTTATCTGTAACGTATTTATTTGTTTGCACAAGTTTTTTTGAAAATTTAGAAAAAAGTCAGAAATGTGAGACAAAAAGTTGCGATTACCTAAAAATGACTCAAACGAGAAACTCACAAACATATTACACAATTCAGAACAGTACTAAATAATATAAGCATGCAGTTTCTATGAACCCAGAGCACTAGGGGTGTGAGTAAAACTGTATTTTAGGATGCTTTACATGATAGTTTACATGATGGTTACAGTTTATATTAACGTTTTAATAAAATAAAGGAAATTACAATTCCAAGTAATCACTTTAGTAACATAAAAGTATGTTTAGATTACAAATTTGATTCCCACCCATTTAAAAGTAACGAAATATAGTTCCTCAAATTGTGCGTTTTATTTACATTACTAAGGTACATGCATTTCGTTACTCCCCAGCCCTGCGTAGAACCCATCAATGGGATACTTCATTTTCATTTAGGGGGCCGATTTAGACAGACAAAGAGACTTCATTAAGTTTCTCAACTGGACCTCTCTCTGTCTCGATCACGATTCAAAAATATGGGTAATGTGATCGCCATATCTCACGCATAACAAAAGACAAATTAGTCATCTGGAGACAGCTGCGAGACAAGTACAAACAAACAAGTGTCTGTTACCGTAGTCCAAAATGACACGTTATAAACTACATGTTCATTCTTTGTGGACTTTTAAACACAGTTTCAAAAAGAACTGTGTGAAAGCCGTTTCCTCATTGCATAAAATTATACCACAGCCCTCTAAATAATAGATTTTTGTCAGATCCATTAGAACAAAGCCTAACGTATCATTTGCAGTAAAGAAAGACATGTATAAAATGTACATCTCCTTTTGGTTACACGGTTCACATCAACAGCATTGATCAATTTGATGTTAATCTAAACTAATTGTAGATCATATGGACCTTAATAGTAAACATGTACATAACAGATTACAGTAAGGCATAATCCACCGGCACAATTGAGACACAATAATGGTTTAATTTAGTCAAATATATATAAAAACTGAAATTAACATTAATATTTCACATTATTGACTATTTTCCACACACCAGACAGAGTCTCTCTGCTGTCTGAATCAACCTAAACATTGACTTTATAGACCCCTTCGCAAGAGGTAAACACTGGTCCCGAAGCACTGACGGAAGTTTTTATTTATTTTTTGAATCTCACATACATAATCATTTTTTTAAATAAATTTTTATTATGTTAACATTTCTGTTATTTCTTTTTTGTTCAACCATTGTGTAGTGTTAAAACATTTTTACAGAAAGGTCTTCTGGACCAGATCAGCGTTGTTCAAGTAAAGAACTTTTAAAATGATTCAATTATTGAAAAATATTGGATTATGCATATTGTGATATGCACATTAGCGATATTTCAATCATTTCTATATATTGTGCAGCCCTAGTCATGGGTTTTCATTTTGAGACAAATATTAATCTCTCTTTTAAGAACCTTTTTTATAATCTACTGGGACTGCAATTAAAACAAAAAGCAAGTAGGTATTCGCTTTCACCTGCATTTCAGCCTGGAGGCCGATAATCTTCTGCGGGCGATGTATACAAGATATGAAATTATTCATAAAGAGCTTCAGTTCTTTACTTCATGCTGGTCACTAGATGTCAGCAGCGACAGAGAAACCCAAAGGTCTGTCAAAGCACATGAGCGGTATCACACATGAGATTGGATGTGTATAGAAAATAGTTTCCTTTTTGACCTTTAAGACAAACTTAAACAAGAAAATATGAAAAAAGAGAATATAAAAAAAGCTCAGTCACGAAGCCAAACACATTGTCCAGGCAACATGACAGACACATCAGCTTCACATAAAATAGATTACATGTGATACCTTCCCTGAAAGCTGCTGTCATTTTCTTTCCAACTGATGAGTGTGAGAAAAATATCACATGACTGAAAAAATATTATGTTCAATATTATGTTTCAAAGCGCTGAGACGTGCACTCGATTCTGATATGCTGTATACGTGAGCGACGCGAGCTAAAATGTCACATTACATCCGGCACGCAGGATATGAGGCACCGTCATCCGGCCATGTAACCGGGTGGTGAACATGAGCTTTGGCATAAGCTAGGCCCGTTTATTGACTGGCAGCTCCCGGCCTGTGCAATCGCCGGATGTGTGACCTGCACGGAGCCAAGAGCTGAGCCTCCGCGACCACAATCACGCGAGGACCACAGACAAGCTTGCCTTTCAAAACAACCTGCTGAAATACCATCCCGTGGAAACCTTCTTTACTCTTTAGCCTGTGTTTACAAGCGGTGCACCAATGCTGGAAATCCCTAGGTTTTTCAATCAAAGACCGTTAAAAGTGAACAAAGCTGTTACTCTATCCCTGCCAGAGTGCAGGTTAAATGAGTTACTGGCTCAAGTGTCTCCAACATGCCGTTGGAAGAGAGAAAACATCATTGTTGCTCATTTTCAGATGACTTAACATTTGTTCCCCTGCAGAGGAGCCATGAGAAACCAGAGACGAGTAACCGTTACGTAAAGACAAAGATCGTCCCCTCATCACGACTACCAGACAAAGTATTGCTGAAATGACCATTAGAGGTTCAGAAAGACATTTAGTTACAAATACGATGCTCAGGTTGGCTGAGACGTTATGATAAACAAAGAAAATATGAAGGTCTTAAAATAATAACTCACCCAAATATAGAAATCACCCCTTTGTCATTTCAAACCTGTATGACTTTCTTCCCCAGAACAAAAAATATATTTTAAAAAATGTTGTTTACTGGCCCCCATTCACTTCTATTGTTCGGACACAAAACCAATACAAGTGAATGGGGACTAGTGCTCTTGGTTTCCAATTTCTTCAAAAATTATTTTATGTCCTGCAGAAGAAAAAGTCACAGAGAATTTGTATTTTTGGATAAAATACCAAAATTAGCATTTTTTATATTCAACAATAAACCATGTTTCTAAATAACACATTCACAACAGTTATCAGAAAATTTGCAATGAAGACTTTTGAGTGAATGAGAGGGTGTGGTCTAAATGATCCCAGCGCAACACCCGCTCACATCTTCAGGTCTGTAGTTGTTGTGTCTCATGTTCAAGTGAGCCGACTGCCTATAGATGATTGTAACTGAAACCTACGGGGACGTGGAGCGACGCAGAAAGTGCTCGAGCAATGGAGCCCCAAAACAAGCTGCATCTGTTCCAGTCGTGCACCAGAGGCCGACCTTTGATGGAAACATGGCTATTCCTGAGCAGGAACGGGGAACAGGCTTTATATTTAGGCTGGTGTCATGGAATCTTCTTACTGACAGATGTGTAAAAAATGTTAAAAGGGGGTTAAAAGTCTCACAAGGCCTCTTACAATAGCAAGCGGACAGCAAGAAGTTCAGGGTCCTCGTGGAAGTCTCTCGAGGCGAAGAGTTTTACATATAGCTTTACAATAGTGCTTTACTTTGCAAGCGCTCATTCGGTTTATGTCCCTAACTTTATTCATTTAAGATCTCTAGCGATATGTTTAGTTCACTCAAAAATGACAATTCTTTCATCAGCTACTTGGCCTCATGTCATTCCAAACCTGACTTTCTTTCTTCTGCAGAACACAAAAGATGATATTTTGAAGAAAGTTGGTAACCGAACAAAATCGACACCCATTTGACTTCCATTGTATGGACACAAAATCACAGAGACATTTCTCAAAATATCTTAGTTGTACATAAGACAGACAAGGGTGAATTAATGACAGAAATTTTATTTTGACAGAAATTTTTGTCCCTTTTAAAGAATAGCAAAAAGTTCAGAAGTCACAGAATAAATTGATCAAAATAAAGAAAGTCATAACATACGCTCAGAGGGGCAGAGGGCATTTGGGCACTGGCAGACGGGGCAATCTTTAATGCAGCCAATTAGGTCACCTGACATTTAAGAGCCCTCTTAACCGACCTGCCAGATCTAGGTCACAGGGTCTCTCATATAAGACCAAGGGCCACTTTTGGGCCGGTGTGCAATGCATTATGGGAATTTTGCAATAGAGTCAACGCTGGCCACCTGCAGTGTGATGTAGACAGAAGCTCAGAGACACATGCCGGGAGTTAGCAAGAGACCCTGTAAGTTTCCATCAGCAGTCAGCTGGAGGATAGAATCCATCTACTGCTCCAATGCTTTAAATTCACACATGACCAGGCTCAAACTGAATCTGTCTACAGATTCACACAGAATTCATGATTCAATTTCACACTGGTTTATATAGTTCTACATACTTCCTACCCCATAATATATGTCATATATGTTTTTGCTGGTTTATTATGATTTTAACCACCAATAACAGTGAAGCACTGTCATCTTTCAGAAACACGATTTACTAAATATAAATCTATTCCCAATCCCAAAATCTGTGATTGTGGGTGAAGTGTGAACATTTTACAGAACTTCAATTCTGACCCTGTCGGTCATATAATCTCATAAATTATGGGGCTTTAAGCCTGAATATATGATAGATTTCTAGATTGTCATTTGTAATATGATACTAATATTATTCTGCACAAAAATAATTTTTATTTTGCAATGGCCCTACTCGGCCAATAATAAATATATCAAGGTCATATCTTTACAGACAAATCTTGCCGTCTGTGTTTTGAAATTGCAGGTTTGTACAGTATTTGTAAATGACTTCAAACTTCAAAACTGTACCCAAAATTTTACCTTTACATTCTTTTTATATTTTTATAATAAGTATAATAAGCTTGTGAATTGTGGTCAGTTCTGAAATTGGTCAATAACTGATTTTAGGTCATTTTAAACCCCCGACAAATGACAGACTGCCCCTTTAACCTAAATTCAATGACATACTTTAATGTTATGATGGACTTTGAACGAAGATCAATGCACGTGTATCATATTTTCTTTAGATGGCCAGCTAATGAACAATGGCCTCGAAACACAACACGGCCCTACGGTTTCCAAACACCATCCTTGTGCAACAGGCAGTGTGTGAAGCAGGAATGCAGCCAGGCCCCATCGGAGTCCAAAATAGGCCCGCTCTAAGATGCGCTTATTGATTCCTGCAAGCACAAGGGATCCAACCCTTTCGGGGCAAAAGAAAATATCCCTCACGCATGCCTGCTAAGAGTCGCATGGGGACAGCGGCACCTGTGCATGTTTGCCGAGCAGGGATTTGGTTTGTTAGGTTTCTGAACTGTACTCAAATCCCTCAGACAGACCAGTAGTGTCATGTTTCTGTTCCAGCGAGCGCATGAATGTCATGCCCCTGGTCAGACGGTCGAACCTGTTGAACCCTCATAGACAGACATGAGGCATCCGCGGACCAAATTAAGAGGGTGGACGGAATGACCCTGTGCTTGGCTCCGCTAATTCTTGTTGTTTGGCCGTAGAGAGCTTTGATTTGAAACCGATCCATTTTAACATTGATGTAAAGGTCTTAAACTGACATTCTCATATTTATATAGAGCGATTCTGTACGAATGCTTGTCGCATCAAATGCTTGGAAACACAACTCGCAACAGAGCAAATCCTACATTTACAAATCTAAAGGACGCAAAGCTGAATTTTGGAAATCTATGCATGTTGACCAAACTATGTATATTATTAAATGACAGATTAAATCTAAAGGTAAAATGCAATGGGCGATTTGTCGAACCGCGTACGGCGGCTTCAAATCAATAAGGCTCCAAGACCGCGTGTAGTTTTAAATACAGTCTCACATATGGTATTCAATGCTTTACAAGAGGGTTAAACTAAAGCTGTTTACAGTATGTGTCACGGAGAGAACAAGTTAAGAATATTCTTGTGGAACAAATAAGGTGACAGAGGGTCACAAACGTGCCAGAGTTTGAATATCTTGTGTCTTGCAGGGTGGTTGTGCCATAGGTCAAAAGAACAAGAGATTAAAGGTGAGGTTGTAGACTTCGGGTAAAACGTGAGTTACTCTCAGCTGAGTGCCAAAAATAAACTGTCAGCGAAAATGGGTTCTGTGCCTGCTTTTACAATTCGGTACCAATATAAAGACCGTATTGAATCAGCTGTATGCAAAAATGGTGAACTTCAGATTGCAAATACCCTTTGAGGTAAGAGAAAAGATGTCAATGATATATCCACATTGTTATAAAATATGAATTTTTTAATCAATTAGTTTACCGATTTTCAAGCTGACGGGTTACATGAAACAACAAATCCATATATATAAAAAGTAATGCACCAGAGCGAAACGGAGAACTCTTTGGATAAAAACATCAGCCAAATGCATAAATGCAAACAATTAATATCTCTGCTTTTCTAACCCCTTTCTCCACTGTGTGGCCCTCACTTGGAGTGACCTCAGACCTCTCTCTGGGAGCACCAGAGGGGCAAGAGGCGGTCAGCGGCCGGCAGACGTGGCATTATTCTGACTATGCATCAAGCCGGGTTAAATATAACCATACTGTGCTATCCTGGGAGGAGATCTTTTTCTAGTAATCCCTGTGTTGAAACCTGATGCCACATCACGGATTGACAGCAGAGGTCTCGGTGTGCAAGACTGACCTATGTGGGCCGAGGTCGATGCAAATATTACCTTCAATGGCTATTTTACCTGCATCTCTTCATCGCCACCTGTAGAATGAAATACAACAAATTATGATAAAGGTAAATAATGAAATGATACGGCCATACCTGTGACATGTATATCTTGACACATGTTCTTCGCACCCTTCATCACTCATGACAAACAGTAAGACACCCCAAGGTCAGCATGGTGCCTGCTCAACCAAATATAGGCCAACGCTTATTGGAGGAGACCGAGGCGATGTTTAACATACCGTACAAGACGATGTATGCAATGCTGTACATGTTCTGGCATGAAGCATGGTTTATACACAACGGACAGAGATATGAGCTCATCTTCTTTCATTCCGGTATTCATTACACAAGGTCTTGGTTTTCATAACACACCCCCGTTCAGACCTTGTTTCATCCATCTTCAATTTAACAAATGCAATATGATGAGCCTACTGTCGATTAGAATAGAGATGATTTGTTGTCTTAAGCCTGTCTAGTCCAGTCTACTTATTTTAGGTCATGGTCTAGTCTTTGTGATGCTGAGATACCGACAGGGCTGGGGAGTTACGAAATGCATGTAACTTGGTATTACTCAAACACAAAATTTCAGTAACTATAATCAAATTGCAAAGTGTACAACTTTAATTATGATGTTTTTCATTACATAGATGTCCTCGATGGTCCTCGAAGTCACTGATGCCCCCTTCCTTACATCGAAGATGTTTGTTTACTCGAAAGTAAAACATGGATTCAAAATGTTTACAGGCCGCGACACTGAACAATCTTTTAATTTGGTCTGCTGGTCTACACGACACGTTCTATATAAAATACAACACGAGACACAAATTAGAGTCCTTGCCACCGACATGATGTATGTGACAACCTCTTATTACACAGATAACTTATCTGCTGTTAGTGGTTTCTCGAAGATATGACAAATGGGAAGTTGAGCCAGCAAGGACTTCCACACTATAGAGCAGTAACGCGATCCTTTCTTACTCCCACCCCAACCAATATATCCTCCTAGATTGGCCCTGTAAAGTGATCTGGGACAGATGCTACATAGATCACGTGCAAAACTGACAGCCATCAACAGAATGATGATGCCGTAGCAGGTTCACAGAAAAATGAGCGTCCTAGGAAAACAGAGCGTCACATTTTTTCAAGTTATAAATGGGCGTGAGAGGTACGCCGATGCTGTGGCATTCCAAAGATCTACAAACAGTGATGTCATCATTTTTGGTTTACACGTCGATCGCATAACTTGATCATTTTAGTAAAATATAGGCCTTATCGCTTCTCATTTACCATATTTTTTTACGGTTTCAAACGATGCACGTTTGCACATCGCATTATTTCTAACGTGTCTGAAATAAACCAAGTCATCCTGTACCTGCTTAAACGCCGGATTATCAGATTAGCCCAATGCGCAATACCTTACTTTGATTCTACAATCACACCTTAGAAGAGCTCAGAGAGGGGACATGACAGGAATCTTTCTTCTAAAGAAACATCATACAGAAAAGCCTTATAGACATCAATCATGATAAAATAAACCTGTTGAACATTATCAGAGAGATGAGCGTCCATGCGCAAATGTGTTTAGCCTTGCAATTGCAATACTGCTGTTTTCAGTGGAACATGATAGCAAGATATCATGACCGGCACGGCTTATTTTATCCGATGATCTGAACACCACAATTAACAAACGGTTATTATATTAAATATATAAAAGTCCTCTACCATTTCTAGTTTATAAAATCATCAACGTGTATACTAGAAATTATAAACTAGAAATCCATTATTTGATAAAATATGATTTTTATGAAAGCTAATAGGTGTATTGACAGTAATCGCAAGTAGCTAAACATTTTAAATTGCTTTCATTTGGCAAGGCTTTATTTTCATGATTACCCTTAAAAATATATACTTCAAGTTGATTTTCACATACCCAAGTAAAGATCAAAAACATACTTTATGTACTGTACTAAATATGCTAATATGAATGTAGTTGTATACTTATTAGTATTTAGTATAGTGCTTGGGTCTAAATGGGTCCACGTTTTAGTTTATAAAAGTGTACCATTAAACGTAATTTAAGTGTAACAGTAGTAAACGTTAGTATAGAACTAGTTTTTGTGTTTGTACTGCAACTATGCTACAACTTATAGGTATAGGAGGTTGTAGCACCTTTCAAGTAAATATGAAAACTATGAAATGGTCCAAATGTATAAGATATTAACATCGTAGTTTACTTTATTATTTGTGCACTTCGTATAATGGGACCAGGCATTTCAATAAAAAAGGCAGACAAGTGATGTCAATATATCCAAGTATAGCCCAATTGTACTTAGTATGTATAGTATACTGAACTGTACTTTTGAAAGTATATTTCTGAGAAGTACTCTCAAAGAAGAACCTATACGTTTTTATTTAGGACACACTGATAGCACACTTGAATAAATCATTTTGTAAGAGAATTAACATGTTAACTCATTATCACTATACTTACGGACTCGTGACTCCTAAGAAACTACTTCAAAATACTTCAGAAAAGACACTTCAGGAAAAACGTCTTGGGGAAAACACCAGCGTGAATGTACGGTTCACTGGACTGCATTATCGATGATGTTACATAATACCAATTATATAAGACTTTACAAATGTTATGTCCATTTGTAAAATCCATCGCCCTTCGACCTTTCACACACCGATGCTGTGCCGCAATCTGTTGACCTTTCTGCACAAGCCTGATGGTCTCTATTCCGGCACTGTATCTTTGCCTTATACGCTTTGACACAAATGTACAATTTACAGCCCTGGTTCTAATTGTGTAATGGAGTCACATTTCCCCAGAGAACGACGAGCTAGTAGAACCATGCCAATAATATCTACACCCGCTAAAACACAAGAAGCAATGAAAGACATATTGTGTGGGTGAAAAACTACGTGTGCCTCTCTGGGTACACTTGACCTGTGCATACTCCCCGAGTGTCCAGATTATCAATTGCGAATATGCGACAAACAAAATTGAAGGTATACTAGTTGCCACGTGGAGTCTTGTGACCCGCGAAAAAGTGTTGCTGGTGTAAAGTAATTTGAAGTATCAACATAGATCTTAACTTGATGATACAATTCTCGCTATGATATAGCGTAAAGCCAAGCTTTCATAGTGCATAGGCTCCGCTCGCCTCATTTTCTCGGCAGGCTCAGGGTTCGACAGGAAAAGCTTTCATCCCTGCCTGACAGCTGCCAGTTAAGAGGCTTCAGAGCCGTCCACCCCACCGTTGCTCCCTGAGGGACCTGCAGACAAAGGCAAACAGTGATAAGGTGACCAGCTGCACGAATAACCTGCCCCTGCTGTGGCGAGAGCAAAGATTTATGGGTGATGAAATTCAAATTTCTAACTCTGCCAATGGCCTAAATAGGAACGGGCAAAGGAAACTTAAACCCCGGGCTCCATGGTGCGTGCCATGTGCAAATATATCATAAAGTTCACTCCCCTATATAGACGCCGATAGCCAGTCCCGGGGAATAGAGGCTATTTCAAAAGCTGATAATTAACGCTGACACCTGGACCTCTGGTGGCGAGTCTCTCAGAGATTGAAGCACACGTCTTTTAAAGATCCAGCAAGCAAAGAGCGACGTGTAATAAAAATTACAATTATAAAAGCCTGTAACCAACCAAGAGATTACATTTAAATTGGCTGTAAAAACGCATTCAGTAATGTGCTATTATATCATATATAGGCCTTGATGACCTGATACATGAGTCAAAGAAGGATACGTACAATAAAGATGGCAATTTATATTTCCTGCCGATTTGCAATCTATTGGGAATAATACTTGCATGAAATGAATTTAAACCATGTTTTTACCCACAATAACAATTTAAGATTGAAATAAAAATAACGCAAGGTGTAAATGACAAAAGCAGATGTGCAAATAAGCTGACTTTAGCAAAACTGGATGGGCTTTATATCATTGTGAATATTAATTGAACCTTTCTTGAAAATATCGCCACAGCATACAGCTCCACAAGAACTAGCTGGAGACTCTGGATCACAGTTTGCATTGTGGCATCAATATAATAGCGGAACAACATACACAAAGGAAAAACAAGACGGGACAAAAACAACAAAACAGGACAGGTTAAGAAAAGACAAAACCATTTTTCTGATCAGATGGACAAATCATTGTTAATCTGGTTGGACCAGTGTCAGTCAGGCCTTTTTTGGGGGTCGCACCCTTGGTGCCGTATGTTCCAGAAATGAAACATTGCAGTCCAAGCAAGCATGTAACTAGTTTCTGAAAAGTGAAACCAGTTTATGGTGGCACTTCAATCACAATTACGATTTTCAGACCCAACAAGAATTGCGGTTGTTCCAAAAAGACCAAATAGTTTGGGGTAAAGTGCACTATTAACAGCCCACAACAACCCTGAAGAAATACAATTCACCTGTGACTACACCGGAGAAACCATATTGAAAAGGCAAGGGCCGGAAGGACAGAGGCAGGGCATTACAGCCACTGATAATGTGTTTGTTGGCCATCGAAACCTCAGTGAAATTAGGCTTCGCTGACTCAAGTGTTTTGCTGAGACGGCTGATTCATTAGCATTCTCCAGTTTCAATATCCACTTCAAAATCCAATAAACCTCAGCAAACACACTCACTTTTCATGGCGAGAGCATTACTACGATCCAGTAAATGGCTGTGCAGTCTCTCTTCTAAGCCATTAACAGCTATCTGTGCGCTAGTTCGGGTTAGTAAGAGGCACGGGTGTTTCACAGAGAAGAACACTCAGTCCTTGTAGTCGTAGTGTACTAAATATTTTTCACAGGGCTCATTTTCTTCCTTAATACAATAAAATCAATAATATATTAAATGAAATTATTTTGTAATGGTCTGAATTTGCTATTTATAGGTATGTGTTTAGGTACATTTTTGTTTCATTCTGTGAACTACCAACACTTTTTCTCCCCAATTTCAAATAAATATATTGTTTCTATTTACCTTTTTTGCAGAAAAGGAAAACTGTAAAAACAGATCAAAATAACAGAAAGGATGCTCTGTATTTTTTCGACTTCAACTTCTGCAAAGAAAACAAGTTTATCTTAATTTTGAAGGTATACAACAGTAGTAATTGTATATGACTGTATTTTAAATGTGATAACATTGATTTTTCACAGATTTCGTGCCGTTAGTCTTTCACGTTGCTGTTGGATGACTTTTGAATTTCAACGAAAAAAAAATCAAAGTCACAAAGACAACATTTTGCTGAACTAAGACTATATATAAAGGGGTCATGCGGTGTAGCGCCTTTGTACAGAGACAGCTGCATGCTGTCCTGCAAGAACAGGTAAACACTAATTTGATTTAAAATCTACTGTGCCTGACGGGCTGGCCGAGTGTGGAAGAATGTAAATCCCGGAATGCTTGCGAGCGTGCAACCCGAACCTCGCTCGCAGCGAGTCCAGCCCCACAGGACTATTAAGAGAATTGCACAACACATGCCTGCACACAGCTGATCGCTCGCAAAGTGAACACGTAGTAGCTGCACCAATCTGAGCTACCTCATAGCATTACAACCTTAGTTCTATGTGCTTAAACCAATCCCTGCGGCCGTTGGCTCAAGATGGGCTGTGAACTTTTACCTGCTCATTTACAGTACTTCATTTCAATTTCAATACCGATTCATTGTCTTAGCTGTGGCTTTGACAAAAAGAAAGAGACGACTAACCACACAATGATGAAAACAATTATCATCCGTTTTTTTTTAGATCTAAAACATAAAATGAAATATATATTCATGGATTCATTAGGTTACTTGTGTCTACCAAGCAAATCTTGATCAACATCAATACACTCGCCCATAGTTTCAAATATCTGTCAAGTCAGCAGTAATGGTGATTCAATGACCGCTCTTACTTGCTTTCAGTCTTCTCTTACTTTCTACTTTCACAGTCTTAGTTTGCAATGCAAACAGATTCAACGAGAAGTAAAGTGTATTAAATATCAAATTGGGCACACAGAAAGTCAAAATGTCAAAGGAAGATTGAACATCTCCGAAATGACAAATGGGTAAGTAAATGTCAGAATTTTCATTTTCGGGCAATCTATCACTTTAAACAAATTTTACTTTGCCGTTTTAATAGCCATCGCATTGCCTGAAGTTAACTACCACTTTAAAGAACACTCGCTATCCCAGCATGCCCTGTGACAGGTCAAGATGTATGCAGGCACTATTACCCCTGACAAAAAGCTTTTCTTCGGCCCTCCCAGGGATTCTGATTGCCGAAAATAGCTCTGCACCGAACTTGACTGCTTTAACAGTTCTACGACAGTCCTCCTTTCTCAGTCTATCACATTCCTAATATGGCGAGTGAGGTGGTCCGAGCTGCCAGCGTTCTCCATTACTATGCATGGGAGTTCATTAGTCCTGTCACCGCTAGTCATTCAGATTGAATGCACGTAATCCGGAAAAACAAAACATTTCATAGCTAAAAAATGATGTGACCTATTACAAATATTTGTGCGAGACAAAGCCAATGACAACTTGAATTGGCACATGAGCTCGGCCCTCAAAATTAGGTGCCGTGTCTAGACAATGCAATCGTCATTCATCAAAATGACGGGATGCAATGTAATTTTAATAACTGGATTTTCACGGACTCAAACACATACATTAAAGTATGCTTATAATCCAGGGAAGTACCAGGATGGTGTGCAACCCTTTTGAAATGCGGTTAAACTGGTTCTAGTGAAACTTGAAAAAGTACTGTACGCTTGAGAAACAACTTGAAGAGAAACAAAATTTCAGAAGAAAATACAACCAAAACACCAAGGTAGTTGAACATATAGGAATGCAGACGCACAAAGAAATTTGAATTCTTCCAGTAAGTTCTCGATAGCACACCCTGACATCACTGACGACAAAGCCTGGTGAGAAAGATTAGCCGCTGTTGCTTACTGCATGCCAAAAAAATCGAAAAGGGCAAATTAGGGTGTTAACCTACTTAAAAATGTCCTCTGTGCTGTAAGATACACTGAAACCTAAAAGGAATATGACTGTTAAACAAGTAGTATGGAAGGATTAGACGGAAATCAGGAAAAAATAATAACTATGTGACTTCATGGCATCAGACTCTGACAAAGCAGTCTGTGCATGTGGTGCCTAAAACGTATTTCGTACAATATTTCAGCCGGTGCCGTATATGCGGGTGGTTTCTTGAATGGCACTCGAAAGCTTTTAAAGCAAGAATCCCTGTTTACCCAGTAACGCTCGGCTTGTAGACGCAAAACATTGTCATATTGTCCGTTTAAAACGAGAACCAAGGGTAATATCAGATGCCATCAAGGAGAAAGCCTAAGAATCCTCGTGCCCAAAAGGGCAAAGAGCCACTTGGCTGGCAGTGTGAACAGCATAAAAACTACTAAAGGACGAGTGTCCACCTCCCAGTCCGGACAAGGTCAGCAAGTTATGAGATTTCTTATGAGACAAACTAGATTAAAAGTGACTTCAAACATGGTTGTCTTCTTGCAAAGACAATACAGTGATGAATCTCAGCATTGTTGGGAAACAACACTTCTAGTGAATATGTTTATGTAATGCAAACAAACAGCAAAGCGAATGGTATAATTTGTTGGCAACGTAGAAAGGTGAGGCGTGCGGCACCTAACAAGAACGACGTGATCTGGAATTTCAGGTTATTTTTGAACATTAGAAAGCCTGAAAATTAGTCAATGAAGGGGAAGACTGAGAATAGAGGATACAATGTCTCAGGTTTTTGGAGTGTTTATAGTAGCTTTACAGATAGTTTGGTACAAGGAAATTATGCAGAAATATAACAAAACATATATCTTAGCTACTATATCTTATGCATTTCTGATTTCGCAACTACAAACTCAATTGCCAGCATCTGAATGTAGCACCAATGCTTTGCAAGAACTCTTTTAAAATGCAATTTTTCTACAATAGATCAGTCACAAAAACATTTGTAGACCCAATGCCCTCCTGTCTTACAAGAAATGTATTTCATGAGTCATTCACCTGGCCAGAAAAAAAACAGAACATTTGCTTTTCGTCACAGCGATGGTGAAGTCTTTGTCCAGCAGTGCTGGCCTATGAATGGAGTGCTGGGAGACCCCGGTGCCTGAGCTGAACAATACAACCGAACAAAGTCGTATATCAGGAATAAAACAAATTCTATTTACGTCCTTCATTTAGGAAAAACAGCAACACGACATCCCGCTCAAGCCCACCGCACCACATACTCTCAGCGCTCTGCATTCACAACACTGAATTCACCACGGACAAAGCGTTTACATCGATGCCAGGACTTCCTCCTGTGAAACACCTTTATTAAAATCGGTGAGGGAGGTAGAGAACTGCTCACACTCAAACCAGCGTTAGCGTCTTATCCTTACAACTGGCTGTTGGTAAATAACCAATTTGCAACACATCATGCAAATTTAAGACGTCAAAGAATATTTGAGGATTTCCAGATGTTTACCACCTCAAATGAAACTCTACCCTGCCAATGACTCACTCATAGTGAGAGTAGCGCTGGCATACACGCTTGCTCATGTTATTATTTTACTTGCCTCAGGACTCCAGAGCAATTGCTGAAATGCATAGTCAATGGGTGGTCCAACCTCTTATAAGTGGGGGCTACTGAATTTCCTGTAAATAATAAAGGCCCCACGTGTTGTGCGAGAAAAACAATCTTGAAAAAAAAGAACAAATCCACACACTAGTCGAATCTTTGTCACATTTACGCCAAACAAAATCTATTTGAACCAAATGTTTATCAGTAGCACAGACAGTGCATGTATGAGTGTGTGCGCATGTTGTCTTTATGGCAAATCTCAAAGCAGAGTTCAGAACTAACAACACATGACATCAGTCAAAATGCACGAAAAAGCATGAAAGCGCTCTTTGGAAGCTGAAGCTGGAGGAAACCAAAGCCTTGCATATTGCATTTTATTATTATTACGAAATGATAAAAGATGGCAATGCCTCACTACGTAGCTCGGATTTTCTATCCAGAAGCTTTATGAGTCATTTTTCATTTAGTCATTTAGCAGACGCTTTTATCCAAAGCGACTTACAGATGATGAAACATTGGAAGCAATTATAACAACATAGGCAACAAAATGCATAAGTGCATCAAAACTAGTCCATTAAAGCCTAGTATACAAAGCTAAGAATAGTGAGGTTAGTACAATTTTATTTTATTTTTTATAAATGACAGTTTTTCCTCTTTTGGGCGAATATACAAAAAAAAGTGAGACATTGCATAACTTTCTGAGCTGGAAACCTGTGCACCTGAATGTGAACCAGGACTTATTAATTATTACGTAAGCCTTTGAAGGACTCTTCCTCTGACAGCAAACTACAATTGTCTCCTTTCATTGACAGAACAGGTTAAACCAGCACCTGACTCAAAGGGAACAGCTGACTCCCACGATTGCATAATGACATTCACATATTCTCCCGAGTAACAGTTATTATTCTTCATAAGCACATCATGATATAAAACGTTTTAATCCATCCCATATAAAGCACACAAGCTTCATAAGCAAGAGTAGATGTAAGCAGATGCTGCTTACCTCTGTTTCACAATAATTTTTCAAGCATCTCTTCTCCACAGTCTTGGCTTTTTAGTTCTAACACCATTTTAAGTAGTCACCTAGAACAGGGCTTATCGACACCGGTCCAACCCTATTCAAACACACCCGAACCAGCTAACCAACCAAGGACTTTTAAAAATTACAGGCAGGTGTGTTTGATTAGGATTGGATCTAAAATCAGGCCGGTTTCCCCGTAAAATGACATGACTCGCTGGTTTACCACCATAGTATGATGCATCGTTGGGGAAATTAACAATGTTGTTACGACTGTTTCCCGAAACCAAGTTGGTTCAGCAATCTAGTTGATGACACCAAACAGGTGGTGGAGTAATGACATCTAATAAATACGTTCAGATCGAATTAATGTCAAATTCTTGCTGTTAGTAACATACATTTGGACTTTTGTTATTCTTTTTTGTTATCTGTTGTTTTATTTCATGATGTATACTTCATCTATAAGTGTCCTCCGCCCAGGGATTCGCATAGGGTCATAGCACGCAGGTCATACGCATGCATGGATGGGAGATGAACATGAGAGTCTGTTATCGGAAAGGATGTTTCCAAATGCACCAAAAGGATGAAGAACGCTTGAGTGAGGAAACACATTTTAAACGGACAGTCTTCCCAAAAATAAAAAATTCTATAATTTACTCACCCTTGAGATGTACCCAATCTGTATACATTTCTTTGTTCTGATTAAACTAGAGAAAGATATTTGGAAGATACTTGTAACCAAACAGGTCTTTGCCACAAATGACTACCATAGTAGGAAAAACCGCTTGAAACATTTCGTTGTCCCAAATGAAGATATTTTGAAGAATGTAGGAAAGCAAACAGTTTTGGTGCACTTTTGACTACTATTGTCATTTTTCCTACCATGGAAGTCAATGGTTGCCAAGAACTTGTTTGTTAAAAGCATTCTTCCAAATATCCTCACAATTATTCATTGGAACAACCTGAGGTTGAGTAAATGAAGACAGATCGTTCTTTTTGGGTGAACTGTTCCTTTAAGTTGAAACTTAAACCACTTTAACACTTCATATATCTCTTACAAACAAACAAGCAGCATTTTGCAAAGATGAGACATTAAAACTTTTATTATTCATATTTTCCAGCCACAACAATAAAAACAAAGATCACTAGAAAAAAACTTCCATCAGCTGTACAATACATACAGTATCATAAAACTGGCTGCCGACATAAAACCCCCACTACAGCAATATTTGTAGTGTTTCAGCAGCATTTCACAAAATTAAAACCCTATACATATGTACACATCCACGAATTCTCAATTCACATATGTACAGTACATTTCTGTGGCTGAATACAAACAAATAGCAACTTTGTTCCTCAGTTAAAGATTCATTTAAAAAGGACCGCCCGGGTGGTAGATTCGCATTAGGGCATACGCTTTCAAAGCCTTAAAAAGTGACTCTCGGTCATCTACTGCCTCAACGATGCTACCGCTGTATTGCACAACTGACTCGCTGTGGGATTCTGGGAGTTGCAGTTTTTACTCGAAAGATACATCCGACCACGTTTGGAGGTATGCTACGTCTTTCTGACTTTATAGCAGGTGGTTTGACTGGCAGCTAGATAGATCTCAAGCCTCCCGACCCCGTCCTCCACAGAAGATTATCCCTCTCAAGATATGCCCTTGAGTGCCTCCCGATCAGATTTTTTTTATAAATCTGGCTTCGTTTCCTCATAGCCGCTAACACAAAGGAATGCACTTTGGTACGTACCAAATGCCCTGGGTTTAGAGTACAAGAATATCACAACAGTCTGAGGTAAAATATTAAAACATGTCCTTATTTCTATTGTAATCTTGAACAGTTGGTGTTAAGACAAGATGAATGCAGTAGTAGTCATTGAGAAAGATCAATGTAGTAATTGTTGCCCAAGACATCCCTGTTTGGGATTTCTCGTTGGCTAACTAATATTGGAGTGTCCGGACTGCATGAGCTTTAGGGAGTATCTTTGGGTGACGTGCAGAAAGATCACCTTTAAAAAGTAAGTAGCAGGGAGCTTTGTTTGAAAATGAAATGAATGGCATTGATAACCAAAGGCACATTGTATTTAACCTAAGGGCACGATTATTCCACACTGCGGTCAACTCACAAAACAGTAAAAAAAAAAGTAATAAAGTACATTGTGAAATGCCTGCTGATGTTGGCAGGATACGTCTGCATCTCTAAAGCACTATGGGTGTTCACAGGGGTCCGCACCCCTGAGCAGTGTGCAGCAGGCCCTTGGTGGGCACTGTGCCAGTCTCGGATGGAAGAAGTGCGGGGATCAACGTGAGCATTACAGCTTAGCTGGAGTCCCTGACAGCCCATGATCTGACCCCGTTTTACACCTACACAATCCGTGACTGGTTGACAGCAAGCAGGACTAGTTCCTGCTCTAGTGGTGTCTCAGAGTAGAGGCAGACATATTTCTTGTGCATTACACATGACGTACATTTGATACACAGCCGACCGCACACATTCAGGCCACTGGTTCCATTTAAATTAGCTCTTCGTTGAGACACAATAAAAGAAATAAATTAAACGCTTTTCACTCATGTCAGTAAAATTTTCTTTCTCCCCATGTAACAAATGCTACAAAATGGCCTGTATTTTTGCTCAAATATGAAATATTATTTGTCAAATCCTCTTCTAGATTCAGGAGAATGTGTTATTAAAACTTTTGCAACATTGATTTTTTTTAAAGGGAACAACCTTTAAGAATTTTAACTCCGGCCTGATATTAGCAAGTCCACACAATGATAAAATAATTTAAGAGTATGTAACATTAAAAAAAACGTTTTGTCTACGTGGTATAAATTAGCTTTGCGACTTGATTCAGGTGTGACGTTCAATACTTGCTCACATTCCGGTAAATGCAACATCCTGTCTTCCTATTATTTCGCTTTCAGTCCATCTAGTCACTCCAAATACGCATTTATAAAGACAAAAAGCAATTCAAGACAAACCTGCAATCTTACAGCGGTAACTCATGATTTCACTCATAACACTGCTTTGTTCCATAAGTATTAAGTTGCAAGCTATAGAAATGCTTCATAAATAATAAAAGGTATAGCACCAAAGTTATTTTCCTTCCAGGACAGTATGCATTCAAAAGCAACTCTTCCAGAGAAAAGCTTATCGTAACATACATCCGTCCATTACTGCTAAAAACAGTATTATCTCATTTAAACCTTTTGCCATCACTCGACTTTTACAGTAGCCTGACTGTAGACTCTCTTTTCCTCATTTCAGTTATTAAGGAATGTCAAGAGATTTATAGGCACATACCAAGTCTACCATGTAAACATTGTTTCCCTTTCCTACCTCAAAACAGTCTGCAACATCCTCTCTCCATTATTAACTCTTTCCGTAGTCTAAGAATCTGGTATTGAAAGTCTCAATAGTGAAAACGAAAATGCAAAAGGCCTGGCATCGCTTTAAGTAAAATTCCATTGTAATCCTCATCCATTACTGTACTGTTTGTCTGACAGGATCTGAGGGTGGTCATTACAATTTCGGTATCACAACGTATTGTTGGCATTACTTCAATGTGGCAAGGCCATTTGCTTTTTATGCTACTTGATTTAGGCATTACACCATTCTGGGACTTTTTGATCTCATAGACCAGAATGGATGAATGATCCCCTTAAGCAGCATTCAACACAAGCCCTGAGATAAAAACTTAAAAGTGTTGTTCCCCCTTTCTTGGCCATTTTAGCGTTCCTAGTATAAAAATCCAACAAAAGGTGCTACAAAAAGCAGTTCATAGTTGATGGATATGCATTAAAGACTCTATTCCTAAAAAATGCCACACTTCTGAAAGCTCAGCTTTGCACGATTTCGAATTTCACGATGTAAAACCCCCAAAATAGTGTTCAGCTGACTAATTTTGGCAAAACTGTCCTTTGTTGTATATTCCCATTGGCGTCAGTCATTTGTGCCAAGTTAGTCCTTAACGTTGTGGCTGAGCCAGAAGGGGGAGGTAATTTGGAGATTGACGTTATAGCACTGGTGCCCTCAGTGATACGCTTTATGGTGGTTTTCTCCCCAGTGGGAGGTTTTGGCAAGCGTCTTCTGAGCCACTGGTGGCGGAGGGCCTGACTTGGGGTCATACGCAAGGACGGGTCCCATTCTAGACACTGTTTGAGAAAGTCCAAGAACAGTGGGTCGTCACAGCCCTTGAGCACTGTTACCCACTCCCTGCTCCCTGGCGGACCTCTGAGTTTGCCCCTGCGAGACCTGCCCCCATTTAACACCACTGAGCCATCGGGCAAGGTCGTGACCGTGCAGTAACGGGGATATCCCTTCGAGCTAATGAAATTTTTGGCTCTCTTAGATGACTCAATTAGCTTCTGGGGGGGCATACCCAGTAGCTCTATGACACATGCTAGTTGGTCCCCTTCATCTTCCCCAGGCAAGAGAGGGTACCCTGTGAGTAATTCCGCTAAGATACAACCTAAGCTCCACATATCGATTGGCATCCCATACCGGGCCCCCAGAATGACCTCCGGGGCCCTGTAGAAGCGCGACTGGATGTAAGTGTAGACCCGTTGATGCTCGTAGCAGCTAGAGCCAAAGTCGATAACTTTTATCCCACTGCGCCCCTGTTGCTTCAGGAGGATATTCTCTGGCTTGAGGTCGCAGTGAATGATTCTGTTCTTGTGCAGGGAGTCCAAACACTGCAAGATAGAGTGTGCGAACTTGCGCACCAGTGGCAAACTAAAGCCCTGAAACTTGTTTTTCTTGATGAGCTCGTAGAGGTTCATGCTGAGCAACTCGAACGTCATGCAGATGTGGTTGCGGAATGTAAAGTTCTCCAGCATGTGGATGACATTCATCGTGGAGTCCTTATCCTGTTTGCGCAAGTGCTCCAGGATACGAATTTCCTCAGCCGCCTGTCGGTGAAACCGCTTCTCATTGCGCACCATTTTTAACGCCACCTGCTGGTGGTTCTTGTGATCGTATGCTTTGACCACCTGGCCGAAGCTGCCCTTGCCGATGACCTTCAGTACCTCATACCTGTATGCGATATGGTCATGGGGCACGTGAATGTAGGAGCCCTGATCGTCGTCATAACCTCCATTGTTTGAACCGCCAACGATGCCTTGACGTTTCTTTCCATTTGGACCTATAAAATAGATCTCGGGATAGGTAAAGATCTCTTGGTGCTCGAACACTGTCAGCTTAGTCATGTTTTGTTTCATGGCCTGCTCTGCAGTCAAAGGCACCCGCTTGGGTTTGCTTTCAGTTGATTTGATGGAGGTCGAGCTGCCTTGTCGACATTGGGTACTTTCCTGCTGCTTTTCAGGGAATGCCAGACCCGTCCTGGTCACAGGTGTCAACCCATTGGGTTGTGCAGTCAACACTGTCCTCTTATTACTGTTCTCCTCGAACAGTTGTTGGACGTGGATCTGCTGGTGATTCCCGACGTGCAGATGGTCGTTCATTGTGTGCTTATTGACTCCAGCCTGAAAAAGGTAAAACAAGAGACATTTGAGGATTGTTTCCCAAATAAATGAAAGACACAAAGCATTAATCTCATGATATGCAAGATTTGATGGGATATGACCATACAAGTCATTCCAAACCTGACATCAAAGAAAAGCTTTTTTTGATGATTCTCTTTAATAAGGTTCAGAGATTTAGTTTCGCCTTTATTTGCCAGAGAACACACACTATTTTTAAATAACATTAACACACATTTTAGACAATCGATTCTTGTGCTTAGCAAAGCCTGGATGGTGAACAACTAAATCCTGCTTGTCTATTCTCAGAGGAACAAGACGAATTCCAGCGATTGGCACATTATCTCTAAAGGAGAAAGGAAGGAGAGTAAAAAAGGCAGCCAGTTAACAGACCAAACTGTTATGTTTCATTGCTGTGCTTAAAGTAAAGACTTTCAATTGTATGTGAACAGATCTGCTAATACAATCTTTTATTCTAGTAGAGGAGCCAAGGTGTCCATGACACTCTGCACCTAGTCTTCACATATGTCACTTTCGAATGTTACATAACTGATCCTTAAGACTGGTGTCGGTGTTCTTCTTACAGAGCGGGGTGTCCTTTCAACACCAATGCTTTCGGACGCTTCTCAGCATCTCGTCTGTAGGATGTGAAATTCAGACTTTGTTGTTTATTCAAGGACATTAGACATGCATTTCCTGCTTGCCTGAATTGCCTGCCATGCAAGATGCCTGCTTCCTTGATAATACGATTACCTCTGCATCTTATTTTCACAAGGACATCCTGTTGCTTCTGCCTATGTTTGCAGCTTCCCTGTTGTCCTGATATTCGCTCCTGGACATTTTAATGGGTTCGTTTTTCAAAAACAATATCTCTGTTTGCAAATACAATATAAGGGTAACGGCAGTCATTTTTTTCCGTCGCTTGTCATTCTCTAATCTTCCAGATGGACACTGCTGATATTTCTACACCACTGAACTCTAACACAAGACCTATCTCCACATTCTGAGTATTTTGAGATCAAAGTAGCACAATAATATCTGATTTCTTAGTTTTAATTGGCCACTGCTGTATTACGAAAAATACATTACAAAAATATACAGCAGCCACAATCAAATTATCTAGAATTAAAAAACAATTCAAGCTACAACCCCTAACTTCTGCCTCTATATTGCCCCCTCTGTTAAAAACATAAAACCATTTTGTGGGTTTAAATGACGCCTAGCTGCCACAAAAATTGGATTTACAAGATTGTATCTGTGGCCAATGGTGATAAGGGGTGTCAGTTTTGAGCAGCTTTACGTATTTTAACAATAACCGTATGTTCATTTTAATAAAAAAAAAACACACATATCCCTGAAAATGTATAGTCTTGCAGAAAACTCTCCCTTTCTCTATATAGATTATACAGTGGTTGATATCCACTAGAGTAAAGCAAACTAAACAATCTAGAATAAATATGGTAAAGTACTAATAATTCCCACAGGTGCAGTTTAAAGTGTCTGAATATTGTACTAATGCACCGAAAGCATGATATTCATGAGTCAATCTGAATAAAGCTGTGTGCACTTGTACTCTTTTGTTGTACTTGGCCGCCCTGTCGGTTAATTCAGACATGATCTGGACAGGTGGGGGTCGTGGAAAGGGCAGGCACGCTTTCAGCTGTAAAGGAGACAACTGGAGCCGAACAAAAGAAATAATTTGGGTGATGCTGTGAGCATTTCAAACTTCCTGATGCTCACCTCCCCTTTATCGTGCATGTGCAGCATGCAGACCAGATCGAAAATGCCAAGTGGCCTTAATGTTGTTAATTGGCTTTAGAAAGACATGACACTAAAAGTTGAGTGGATCAGATATATAAAAAGGTACAAATGAGGAGAAAGATAGATGGCATTCTAACTAACTATATTACCTGCGTATGTAAATCAAAAGCAATTTTTAACTTTTGGCATTTAATTGCACGCAAACATCCAGATAGCTTCCCTGCCAAAACCAACGCAAACTGAACAATGTGTCCTCCTGTGTGTACATAGAGCCCATAGAGTTTGACTTGGCAGACGTTTTCGAAACATGTAATTGTAAGATGCAGTACTTGTACACAATCAGCTCTAATTTGTGGACGTAAGCAGTTACATAAGCAATAAGCAGAGCAGACTGTGCTTCAAAACCAATAAAGTCTATACTGTTAACACGGGCATATTTGTAGCAATAGCCAACAATACACTGTATGGGTCAAAATGATAAAAAAATATTTTATCCCAAAGATCAAAAGGATATTAAGTAAAGATCATGTTCCATGAAGAGCATGATTTATTTTCCTACCGTAAATATATAACACCTTAATTTTTGTGACTGGATGCAGCAAAACCGCAAACAAAAATGACTTTGTATTCCCACTCAAGTTTGGCATCTACGTAAAGCTTATAAGTTCCACTTTCAGGTTCAAATAAATTGACCCTTATAACGGTTTATTGTGGTCCAGGGTTAACTTTGACTACATTAGCAAGAACAAATACGTTGCATGTCTTACAATAAAATAAAATGTATAATCAAAATCATTGGAAACTGAAGACATGCACAGAGACATTAAAATGATCACATCATTGAAACTGATATAATCAAATATATGTCAATAGTATTTTTGATAACAAGCTTCTGTTTGCCAATACAAAGCTTATAGTGAATTCATTTGATTAATTATTTGTCAGAACTAACACACTTGAAGGTGTGTGCAAACACACAAATGTGCCCACCACGCAAGCCTGAGCTTTCTGCACCTATATTTACCCCCACTAGAACGACAGCTATATAAAGAACTACAAGCCGGGCTACTGAGTCATAAATGGCATTAATCCAATTATTGTATTTGATTTATAGGTGTGCCAAACGCATGAACACAAACTGCATTCTGTGAATGTTACCAATGAACAAATTATCGATCGGCATGCGATTGTCATGCATTACATGAGCCCTGGCAACCAAATATATTTTCTAATATGAAAGATTTGGCTAATTGTTCCTTAACCCCGTACAACTCTTTGTCGTGCAGATGCAGACGGTTTCAGATGTAGCAATTTACATAAGGAAATCACTAGATCACAGATTTAAGCTTTGCATACTGGTTTCACCGAAGGCCTCAACGGCACCCATCCCCCATCAATGGCAACCACTCTACACAAAACACTGGCCAAGCCTCTGTACAGCTACGGCTCTGATCTGAATGGTTTTAACATGCAAATAAGTAATAAAATGTAGACTTCCGTGTATATCATCAACCAGAATGCGTCTGAATTTGAAGCGTGCATAGTGGTTTCCAGCATTATTAAACTAAAGTCGATGTCTATTGGCTACTATTTCGTAGGTCCTTTAAAAAAAGCACAGATTCCCAATAAAATCTCGCTGTCTAAACGTTTATTTTTTATTCCAAGATGACGATTTTTGTTATGCATGACCAATGTGTCCCCTAAACATGTCCCCATGGCTGCATTCCCAATGTCACCTACTGTACATGCACAGACACGTGCACGCATATCCGAATGCAACAACTGGATTGCATTGTGTATGAATCACAGGCAACCGGGTAAAGGATTTCCAAGACAAATGACACAGGAACGTGAAGTTTCCTCATCCTGACACATTGTAGTCAAACACCGAACAAAGAATGGGACATGCGGGGTGGAAAGTACAAGTAGAAATTTGTGTGTACCGTGAGTAAGTTGTTATTCCTGAGAGGGGGTAATGTGAGGGGCGATGTGGCTTCTGTCCCTGCTCCAGTCCGGGGAGCCCCAATGCCCAGTCCAGGGGAAGACTGTAGCTGGCAAATCTCACCCCCTTTGCCTGCACAAACAAAAAAAGAATTGGAAAAATGCAACATTGAGAGGTGTTGATGCATTATTTAACCTGACTGTGGCAATATTATTATTATTATTATTTAAAAACATCCGAGCATGTTCAATGCTGATAAATAATGAAACCTAAACACAGAACCAGAAATACTGTGTGCAATGCACTACGGTAAATGTACATTACCACGCCGAAACCTTTGAAATGCACGATCTATAAAACCACATCAATCCAACAAAACGCCAATCGCGTGTATATTAACCCGCACTCGCCAAATACGCTAAAACGATTGTCTTTCAAATGGTAACGTTATGTCCTGGAAAACCTGGGGCTTTACAGCTACCGTACCCGACCCCACAGTCAACGGAAAGCAGTCAAACGTAAAGCTTCCAGGCTTACAATCGCTACGGAGCTTTTAAAGCGGACAAATAATCCATCTCCCAAATCCGATCCGGAGAAAAAACGCGGATCGCGATACGCGACGCCCTCTCAGATCCGGCCATCGGCTTCCTTACCAGTCGGGTAGACGGCAGCACCAGCAGTAACGCAGGGTTTCTTGGTTAACATGGCCGCTGGAGAATATCACACACATACACACGCACGCAGAAAGCCCACTTCAGAGTCTCTCCCCTCCTCCCTGTGATCACCCACTCTGGACTGCTGCCGCTTACTCCAATCAGCTACATCCAAACTCTACCGGCTGCTTCCTCAAACGCGAGCCGAGTGCGCGTTTTATTCAGCATCGCTTGGAAACGCGCAAAACAAACAAGGATGTGCGCATTGCTTTGCGTCGCTCCTCGCTTTCGGGGCTTGTGGAACTCTGCGCGCTCCGATGCGTTCGCATGATCGTGGACGCATGCGGTCTGTCTCAAACGCTGGCAGGGAATATACTCTAAGCCGGTTTAGGGTGTTGTCTGGGTTTATCTATGTAACAGTCCCCACCTTCTTTTCTCTCCCCGAGCAGGACGCGACGCGGGTTCACCAACCGAGTCCCAAAAAGCACACAGACTCGCCTACACACCTGACACCCGTGTTTGTTTGAATATGCATATGTTTAACGTGGAAGCTTGCTGCTTTTGGGCATTTTACCAGAGCGCGCTTTTTCAACGCTCCCGGATTATTAGGCAACGTTTTGTGTCTAACATGGGGTTGTTGGTGTGGTGGTAGAACATTTTGTATTATGGTCAAATCTTCTTTTACACGATGGAGCACGTGTTAAGTGTTGGCCTGATGTGTATAACACCAGGCAACTGTCCACTAGAGGATGCAGTGAGCGCAGTTTCACATAGCATAACCACCTGTGCTGTACTGTACGTTCAGTTCCAGATCTTATCCCTATATGTACACATCTTAACAAATGTATACCAGATGCAATGCAACGCGTATAATATCATAACACAAATAGTGAAACTGCTCTTTTTGAATAAAAGCAAGTTTAGAATTTAAAGGAAATACTTCCATAGTGCATGTCTACGTATCAAAGTTCATTCCTCTCTGATGAGATTAAATGGCGATTGAATCTTATGTCAGGAGGAAGAATGATTGATGATCTCATTTTCTCTGACCGACTGTTTCAGTAACTCTGATCATCACTAAATCTATTTCAGTCTAATGGGATCTGATGTCCCAAAAGATGTGATTTGAGTCTTTTGTTCACTCGTCCTGACCAGTTTCAGCCGTCTGAACTGAATTCAATCTTACTTCATTGCTGTTTTTGGTAGAGAAACGTTCTTAGCTTGAAGTTTACAAAATTCCATCTTAACTTTCTGTTTTTTGTACATTAGCCACTTCTCACATTAGCCATTTTTCCAAGACTCAAGTTTTGCAAATATCTTGCAAAAATAGTCATCTAACACAAAGGCATTCGTGCAAAGAAAGAGTCTAAATACATTCTGCTGTGTGATTTGAAACACGTGATTTAGAGCTCATTTAGATCTCATATATTTTCAGTTTCAGCCACTAAAACAAACCAGAAAAGTGGTCTCCTTGCATTCAGTATGAAAGCCATCATCTCGCACCTCCACCCCCCAGGAAGTGACATAATGTAGTGTCACGTATCGGGCTGTGGTCAGAGGGGAGCAGGGAATGCTGGGATGGCATTTGCCACTGCGGTTACTGGGAAACCTCAGTAAGAGCTGCGTAAAGAGTTGGGCCCCTGATAACACGGCTGATTGAGAGTACGTGTCAAGCCTCACATGGCGGCCTTGTGGCGTCTGATGGTGGGATATCAAAGGGATGACCGGACCTGTTGGCTGAGCCATAGTACCCAATCACTAAACTTTAGGGACTAAAGCATGGCACCTCATGCTTGAAGCTGTGAATGGACCTGCAGGAGTGTGATAGCGGCGGAAACAAAGGTGTTATTTGTATTCGAGTTCCTTGGCTGGAGATTCACAGGATGTGAAGCGTGGACTTTTTTCACCTATAGGGCTTTAATAAATAGCATGTGCTTCCTTACCCTTACAAGATGATGATTATTGATTAAGGTGCAGATGGAAATTTCAAGTCACCTTTAAAAGACTAAATCTGATATTTAAAACTGCAGGGGATTCCTGATCTTAAAGACATGAATCAATAGCTCCTCAATAGAAACAAGCATCATTCAAGGTCTACAAAGACTACAGTTGTCTAAAAACATATGACCGTTTGGTTTAAAACACGTTCAATTTTATGGATATTTCCATAAAGAAAACTACTGTAAAAATAGCACATTTCCGACACATGGGGCGCAGAATATAAAAAAGTTCAATTACATGTTACATTTTACACTAAACTAGTGAATTTGCATTATATTTCTACTGCATATTGAATGAAGGAATGGAGGCATTTATATAGCGCTTTATTGTGTACACCCAAAGCGCTTTACAATCATATGAGGGGGTTATTCCTCACCCACCACCACTCGTTGATATTGAAATATAAGGCATATACAGTATACTGTATTAAACGCATTTCCAATATACACTAACATTTTGTAAAATTACGCAATGCAGTGCAATAAAAAACAAGACAGAAAATGTCGTAATATCATATTTTTACAAACTCCTTTACTGTTTTTAACACTCTTATGTATTTACATTGAGTTCCAAAAGCCAAGACAATGATAAAGGTTATTTGATAGAACGGTTGTCCCTTGCCTGGAGTACCACAACGTCTTGTATTTACGGCATCGGCTTGGGGGAGGATGCAAGCCTTGCTCTATAAATAGCTCATTGCTTTGAGATCCGCAGGAGCTTCCAAGCATTAAAATGATGCTCTGGGAACGTGTGGTAAACCCAGCCTGAGAATTCCCCGCTTGGCAACACATTCGCTACATGTACATAACAATGTATATTTTTAAATCCCAACCACATCCTCACCCACATCGATGCCATATTCCTGTATCACATTTGTTAATCATCACGCGAATCACATTTTTTCATGTTGTGTTTGATGATGCGTCCGAGGTTAGCACTTTTGTACAATTTGTTAATACTTTTAATCTGTCAACCCAAAATGAACAGAACCGTTTGTTCAGTACTTGTAGATATGAGTGCCTCGCTTACACAGCAGACGCAGCACAGAACGCTGAAGTTTACCAGATAAATCAGTTTTGTGACTAGCCATGTTCAACTGACCAAAAAACAGCATGCAAGTCCCTGTAGTAGTGTGCTCCAAACCCATAACCCCCGGTGACTCATTAAAGTGCATGTGTATAACCTCACCTATTCTGCTGTAACTGTAATGAACCCCACAGACAGCTCAACTCATAATGATATCCGGTGCTGGGGACGGATAGCGAGAGGTTACACCTGAGAGCGATTTCAAAAGCACCCACGCACACATGAGAGCTTTTACAGTTTCCACCATGCTCCATCGGTTCACAGACTATAAAAAGACTGTTGTATGCACAGTTTTCATGAATTCACTATAGACAGAAACATTCAACAAACCCCATTTATTTAAACTAAAACAAATTATACACTAACACCACAATTGATTCAATTTAATGAATACAATTCTGTTCCCTCAATTTACATATTGCTCAAAACAGGTGGCACGGCCTACAGACTGCATTTGGCGAATGAAGATTTTGGGCCAAAACAAAAGCACAGATGGCCGATGGACTGTTTCCATCTGCTTAATAATACAGTCAGGTTTATAAAAAGAACCTGGGTTCTGAATAGTGATCCGATCTGTTGTCATCTCCATGCTTCAATCGAAAGATCAATAGAGACCGGGCCAGAACGCTGTCTTTCACATCAACATCCCCGACACACAGGTTGACTGATTTGAGACTGAGCAAAATGGTGGACGGTTGCGTAATAAGTGAGTCATTTTCACACTTTCGCCTATATTTTAATGTGCAATCCCGGCCCACGCAGACAGTCTGAGCAAATATAAACATGCGAGCGCAGACAGACAGGAAGTATGTATACCTTTGAAGATAGTCTGGGACATGTATTTTTGACTGCACCGTAAGTGTTCAAGTGAATTATCGCTGCGTATAATGGTGCAAATATTATTTCTCTCCAGTATTTATTGTTATATATTAATATCACGTTTCGCAATGTTTTATTTTCACATCTGAACAGAAAGGAACCAAAAAATGACCAAAAAACGTAAAACATGTCTGTCACTTCATAACCACAGAATTGCGAACACGGACAAAACAAGCTCTGCAAGCTCGCATTGTGTTTCTGTCCTCCCTCTATACGTTACAGATCCGTTCCCTAAAGAAAGTTGCCTGAGGCAAAGAATATTTCTGTCAGCTCCACTGTCATGTATTCACCCACACGGTATATATTTAGCAGGGATTATTTTTACAGCCATCTGCTGGATTCTTGTGAAAATTCTCAGAAACACCTCTCAAAATCACCAGCTTTGGGTATTCCTGTAACACTGAATCAAATGGGATGTAGGCGTACGAATATGATGGTGGTGACTTGCACTACAACGATTTTTAATCATGCTGTGACATCCATCAATAGCCACAATGAAAATCAAGCTATTTTTGTCGTGTTATAGACTTAAAATATGAAACCCGTTGGTGATGCGTTATGCAAATGAGCGGTTATGTAACAATGCAGCTGCCAATGGGAGAAAAGACTAAGACAAGGGAATATATCTTTCGTGATTCTGGTTACTCTAATGTAACTGTCTGCTGTTATGTATGATTTAGCAGGGACCCACATGCAGGGATGCAATGAAAAGAGCGAGTTTGCTTCAAGCATCGTTTTTCATGTTGTTCATGATTTGATGCATGCACATGTAGTTCATGCAATTATCACAGATATAAGATAAAAGATTATTTTTAAAGGCAGTCTATTTATATCAGATTGTGCATTTCACAGGTAACATTAAACCATAAGAAATGCTTCTAGCAGCCATTAATACGACCTGGCGACCTCCAGGGATCAAATTGCTCTTATTGTGAACACGGCTTTAGGCTTTGTGCAAATTTATGTGGCTTTTTCTATTTTGCACGATTGGTTTATGGTTTGACACGGCTGACAGGGGGTCGATGTGTCTTCATTTGTGTATCGAATTCACAGCTCACAGGCAACATTAGCCATGCTTGAATGGTACAGTGCCTAAAGCTAAAGGTGGAAGCTTGAGTGATCTCTAATTTCCCAGTATTCCCTGTCTCTGATTCCCTCTTTCCACTTATTCCCTGCCTTTGGGAAACCCCTCAGGCTTGGGACATGGCTGTGCATGCAGATGAATGGCTATTGAAGGGGTGCTAATTATTGCACTTGTTGCCATGTAAAAGACCTTTCTTTACAGATATTGGCTACAGTTCGTCTTTCTTAAATTCAGACAAATCCAAGCAAAAAGAATGACACAATGGCTGTTGGAATCGCAAATATACAGATGGGATTTTACCAAAGCATCATCATTCGTCCAACTTTTTGAATCTCTTGCAGTAATCCATCGTGAGCAAATTCCAAGACTCTACAAAACGATGGATTTCGGGGTAATATGCCCTCCGTGTGTTCTCTCGGCACATGATATAGCCCTTTGCATGTTTAAACAACCATCACTCAGACCGGTTGTAATCCTGTGTAGTGCTTACACCAACCGTTGAGACCAGTCCAGGACTGTGTTGCACAAATAATGCGTTGCCTGGCAACAATGAACCCGTTTATCGGTCTCGACAGTCTGAATATCACTGGCCTTGTTTACATCTTGTGACAGCCGTGGTTTATGAGGCAGGAACAGGTCGAGTTCGAATTACATTTTGTTTTGATATTCAAATTTAGGGCTATTGTTGTCCTCATTGTGTGAATGGCTGGTAACGCGCCACCTTGTTTGGCATTGCTACAGCTGGATAGCCAACACAAAAGGAGCCAAGGCTGATATGGGCCTTGGCACATCTTCCTGATTGATGATACTGAAGGCTCAATTACCCAAAGTGTTGTTCTACAAACAAGGTTAACTACAGACCCATGAACCAATCAGCTCATCAGATGAGCGATGAATAGAGTAGAACAGCCAATCATTTGATCGCTCGCTGTGGGGGTGGACAGGAGACTGCCATCTGCACAGATAAAACAAAGAGACACCGGACCCCTGACCTGCATCACTTTGTAAGTATCCACCACTGGTTGGTTATGTAGCAACTGCATTGTAGAATTTTAGGCTAAATACGGTTTCATCTATTTATTCTTCATTTCATTTATAATATATTCATATTTTGATCATTTTAATAAATTTATTTAAAACTTCTCAACAGATTCTTTGCGAAGTTTGAGCCCCAGAACGTTTGTTTATGACGCTATAACTGTCTATAGTTTCATTTTCAGTTAAAAATATAGAACATTTTTAAAAACAGAAAAAAAGTTCTTATGAAATGAATAAGTTGTTTATTTTTATTTTCCCAATTGCACAATTATTTTATAATATAAATAACTAAATTAATTGCTTTAGGTGTAAAAGAAAAACTTTGCCAAACTTAATTTAAGATATATTTTGGTATTTTCTTAGACAACGTTGGCTTTAGGGTAAATGTATCGTCTTTTTCTTGCAAATACATTTTGTAGAAATCGTTTTCTTGGATACATCAAGGTAAGTAAAGTACACCACAATCCACGTGGAAGAAACTTAATGTGTATTTGAAATGTGATCTCAGTGAATCATATAATCAAATAGAGATTAACACTGGGTGTGGTGCCGTCTCACTTCTTTCTCATCTCATTATTTCCCATTCTTTTCTCAGCCTCACAGGGTGGACTAAAAATCGTATCTGGGGCTTCTGTGCTATGTCTCTTAACAAACAAGAAGGCAGTCAAATATTTGGCCACCAGCGGTGATGTTGCCATGACACGAGAGAAGACCCTGAATCGCCAGAGAATGCTTTCAATAAAGAAGAAAATGACATTTTGAAACTCGAAGAGTGACAACATTGCTAAAGTAACAAACTGCCTGTTATTGTTATTTGTATTAATGGAACATGTTTTGGCCCTCCTCTGGAGTCAATAACAAGTAGATTTCCACCTCTGTAATCCCTTAATGGTTCATCTCAGTGGCTGTAACGAATGAGCATTTCTAATCACCAGCTTCTCCCTGCTCTCTAGAGAACGCTATTGATTTTTTACCAATCCAATTTGAAATTCAGGAACTGACAACAGGTTCATTTATTAAATTATTTTTGTTATTCCCTGTTTCTGTTTAAAATGTTCAGCATTCATCTTACCTCAAACAATGCTCCTCCACAGATTCCAACACAACAAAGTCCCCATTGACTAGATTAAAATTGCAACTGGTTTCCCTTTCATGCTTCATATTTGGTGACCATCATGTCCTTCATCCATCCAACTGTGTGCAACCTTTACAGTTTGGGCATCATTGGTTTCTCTGTAATGAGGAGGAGCCTGTGCCGTGTTACCGTACGTATGACTGATCACCCAAACCTTCTGTTAGCCAAGCTCACAAGGCAGGGCCATGACTACAGAGTAGATGTGTGACAAAGTAATAATACACTGTTCAATAATTGATGGGGTTGAAAACGAAATTGTGTGAGTGTGTAAGAGAAAGAGAACTTGGCTCCTCCTTCCCAAGAATTGAGCGCTGTCATTCTGTAATCGATCTATCGATCCGTTTGAAGCTTTTCTGGCTGAACTCCGTAGGCCTATTGTCAAACAGCTGTGTATTTACTGTAGACTTGTAAAGGATCCGCTAGTCACGTTGGTTAAACAACAGGATTATGAGTCTGTCCATCAGCACTGAGAAACTATCAGTTTGCTTAAAAGGAGGTTGAGCTGAAGCACCAGGCTTCACACGAAAGGAACATTGTAACACATTTTTAAAGGAACAGTTCACCTTCATTTTCTGAAATCTTCATTTACTCACCCTGAGGTTGTTCAAAATCTATGTATGTATGCATTTTTGATGAACAAGCATTGGAAAAAGGCTTGTAACCAAATAGTTATTGGCCACCATTGACTACCATAATAGAAAAAACATGCTTTATACATGTCTTTGTTTTGAGAAGATATTTTAAAGCACGTACAGTAAAACAAACAGTTCTGGGGCACTATTGACTTCCATTGTCATTGTTCCTACTATGGTAGTCAATGGTGGCCAAGAGCTGTTTGGTTTCAAATGTCTTCCTCTCTGTTTTCATCAGACTTTAAACAATTCGGTGAGTAAATGATGACTTTTTATTTTGGAGTGAACTGTCCCTTTAAGAATAAACAAGAGTTGACCCGGTGACATTACTCGATAGTGACCTGTAGATTATTTAAGAGATGGAGTAAAACTTTGTAGGTGGTTGCTGTGCGGAAACCAGCTTCCTGACTAGTTTTGACTGTGCAGACTCAGAAATGAGATAAATTGTTGCCAGGCAACACGTTATTTACCCAACACAGTCCTGGACTGGTCTCAAGAGTTGCTGTATGCTCTTCTACAATGTATAATTACAGCTGGATCCGTCTCTTTAAACATGTCTAATATGGTCATGTGCCCAGACAACATATTCCGAGCGTGCAAATCCATTATTTTATACACTTTTATGTGATGTTCCGGCCCCGCCCCTTGTTTAATTAAAGAGTAAGTTCATCCAAAAATGTAATTCTGTCATCATTAACTCAAACCTGTGTGCATTCACGAAATAATGTTTACACCAAACCTGGGCCAAAGTGATGGTCAATGGTGCCCCAGGACTGTTTGCTTTCCCACATTCTTCAAAATATCTGAAGAAACGGATGTCTTTGTTCAACTCCGTGCTTTCAAACAGCAGCTTTTGATCACCCTATCAGTCCCCAGATGCTGCAGCTGGTCACTTCTTATCACTGCGACCCTCAGCGAGCCACAATCAATATAGCCTTTCCCATGATGCTTTTCAGTTGTCCTCAGATTATCGTCTTATCACACTAGCAATTAGACAGACCTGAGATATGTTTTGCTCTGTCAGACTTTCTCATGTTATCTCACATCTTCCCATGGTGCAGGTTCGCGCTTATATAAACAAGCAAACCAATAGTGATGCAATCAATGGCGTGCAACAAATTATTTGTCCATATCTAAGGCATAACACACCAAAGACTAAACCAAAACTAATTTTGTGAAATTTCTACCCCTTGGGTTATTCAAAACTCTTCTCTTTCTTTCTTTCTTTCTTTCTTTCTTTCTTTCTTTCTTTCTTTCTTTCTTTCTTTCTTTCTTTCTTTCTTTCTTTCTTTCTTTCTTTCTTTCTTTCTTTCTTTCTTTCTTTCTTTCTTTCTTTCTTTCTTTCTTTCTTTCTTTCTTTCTTTCTTTCTTTCTTTCTTTCTTTCTCTGCAAATGAAAAATGCATGTTACACAGAACGTACTGAACTGACAGCTCCAGTCCCCATTCACTTTCATTGTATGGGGTAAAAAGAGCTTTGTGGTTCCCTGCAAGATAAATCATGCACAGTTTGAACAACATACTCAATATATAAAGACAGAATTTTAGTTTTTGAGTACACTAACATGTAAATATTTCCCTAATGCCACATAAAACAAAATCCACAATTTTCTACTTTAGATTATTTTCTTTTCATTGTGTTCAATCGAAGCCAAATTGACAGCCAAAAATGCCAAATTGACCAAAAAATATATAAATAAGCAGAGGTCAAGTGCGCTCTTTACTTTCTGTGGCACTTTAACCAGTGTGAAAGCATAAGAAACACAAGATAATTGAAAAATGTGCTCTGCGGATATAATCATGGGTTTTGACGTCCAGCGGTGTGGTGGTCTTCAGTGCGATGGCACAGTGTGATCATGGGTTCATGTGCATGCCTGCTGTAATCCACCAGGCCACGATTATCCCCCAGGTCCAAGTGCACGCCCAGCGCAGCGAGGGGTCCGGTAATTCAGCCTAAAACTAATCCACATTTAACAAGTGTGTTTCTGCACCTCAGCCCTGAAATGCACTCACTGACATCTGAGCTGTCACACTAACTTAAATGAACTGGGTCACAGAGAGCAATTATACTGTGACACTCATTAGATGGATCAGAAATTGCACCATTCGGTCATATGCATTAGGGGGGACTTAAAGATTACGTAACAAATTTTCACCGAACCGTTCTCCCATGTGACAGGATCTCCCACACGCACCCTCTGTTTTGTTGCTTAGATACATGCAAAGCATACAGTCTGCCCGCTTGGTTTCACGTAACCTGTGCAGTATGACTGTTTTGTTTATTTATTTAACAGCTTTTTCTTTGTTCACGAGTCAGGGGTGTGGTGTCCCCTCCTTGATTGACAATCTGGGTGTCCACCTTGTGAGGTCAAAGGTTATAACTATGACACTCAACTGACCTGTTTCCCGGACAGCACAGATCAGCTGAGAAATACCTCCAATGCCCCAGGTAGATTATACCCCTTCATGCCCTGTCCCACGCTGACCCATAAATACCACACAATTACCAGAAACCCATTATCTACGTTCCTTCTGAACTACTAAAAAGTCTTTATAGAGGATGGTCAGTCCCCCATTTGGGGGGGGGTACTGTATACTGTATATATACTGTACATATAGCACATACATAGTGTAAACACGTCACTTTCCAAACCTCTATGACTTTCTTTTGAAGATATTTTGAAGAATGTTGTTACCGAACAGCGGCTGTACCCATTCACTTCTGTGTATGTGGGTATCAGTATTATTCAGTGACCAACATTCTTCAAACATTCTTTAGTGTTCTCCAGAAGAAAGAAAGTCATACAGGTTTGAAATGATGAATGATTTTATTTTGGGATGAACTATCCCTTTACAGGAGCAATCCAGCCAAATTAACCTCCAGAAACAAGTCATTTTATTTTTGGTCACTATTTCACAGTGACTAACCCGTCCAGCTGTCCCCTCTGATCTTTGCGGTGGGTGCGGGCTTTCCTTAGGGAGGGATTAGTTTACCTCTGTGGGGGTAATCCGCCTTCTGCCGGTCTTAAACGCGCACACACCAGGAGAGTGTCAGGTTAAGATGTTGCACGGAGCCTCTTTACTGGCCTTTAGAAAGCTGACTCACACAAGATGCAGGTGAATCAACAGTGCAGTCATTCTCTGAATACAGCCCGTCCTGAAATAGTCCTGCGGGGCAAACACCTTTTGTTGTTGACACAACAGCCCTGCGGCCGTTTACGACTCTTTGAACCGCTCACAGAACTGACTGACCATCAAAGCAGGGCAGTCTGAAGTTGCCGAGTTGACTTAGCGTGCATTAGCAGCACAATATCTTTAACCGTTGAATTATTTAATTCGTGCTAATAGTGTTCATGTAGCTCATCTTAGCATTGTGTTAGTCCTCCAAAGGTTGTGGGTTTGATACCCAGAAAATGCAAATACTGATAAGGTTATGCATTTTGGATAAAAGCATCTGCCAAATTTATATGTAAACTTGTATCCATGTGTCAGTTTTTTTTGATGGGCTGGCAAAAATAAAATGTCCTTACCTGAGAGAGGATGGAAATAGGTGTCCTGAAAACTTACACCTGTCTCTGTGATATACCCGAGGCTCTATAAACAGCAAGAATACTCGAGGAGCAGCCTCCTTTCTTTTATCCAATCAGAACGAAACATTTTCTTCATGTCAATTGTTTCTTTAGAATTTGCTTTATATCGTCGCTGTCTTTATGAAACCTCGTATGTCAAAATGTTGGAAAATACTGTACTTTTTAAATTATACTGTGTTGTCAAAGCACTTTTTAATGCTTTTTGTTGGTTTGATATTTGCAAAACTCAATGATAAACACGGCTGACTAATAATAATGATTTATTTCAAATCACAAAATATGGAGATACAAGGTTTCAGAAGAACAGCAGGAATATTTGATATTTAGCTTGTGATATCTGTAGCGTTTCTTTTTATTATTTCCCCATAAAACGTGCCACTTGTTAAACATCTTTTATAATAGAATGAAAAGTTACGTTTAGATATATTGTTTGCAAAAGGTCATCAATGGATAAGCAGGCTTTTTGGAACCAGATGTCATATACCAACATGGGTTTATAGGCCTCATGCAAACAGTCAAATCTTGCATCCGATTCGCTAACTTTAGAGGCGGGGTTTTAAAAAGAAGGCGTCTACTTTCATCACTTGCTCACCCTCATGTCATTCCGAATCTGTATGACTTTTATTTTTCTGCAGAACATAAAAGAAGATATTTTGAAGAACGTTAACCAAACAACACTGGGACCCTTTGACTTCAATTGAATAGACACAAAACCACTGAGACATTTCTCAAAATATCTTCTGTTGTGTTTCACATAAGAAAGAGTCACAAACAGATTTTTAATGACACAAGGTTGAATAAAAAAGGACATTTTTATTGCCTTTTGTATTCATCAATCCCTTTAAATCGCTCACACGACTTTTCAATAGAACACACTGGTTAGATGTTATATTTTCTGCAATTTTCTTCATTAATGAAACCAGGCAGTGCTTGAATACCCCTGTCTACTACCTAGTAAATGATTAGCAACAGGGTTTTAATCCTGATCTTCACAGAGCGGTGACAAGTGCTCTTGCAAGTTATTTTAAGCATAAGGCTTTACCCAGTAAGAGGTTAATCTGTATTCCTCTCTCCACCCATCAATCCTCCTCCGTCTATCAGTGTTCTTTAATGTTTGTTCATCCCGAAGCTTGGAAAATAATGCTGTTGAATATGCTGATATTCAAGAGATTGAAGAGTGCAATGAGAAATCTCAGTACGTGAGCTAAAAAAACACGTTTAGTTGTGTGGGCTCCTGAAAAGCTGTCATAGTCTCAACACAATCTGATGCATTTGAACGTTGTTTCTTTGGGGGCCTTAACACACTTCCAAGGGTTTGTCTGCATGTGCTTAACATGATGTCACCCAGCACTGGTGTAGTGTCCCAAATACAGTCAATGTCAGTTAAAGGCAAGTCAGGTCGCAACAGCGGTTTCACGCTATGTACAAAACGAATAGCATCAAACATAAAAACTGACTCCTCTGTGAAGAATTTACAAGGGATCTTACTTTAGATAATGTCTTTATTAGAATGATCGAAATAGCTTGTTATGCACATAAAATCAAGTCCTTTGTTCAAGAGACTGACATTTGCTGTACGTCGCTGATGCGCGCTTCGCCAAGTCCGTGTGACTTCTCACCTCGCTGTCACCAATTTGACACCCGCTGCTCACCAAACAACTCAATCTATTCAAAAATATCCAGAGTATTTTGGATCCGTGCTGTGCAAAATTATACGGTGAATATTGACTAGCACGCGCGGAGGTGCGTCCTTAAATAAACGGCTTGGTCAGCGCTCTTTGGCCCGCTGGGCTTCGGGTCCCTGCGGAAGTCATAGAGGACGCGGCTGTTTCAAGACAAGCGCCTGGTATGTGCTGACGGACAAGGGGAGATCTACACCGAGAGGCTTGGCAAAGGCTTTAATGAAACTCATTGAATGATGCAGTTCCAAATACAGGCCTCAGAGAGAGCCATCCAACTGAACCCGTTCACCCAGACGTCCTCGCATAAAGACACCGAGGGTTTGCTGGTTAAACAGATAACAGAGTATACGCATTTATAACCCTTTTACAGCAAACAAACCTTATCAGTGATGAGTGCACTTGCAAAGACGACTATTTATTTTTATGATATTGTACATTTTGTTCGAAACGAACGTTCGCATGCCGAGCGATGATGAGCTTTCACTTTTGTTGGTTTTATTATAGTGGGTGTTAACTAAATACTATTTATATCGTATCTCTATTATTCCCCACAATGCATCTGCCAGTCCATGTGCTGTGGAGTTTAATGACGTCAGAAATCGATGTTATCGTATTAATTCACAGAATAAATTCAAGTATAATCTGAAACAGAATACAGAAAGAAACAATCGCTAAATTACAAAAAACAAACAAGAAAGTTAGGGAAAGCTTTTCTAAACAAATAAGTTATTTCAGTTTAAGTCAAATACGTTTTCTGGAACTACAATCCAGTTGACACATTCTATGACTTTCTAAAAAGATTTGCTGAGTTACAATGAGATTTATTCAGTATGGTAATATATTCAAGATTTTGCATTTCAAAGATTTTGAATGTCCATTTGTGAAATACATTTCACACTATACAAAATAAGTAAACATCCTTTGGCTTCCAGTAACTCTCCAGGTTTAGAAGATATCCCAAACCTTTTAAAGCCACTCAAGGATTTTTGTATACATTAGTAAACATGTTGTAATTCTAATACACCTTTTTCAATAACAGCTCTACTTGATTCCTATTACTTTTCTATTTATATGAATTTTCTCATCCCTTTTTCATGTTGACCATTTCCAAAAATACAGCGGCTTTTATGGACATCTGTAATCCTTTCTTTGGTCTCTGCTGATGTGAGTTGATCTTGTAGCACATTTGTCACTGTTGTAATCTATATAAATTGATGCCGAACGCTGAGGTGGTATTTTGCAGCCCTGCTGCGCTTGCAGTCAAATATAGAACGTTTCATGGACACATTGGCACAGGGCAAAATCTCACCATGCGCAAAAAGAGGGTGCCGTCCCCACTGAGAGATAAAGATGGCACGATGCAGTATTCTGGGAACAGGTGTTGTTGATGCATGCGGGTACATGACGGTTTAGGATTGAAGCTGAAACTATAGATTACAAGCGGCGAGGCAAAAAGAAGGCCGGTGTTGAAAGCTCCACGACGGACATTGATAATCTTAGACAGGCAATAATCTATCGGAGTGAGTGCATGAACACAAACACATGCCTCGCTCGAGATCGTATGACATCAGGCGTACGGTTCACATTCGCACGGGATTGACACCTTATTGTGAGTGAATTGGAGCGTGCGTCCCCGGTGAATATACCAGTGGCCTTCCAGTTTTGGAGACGGGTTTGATGCTGAAATAGCAACCGTGGCTGTAATCCTAACATTTCGCTAGAAATCAGATATGCAGGTGAATGACCTCCACGTAGAATGCTGTCTGTAAATGTACAGCAGCTGTTTTCCATATGTAAACACACTGCCAATATAGAGGCGGTTGTAATAATGAAAGCTAAAGTGAGCCAGTTTATATATTTTCACGTCTTGGCGTATCAAAACATTAGATGAAATGAGTTTGGGGACGGGACTTTTGGTTTGTCAGATCACTGCCACATTTGGGAGTTGTTCAATAAATCTGTAAAAAAACTACAGTAGGCCTACAACATCTTAATAATTCCGTGGTGGCTAGAGATGCAAAAATTGCACGCAGTTTTGAACAAATGAAGGCAACAGTTTTTTATTGCTTCGTAGCCTAATCGTTTTTTTAGTAAACATCTTGATGCATAAAGTTTCTGTCATTTATATCGTTCAGCTGTAAGTTTTCATCGGATGTTTTCAATTGGAAATGTCCCGAGCAGCAAAGTTCTTCCTAAAGTCACAACATAACCAACTTGATCTCTCACTAGACAAAAACATGAGTGAAAACCTTGCAAATCCACACAACCTCAAAACAAATGGTACATTAACTAAAAAAATGTTTATAATCTACTGGCTGATCATTCTGAATGGAGGCTCACACGCATATTGATGTAACAAGAGAATACAAAACTTTACCCATTTGCATTATGGCTATAGGTAAATATGTAATATTATCTGTGGGTGAAGCTATTGTTAGCTTATCTGAAGCTATTGAGTCAGACGTCTGATGGATAATCATCTCCTGTGTTGTATCTTCAAATACTTGTCAGAATTGTTTATTTCTTGTGCAGTGGCTCTGCTGACAGCTGTTTTGGTAATGCAGGATTGATAAAAAAAACCTATGAATTTAAATTACATTAAAATATTGATGGGAAACCTAAATATTTAGACAAGACCATATTGGGTGTATTTTTGGGTGTTAGTTTTAAACAATTTGATATGGAATGTTTGCTTAACGATTAGAAATAGTAGTGCTGCCACCCTGTGATATTCCAGTTTCATTACACAATCTGACTCTAGAGGTTTGCCAAAGAAAAGTATTTTATCACCCTCTAGTGGTCAAACTACTTTTACAATCTATCCCTATTTCTCAAATCAAGCATAAGCCGACTAACTTTTAGCTTATGGATGTGCCAGGAAACTTCGCAATTGTGTTTGTTGCTGCTAGTGTCTCAGAAGCGCACCTTTACGATTACAACCCTAGTAGACCAATATAGTTGTGCGGCAACATTAGCTAAAGACATTTGACAACTGTTTCAGTGTGTTTGACATTGGAGCCTGTCCTGTCAATATTCTGTGTAGGAATGTGAGGAATTTATGTCAGCGGGAGGGTAAAGGACTGAGAGCGGTGCCGTAATGGGACACAGACTGCGGGTTGGAATATCAGAACGAGTGATGCATGACCAGATAATCGGAGCGTTAAACCAGGGCGCCATTGCACTCTTATACAAGTACACTGGGAAGAACAGCACCTGAGAACCAAGCCACATGCTCATACACACACACACACGCACACACACACACACACACTGAGTCAGCACTGAATCTAAACCTGGATGCCAGAACCCAGTTGTGGCATGCTTGTTCTCTCCCCTAGGCTTGGGAAAATTGATAAGCATGCTGGGATTGTTACATTGAACCCTCCGTTCAAGGAACAGTTCACTAAAAAAGGAAAATTCTCTATTTTTGCTGAAGGGTAAAGAATGTGAGATTTCCGGTCTGATCTCGTTGTTAAATCAGTAGTGGAGCACACAGGCCCGCTTTACAATTCACCACTGTGACATTTTAGTCTGGCCGTTCCAGTCCATGCGTTCAGAGGCCGTACGGACAGCCCTGAGACTTGCTTTGCTCTTATACTGACCTTTGAAACAACAGCTCAAAGGAAGAGCAACAGCCAAAATATACTGACACCATCTCCGACTGACTGTCGTAAAATGCTCTTTGCCTTCTTACAACGAAGTATAAAGCTATTTATTTTAAAACAAAGTCCATTTTAAGACAGATTTTTATATTTCGATTTAAATGTACTGTACAACATTGATATTTGTATTATTATGATTAGCAGAATAACAACATAATCACATTTTAAATGAAATATGTTTATTTCTGCAACACAACACAGTGTCAGGTCAAAAAAAACTAAGCTGGTCATTGGACCGTTGCTTGGACAACAATGTGAAATCAAATTACAATTTATTGTATACTCATTACAAAATCTACATTTTTTATAAACAAATGTAGTATAAATGTATATCAGTCAACATGTTTATTTCTGCAACACAACACAGTGTTAAGTCAAAAACTGAAGCTGGCCATTGGACCGTTGTTTTAACAATAAAATGAACTCACATTACCACGACTGTAACAAAATGTATATTTTTAATCCTCCAATTTTTAGGAGTCACTTACAGACAATCATAATAAACCATTCACATGTTCGTCAATCCTGCGTAAAAGGGAAATGAATGTGATACGTGGATAGTCATAAATAAAACAGTCAGGGCACCGTATTTATTTTGACCTCGATGAAAATAAAAAATAGTCAGATTTAGAACTACATGATATTTGAATTCTCATCTCAACTATTTGTTTAAGAAAGTCTATAATATCTTACTGCCTATTCTGGCCAACTTAGAAAAATGAAATTACTTATAAAAGAAAAGACATAAAAAGCGACAGAGTGAAGAGACAAGAAAAATGATAACGTTCCACTTCAATAAGGAAGACTAAGGATATGTACCCATAGGGGACTCGACACCCTGAAAAATGTACAGCATTATTTATAAAACTCCTTTGAGCCACTTCCTGTACTTCCTGTGGAACAGAACAGACCCCAGGGTCCACATGGCTTAATGATCCTTAAGGCTTCCATAGCAACCAGATGAAAGATGACATGTGAACCAACAGTGTCTTGACTACATAAAGCTGTGCACGCTGGAGTAGTATGAGTTCCAGTCCAGTAATCGCTGAGCAATCAGGTAAAGTGGCTAGAGATTGGACAGATGAGTCCCTATTGGCTCTACAGTCTCCTAACATGAACAAAATGAATTGAATGTTGGTGAATCATTGCACACAAAACAAAAGTAACTTCGGATTGCACTGCAGTGTAAGATGACCGGAAAGTTTAGAATCTGCAATAATATCTATCATAAATCTGCAGTTTCTCAAGCTGCATGTCTCGTCCCTGTGCGACACAGATGTTTCGGAGAAGGCGTTGGACAGGTCATGGTAATCTTGGGAAACATCCGCCCCTGAGACTTGCAAAGCTCTACAGTGCGTTCCACCAGTGAGCTGTACGGACCCCCAGACGCAGGCAACAGATCCACCCGGTCCTGGTGGCACGGGACGTGGACCTGCGGCGCAGCGACACGATAAGGCAGCGGAGAGTGGAGGATCTGGCGACAGAGATGCTCCTGAAACCCAGAGAAGGGCTCCAGCAGGTGTGCCGCCACCGGGCAGTCAAACATTCGGCCGTTTGATGCATTTGCTTTTTTCAGCACGGGCCTCTGGGGCCTGCACGCTCTGTCAGCATGCTTCATTTGTTGCACACCTTCTGGATTGATAGGATACACTGCCTGCACTACAGGACTTTGGAAAGTCAGGCGAGATCCCCGGGACACTCGTGAGGCTCTGGCAGGGGCCAAACAGGGCTCGTTTCCTTCAACGCGGTGCACCTTGACAGACAGAGCGCCCACAGGTACAATTTTTGGATGGATGAATGCATGAGTGGGTTCAGCTGAATCAAATTTCATTTTCTCCAGCCTTTTTTTATAAAACAAAACAAAATAATTAGATGCTGAAGTACTTTTCACTAAAGGAAACTACTTGCATATTTCTTTTCATTCTTACAGTTAGGTATTTAAACTCCCAACCCTAATCATTTAACTATAGCATGTAACTCATTAAAGTAAAGTTCTAGGTTTTTTACACATAGATTTTATATACAGTAGCAACCTGTATACTGTGCCAAACATTTAGCAACACCCTAGCAACGCACTCAAAGAATACATTAGCAACCATGTAACAACGTCCTAGCAACACACTAAAACTACATAAGCAACCATGTAACAACGTCCTTGCAACACACTAAAACTACATAAGCAACCATACAACAACGTCCTAGCAACACACTAAAACACTAAGAATACATTAGCAACCATATATCAACGTCCTAGCAACACACTAAAACAGTAACAATACATAAGCAACCATACAGCAACACTTCAGCAACAAAGTGAGTTAAACAGGTAAACACCATCCTCTCCTCGAACAGACAAATTTAGTTTTATGTCAAATTGAAAACAAAAGAATGATCCATTTATATAGTATATATCGACACAAAACTACACTATCAGTAGGCACTAGACCAAAGTCTATTTACTATTGACTCTGCTACACTTATTCAGAGGAAGGTCAAGACTTCAATCACTTTAAGATCCAATTACGTTTTTCTATTACTAACTCAGATTCACTGAATCTCACTGCTCTTAAATTACATTACAAGCGCTTTGGTACTTTGGAGTGTATGAAAGAAAAGCCTTTTAAACATTCTCATCTCATGCCTCACAACCTCGCAGTAGCCTCTTATTTTCGTTGCTCTGTTTAATTCCACTTCATTTTGAGACTGTAATTTTATTTTATTAGCGCAGCTGTGGAGACTGATAGAAAGTGAACAGAAATCGGCATGGTCTTCTGAGTTCTCAGCATCTCCGCTCTCCCTTGAATAAATGAAGGAAGCTGAAAAATGCTTTCCCATGTGGTTCCGAGACTAACCAGGCTTTAAATCATTAATAAGCAGAAAATGACTCCGCACATATCTGCTGGGCGAGATATCCACGGTGCCTTTTCATTTCTGCTTTGGGAATTTAATAAACATCCCCTAAATGCAACGAGAATTCGAGACATGCGAAAAAAGAAGCATCTTCTGCCTACAAAGAGATGAGTGTGAAAGAATGTAACCTTCCTCTGGACCTGCACTGAATTCAGCTGTGAGGTCTGTTTACGGTTTCACTGTGGGAGGATTTTCCATTTTTATACGATGGACTTGAAAAAAATGCATGGCATGGCTGTTTAGAGATAATATTTTTTTATGTTCAGCTAAATATGCAGAGCATTTTCTCTTTGCTCTATTAGCCACGTATATGCTGATATGCCCAAAAAGTTAAACTAGTGATGCAGAAATGTCTCACTTCAATTTGTTCATATAAACCAATACCTGCATCCAGCCCTGCAAGGTGGTCTCTGGGGGTTGGTTTCCTTCCAAAACTTCCCAGATTTGGTAATCGGTGGGAGCTTGAGGCCAGTTTTACACCCGGTGCCTTTCACAATCAAACTGCACCTGTTACACATGCATTCATAGCAGCGTTGACTGATCTGAGAACAGTATACTAAGAAAGATACGGAATAGGCCGTATTCAGTACCTGGAGCTCATGAGAGGAGGTAGAACTGAAATAACTTGACTCTTATGTGACCGCTCGTCTTTGGATCGGAGGGTCAATGCGGTCATCACTGGGAGGCTCTTGAGACTCCGAACGTCGTCATCATCATCTTCATCCCTGATTGGATTTCTTACACCAGGGAGGCGGGGAAGGCTGGCAATTACATCCTATGCGACACAAGCATGTGTCGTTTTTTTATTTCAGAAGCATGGGACAATATTTGATGGGTACATGCAGAACCACAGAGCACATATAAAGCTAAAGATCTTTATGTTTATAGAGGCGGGTGATGCAGTTTTACCCGGCACTGCAGGAATGAGACGGGTTCTGAATAATGTGATGGCACAGGTGAAACATCACGACTTGGAGACTGGCTTCTGTGTTTTCTGATTTTCTTGGATGGCCTTTTGACAAAACATGCGTTTTAAAACCATTACATTTCACAATACATTTCACCAGATTCAACAACTGCAAACATCAAAAAGCATTTGTCTATACTTGAGATTAATTGGCAACGCAAGAGTGTAGAAAGAGTATCGTTGCTATAGAAAACAAGAACTAGATTCCAACAATCTGCAAAATTTGTTTTGCATTACCAGTCTCCATTTCCATCCATGACACAGCTTCTGCCAGAAAAGCCCATTTGCGACTCTACTTACCCCTGAAGAGAACAAGTTGTTAGAAGTTGAGCCCACTGAGACATTCATAATTACCAAATAAACTTAAATTAATTTTCCCAAACCCCCGTCCTATAAATAATTGTTTAATTACAAATGAGTCTCCTTTATCTTTGCCAACAGGAGCTCAAGAATACCATTAGTGTTCAAGTCTATTAACATATAAATAGGTGTTTCATTGCAAAAATTGAATGCAAGTGCAAAATGAAAATATATATTCAGCCGCAGTGAAGATAATTTGTATTTAACTGATGCAGCAGAATTTTTTTTAAATCAATCTCATGCCTTCAGATATGAATCGAAGACAAAATCCACCGTGAAATATATTACCTGTTGCCTTCAATGCTCTCAAAAGAAAGATAGCACTAGCTTTGCTCAGAATCATAGTGGTGCTTCAGTGGTTCTTCAGAGGTTCTTTGTGTTGACTGAGGTGCTATATAGCACCGTTTAACTATATAAAGAACCTGTGAAGCCCCTGTTTGGTCATCCCAAAGAACCGCTGAAGAACCAAAATATGGTTCTAAATAGCACTAAAAGCGGTTCTCCCATGATTACGAGACAAGAACCACTTTTAGGGCTATAGCACATTTTCTTTCGTGAATACACCACACATTTTCATTTCATCTTAGTTTTTACTGTTTATTTAAAACTGTGTTATTTGCTTTTCAACCAACGAAAGATTAAAAAGTTAATAATTAAAGGAACAGTTCACCCTAAAATGAAAATGTCTTCATTTACCCACCCTCTTGTCATTTCATACCTGTACGACTTTCTTTCTTTCGCAGAACACAAAAATAGATATTTTAAAGAACGTTGTTTACTGGCCCCCCGTTCACTTGCATTGGTTTTGTGTCAATACAATTTTCTTCAAAATAGTTTGCTTTGTGTTTTGCGGAAGAAATACACCGATACAGGTTTTAAATGACAAAAGGGTGAGTAAACGATGAAAGAATTTCCATTCTTGGGTGCACTTTAAGAATATAAGTCGAACGATTTTATAGAGGTTTGATACAGCATGTGTGGATCTCTGTTATAATCCCAAATGATATTAAACAGAACTTTTAAGAATCATCCTATAAGTATAACAGATCAAATTAAATAATAAATGACTTGTCTAACACAAAATCCAACGTGACATAAACTTCTGTGAAACTTACCACAAGCATGCCGGATATCTCCAGGACCGCTCGGAGCAAGAGCTGACCGCCTCACGCTGAGAACAATTCACTGAAATCAGGACATTACCATGACCACGCTAACAGACCAGTCAAAATCAAAGACAACAGCCATCCTGCCTTCCGATTGGACGGTTTTCTCCCATAACCCCAAACGGAGTTTCCTGTAAAACGATTTGGGTCATTAACATCAAAACCATGATTTCAGGCTATTTGATGTTAACGGCATAATATCACATAATTTAATTTTGTTATTGTATAACTAACTCAGCTTTTTGATCCGATTCCCAGGGAACACACAGTTACTACGGTATAATACACTAAAGTCACCTTGGATAAAAGCATCTGCCAAATGCCTAAATGTAGCCCAAATCACATTTGAAATGCCTGAACATGCAGATATTTTTCCAGCGCAGAGCTAGTGTAAGCATCATTAGAGAGATGATACGAGTTATATCGCTCATCAGGGGGTGAAGTCTGCATTGTTTGAATTCAGCTTAGAGGTGAAACATTAAGCTTAGGGCTTTGAAGCTACGAGCGGGTGCTCGGCGGGCTGTGGAGGGTCTCCGTCAGCAGCAGGGAAGCATTAATCTGCAGCGTGAGGCTTTTCACGGCCTCCTGCTGCGTTCTCCCATAGGGCACCGCAGTCAGACATTCTGACGTCGCCTAAAACACATTCCATCTTTAACAATGATTAGCTTTTTGTGTTTCGCTTGCTTGCTCACAACGACATCATTATATATACACACAGTTCGGAAGAGATGTCTGTGTGTGCCCAAAGTCTTGCATTAACAAAATGATGAAATAAAACACTTTGAATGTTTGAATGAAAAAGAAAAAGTCTTTCTTATGTGGGACACAATAGATGATATTTCGAGAAATGTCTCCGTGGTTTTGTGTCCGTACCCCAATAGCACACTACCTCTGGCAGACACCTATTTGAAGTCTGCATTTACATCTCAGAGAAGTCTGCTATGTCATATGGACATCTAGAAGACGTCTGTAAGATGTTAGAATGGATGTAAAACTGCTCTTTCTAAGATGTTTAGCAGATGTTTTTACACAGCATGTTTTCCAGATCTCCAGCGGACATCTTACAGCTGGGTACAATGGAAGTCAATGGGAAACAATGTTGTCGTTTGGTTACCAACGTTCTTCAAAATATCTTCACAAAATTCATAAATGATAATAAAAACACTTCCAAAAAGATGATCCCAAGTAAGACAAAACGAGCATTGAAATGAGATTATACAACTAAACATCAAGAGCTTATAGCATATATTGTGGCAAGTGTGATGAGCCTTCAACTCAACACGTTTGAGATAAAGTGAAGGCTGTTTTTCCTCTTTCTAAAATCAGCGTTAGCACAAATAGAAAGTTGGGAAGGCGTTTGATTTCCGTCCTGAAGAGCGGCCGATCACGCCTGTGCACCCCCAATGCAAATCAGGCCGCTGTAAATTGGACTTTAATGACATTTGCGTGACTCATTGGCGTCCAAATTGGAAGCGGGTTCATTTATGCCACGACAAACATGGCTAATGCACTTTCATGCTTCCAACAGCCCAGAAGCTTATCAAAGATCCGTTTAGCACGACTCTTCACGCCCTCACATTAGGATGTGACTTTGTGACATGTTGATATTTTAGTCTTTTTTTATCAACATTAATTGGTGGGTCTTGTTCCACATGGGTCATTGACGATGACCTTAGTGTCGCTTTGCTTTTCTAATGATTAACAATGACAGTGGGAGTGAAGTCAGAGATGGCTGGTGACTAACATTGTCGCGTACTAATTTCCTGCTGGACCATGTGAAGCCAAACAACAAAGTTATGATTTGTATCGCCTGACCTGATGCAAGCTAATGTAGAATAGGATAAAACGCCATCGCGATTTCTGTTTCTGAAGTGAAAATGGATAAAAGACAGAAAGGGAAAGTAAAGTTTAGTGCAGATTTGCAAGAATTCTTATTTGCACGTATAAGTGCAATTTGCTTTCGCGCCAGCGACTAAGGTTTAGTGGAGGTGCTTAGGTATTGCTTTTTTGTAATAATCATATGCGTCGTACATTTTCCCTTATAACAATCCATACAAATTAGCCACCTTGTGAAATAGTTATCTATTCCTGTGAGATTGTTGAAATAAACCATTAATATTGTACTAATACGGTAATAAGAATAAAACTTGCCATTGAAGCAAAACTGATTCTGAGATGTGCTTAAATTTGTATCTGTATTGGAAAAACCATCAAATAACATTGGTTGCAGGCAGCAATGGACATTTTTATTGATTTGTCACTGAAGAACGTTGCCATACCGTCACACCTCATTTAATGTAGAATGCAGTGTGTGACTATACACAAATAAAGCTAGACTGTGTTTTTTATAGATTGTGGTGTCCAGGGCATCCAGCAATCGTCTGTAATGCGAGATGTACAAGGCTTTCAACTTTTCAACGTCCATTTACAGAATCCTCAGAGAAAACTGTGCACCGATAATTACTGACAACGTTGCACTTAATAAAAACCAAGAAGTCAGTACAAACAAGGTATTTCAAAGGCATAGCTTACCCAAATATTTAACTTCTGTAAACATTTGGTCAAACTCATGTTATTCCAAATCCTTTCCAGACCTAGCTTGGAACATTCAGCTAAAAACATCTGCTTTTGAGATGAACATAAGACATTGTTTCATTATTATATAAATGACTTTTTGGGTGAACTATACCCTTCAAATTTAAACACTGGGCGCAGTCTAGCACCTGAAGAGATTTTCCACTTGTTTTATTCACATATGTGCGTTCCATACAGGGCAAATATTTTCTCATAACGTCTGATGTCATATTTCACCTCTATATGCTTGAGGCCAAACAAAACTGTCATCAAGTAAAATAGAAAACTATAATGCAAATCGTGTGCAGCTGAATTCTAATTTCGCTGGACACGTGGCGCATGCCGAAGGTGGGAATGTAATGAAATGCGATGAAGGAAAAAGCAGTCACTCATCCAATTAAACACTACTAACTAATCCACACCTCTCCAGGATAATATTTCTAAGACTGTTATCTCGCTCTATACTTGTCAACAGTAAAAAGAGAAGAGATGACATCCGAATCGTACAAAAACCTAATAAAACTGGTTTGATAAGAAACATGGCCGTCTTGAAATATTCAAAGCTGTCGAGTGCTATGGTTTACCCCCAATTTGATTGATCTGCAGTCTAGAACGAAAGAGCGAATCTCCCACGGTAACACAAATACTGCGGTCCATTTCTACATCATCAATTCGTTTTCAGGTGAGCTGGTTCCTCAGCTGCGCACCTCTGAAAGTCACGTGTGGAGGTACCTATTAATCCCCTGGAATTATGAAAAGAAACAGGAAAGGAAAACACATGGTAGGTGAGGAATGGAAAACAATGAACAACTGAAACAAGTTTCGGTCATTTATAGAAAAACACAAATGACGTGGTACTAAGCTTTATAGCTTAATAGAATAAATGTCCGTCCTTTCATTCATTTTTTTTTCCTTTTATTTAAGATTTTAGTTTTCCTCCTATTTTGGATTCAGTGCAATGCATGAACAATACAAGGGTCCCCCAGGGTTGGTTTTCTTCGTGGATTTTTTGAGAGCGATGGAGACAGGCGCTGTCGTTGGCGTGGTCATTTAACTGGTGTCCATGGATTCCATGTTGGCGCTGGAGGAGTCCCTCTGGATGCTGTCGAAAATGGCGGCTAGCTCGGGGTTGGAGCTGATCTGAGACTGGAATTCGCTCATTAGGGGGCTCTTTTCAGCCTCTGGGATGGTAAGCAGGGCCACAACTGCCCGCATGGCTGATCGCTTGAGCTCGTCCTGCTTTTCAAACTCTTGCTTTACAGAGTTGGCCTTTACCTGGGGTGGAACAGTTGTTTAAACCAAGTTTACATTTAAAGTTCATTCGAAATACTATACGTTATAATTGATCAAGTTTCCTATATACTACGTTTACCTTTGTGGTACATGTTGCCCTGAGAGGCTCTACGAGTCTGTCCAACCTCTGTAGCACTGCACTAGGACACAGAGTAGATAATCTGGCCAGCATGAGAAATGTCAACATCTATAAAGACATCAGAACCGAGAAAACAAATATTAAAACTTCATCTCAGAAATCCAGAGTAGCTATTAAATACCGTTAGCTGTGTGATCAACAACATGATTCCACTTTAAATAAACTAAAAAGGAAACATAAAATAACACATAACAGCACATTTTCCATGAACCTAATTGCTTTAAAATGCTTCTACCTTCATTACCATGTAAGTACACCTGGTTATTCGTCCATTTAAAATAAACATGGACCAACTCATTTGCTCTCGATCCATTATGCATCACATCTAGTATATTGCCGCGCAACAAATCTTTGTTAATAAATGCTCTTTCATCCTCTACCTGCTACCTGATCTGCATGGCAACACACATCTCATGCGAGATTCTTGGTCTTACCTTGATATCATAATGGTCCTTAAGTCCGTCTTCAACATGGTTTAAGAATTCAAAGATGTCAAGTCTATCAAGGCAGCTGTCTAACAGAGTGTACATGCACTCAAAAGCGGCTTTCCGTATGTCCAGGCCATCATCCACCGTGTGTTTGAATGGACCCATCTCAACCTACAATGAGATGTAGATTATTGAGCTTGTAAGCAGGTTTTAATGCTGAAGGAATAGCTCTGAAACAGCCCCTTACCTCTCTGATTAGTTCCTTGCGCACTTTGGTCTCATTGTACAAATGAGGGAGAACCGTGTCTAACAGGTCTCGGATAAGAGAAGGTTTGTTATGCGCTGCTGAATTAAAGGTGACTAGAGCCACTCTTCGTACATTGAGGTCCGGATCTTCTAATGTTTTCAAGAAATCACCTAAAATAGAATAAAATAATATAAAAACTAGTTTGAAAAAGAATATCAAGGACAAAATTCTAACAAAGTTCCGGGTAAACTGAACCTGTCATGAAATTAAATAGCATTTATTACAGGTGCTCTGGAATACTTTAATCTGATTGGCCAGTTACAACGTTTGGCAGTATGTTTTTATTACAATTCTTAATTTGATTAATTCATAAAAAAATTCATAAGAAGAGTTTGTCATTAAATAATTTTACCAAACATGATGTCCGTCTTGTCTTAACTCAATGTTTTTCAACTTTTTCCTTGATGAAGGTTTGTATTTGTTACAAATTAGATAAAATATTGCATTATTTTGTTTCCAGTAATTTACTAATGTGTTATGTATAAAACGTTATAATCAGACATTTTGAAAAAATCTGATCTATCAACCTATGAACTAGTTTGTACATCTTTTTCCCTTTGACTCTATGACAAATAGCCACTTTCAAAAGTATTGTTGATCTTGCCAACTGAAGTTACTTCAAAGTCAATCCACAAACTGATAAAGGCACTTGCCTATGCAATTTTTAAGAAGGGGGTCAATCGTCTGCGGGTGATCAGAGATAGTGAATTTAACAGCCGTGACTACTGAGCTCCTGGCGTAGGACGATCCTGGAACAGAGAAAATTCCAATCAAAACACAATCACAGAGATCAAAAGATCTCTACAGAAAGTTTCTTAACACCAATTAAACATCCATCTAGCTTAAAACTTGAATTTTAAAAAGTTTGGACGCTGAGTTCACAATCACCTGATAACAGATATCCCTTAAGCCTGGGCAGAAGAGTCTCTGGATCGATGAGCGTTAACTTTCCCAAACATTCGGCTACCACGTTCCTCGTGCCTTCTTCTGCACACTCACAGTGTTTGAGCAACAGTGCCCACACGCTTTCCACGTACGGTTTGAGTCCTGCCACTGATGCGGAGCTGATGATCTCCTTGAGCGAGTGCAACAGCAGGTACTGTCGCTTGGGCTGACCGGAGATCTCCTGCAGGACAAACGGTAGGTACTCCGGGAGATTCCCAACGCTGATGCTACCCAACGCATACGAGGCTGCCGATTTCACCTCTTCGCTGGCTGAAGAAAATGCATCCAGGATGACTGTCTTAAGCTCAGGTTGGCCGCTGAGATCCACGTGATGGCCGACCTCTCCCAGGGAAAGCAACGCCAGCAGTCGGATAGAATCTGTGGAGCGTGAGTTTTTCACGTCTTGGATAAACTGCCCCACTACTGCTGGGCCCTCTTTGGGGCAAGCGCGGGTCAGAGCGGCCACGCACTTTGCGATGGAGTAATAGGATTGCTTGTGGGTGAGAGCTGTGCTTTGGGCGTACACTGGACCCGTTAGCATACGTAGCAAGTCCATGTAGCCCAAACTGGCCGTTCCTGTGGCTACGAGGGCCTGGAAGAATTCCAGCATGGCGCTGAGGGCGCCGCCTTGCAGCAACGGCGAACGAACCAAAGCTATGAGCTCGGCCAAGATGGAGCCGCTGATCTTTGACAGTGAGTCCGGGTGCACCCGTGCGAGCGTGGTCAGGAAGCTAATAGCCATCTGGGAGACGTGCATGTCGCTTTCATTGATAAGAGGCGGCAGCTCAGCCAGCACAGCGTCGATCATGGCAGGCGTCACACTGTCGCTATAATTCTTGACTAGAATGTCTAGTGCGGCTAGAGTGCTTAGTTTTAGCGCTCGCTGATTCTTTCGCAGGAAGGAGGCTAGGATGGGGAGGGCTTCGCCCAGGATGGGTCTCAAGTTGATCTTCAGTGGCGACCCAGCGATGAGGGTAAGAGCTTTGACCGTGGTGAGCCTTGTTATCTCGTTCTTCAGACGCTCTAGGAAGATGTGAAGAGTGCCAGGTAAATCCGCACCGAGGCTATCGCCGAGATTGCAAATAATTTGGCCCATACAGGAAATGGCTCGCTCTTTGACTTCCTGGTCAATATCGGCAGCCTTCAGCCGTTTGATGGTGCAGGCAAAGAGGTCGGAGATGTATGGTGATGCGAAGGCATCGGTTTGATCAAGGGGCCTTATGACTTTGACCAGCTGCTGGGTGACCAGCAGGGCTTCAGAGGTGATCTTATAAAAGGGATCACCTACGCAAGCGACTACCGGAGGCACTATAGCCTGAACGTGGGGGTGGAAGACTTGAGGCTGATGGTTGCACAGGATCACGTACAAGCAGGACAGAGCATCGATCTTCAGGTTAGAAGAGCTCGACTTATCGTTGAGAGAAAATATGATTCCTAGATGGCACAAAAAAGGAAGAAAACCCACAAATGTCACTTTAAATCTGAAACGGTGATTACGAAGATGTGGCGAGCAGGGCAGGACGAGAGCCATGAGGGAAAGGTGCGAGGGCGAGCACGTGAGTGATAATGACAGCTGTGTGTGCACCGGTCTCGCAACTTTCCCTTACGGCTCTCGTCCCGCCCTGCTCGCCACAGAAGATAATTAACATAATGGTTACATAAGACATTTCAATGGAAAGGGTACATTTCAAGTGGTCTTAAAAATGTCACACTTTGAGATATCGGATGAATGCAGAAATGACTTTACTCGCGTTAACACGCAGTGTGTTGCCTGCAGCGCATACCTGGGATGAGAACAGGAATATGCTGCGTCAGGGCACCTGGCAGCACGTTCACTAGTTCGGTCAGCATGTTGAAGCAGCACTGTCTGGTCTTAACACTCTTCTCTTTCATCTGTTTGTGCAATGCTTTCACTATCATGGAAACCTGTGAAACAACATGATACATTGTCCTCATGATCATCATAAACTCCAGTTTTGTGATGGTCTCACAATAGTCTTCACTGTATTGCTATGACATCTTTTGTAAATAGATCCACGAGCATTAGATCTGAGAGCATAATTACAGAATCAGTTATCAAAAACAATTATCTACTTTTTTGTTATATCAATTAGGTCTTATAGAAAGTCTATTAAAGCTGCAATCCATAATCAACCTGATGTATATATTAACCTGCCGGGTTAACAATTAACTGTATCTTTCCTTACCTGGCTTTGAAGCATCGTAAGAGGAGTTTCCCCCTGTTCCATAGCATCTGGGTCACATAGCCAGCTCTGAGCTGGCCGTGTCTGCTTGAGCAGTGACAGGTACGCATGGAAAACATCTGCTTTGACATTTTCTTCCCGTTCTTTGAAGCGGGCAATGAGCGCTGGCGAAACGGTGCGGTAGAACTCGGGTAGCATCTCATGCCGTGTGCTCACCACGGCATCCAGGCACTTCGCTGCCGCTCTCCTCACTTTCCAACTCATGTCATCATCGTCGCTGTACTCGTCATCACTTCCTGTTTGGGTCATGGAAGTTAGATGACATTAGGAGAATAGGTGCTAATTGGTTGCACGTCTAGTTTTTACAAGTTTAAACATCAGCATTATTATGGAAAGTCAATGGGGGCAAATTTTGAAGTGAACTACTTCTTTAAAGTCCAGGTGAAATAAAAAATTACAATTACTATTATTTAATGGAATATTATAAATAGCTTAGTGTGGGCCATTCACTTTTTAAAATTCATGTGTCCTCATAATCTTCAGCCCTATTGGGTCGTTTAGTCTGACTATGATCACGCACCACCATATATGGAAGGTCATATACCGTTTCCGGGTCCAAACAAGATGCTATAGGCAAACAACAAAACATGCAAATACATGCTTATGGCGAGCTATAAAGCTAATGGAAATACACGATCCTAACCTTCATCTTCGTAATGAAATCCCACATGGCAGGTCAATAATTAATTTTAATAATTTATTCAACTATTGATGTCAGAAATTACCATATGTACCATATTTAGTTTTTTTGTTCTGTTGAACACATAATGAGATATTTAGAAGAATTTAGGAAAACAGTTCTCGGGCACCTTTAACTACCATTTAACTAAAATAATTCTTCCTACTATAGTAGCCAAAGATGTCCTGGAAAACTACAAATTACTAACATCAACTTTCAATATCTTCCTCTGTGTATATCGGAACAAGGGAAAGTAAATGATGAGGGAAGTTTCATTTTTGGGTGAACTTTTCTTTAAATATCCGATGTGAGTAAACTGTGCTCCTTAAGAGCTGTTTAAGCTGTAGCTCTGCTTGAAATGAATAGATGCTTGGACCCGGGAAACGGTATTCCTTAAGTCACCACTTAACAACCGAATAGTGGCTATCCGTCTCAGATGACATCAGTTAGATGGCTTAACTCCTCCTCTTGAACTGTCAGCCTGCTGCAAGTTACACAACGCCTGTTTTAATACATCCAAACAGATCGCAATGAAAAATACAAGCCCCGCCAACTACTTTTCTCAGTTGATATTCTGTTGCACGCTGAAATGCGTCAGAATCAGAAGTAAAAACAATCGCAGCTTCGACATGTTTGTTGACGTGTTTGCACACTTTGTGTTTCTTTATTAAACATACGTGGGATGCAATTTTATCCCTCAAATTTCTTTAAGCCCTGACACACAAAGTCAGCAGCTGATGTGTATTCTCTGAGAAAAACAAACACACTGTGGAATCCAACTAATAAATAATTGAAAAAATGCCTCCAAACTGGTATAAATATGATTTATGGATGACAACAACACAAAAAAAACTGACTCAGATCAAGCAAACCAAAGGAAGTCAGGTTCACGCTGGGAATCCTTAACTCAAACAACCAAAGAGGGACTGGTCATTACGGTCGCCTCCTGTCAAATCCTGTGCAGCAACCCATTCTATTGTCCACGCTTCATCTCAACACTTTTCACTTTTAAGCTTTATACATGCACCGATGAGTACATTCACACTCTGTTCACTTCACAGCACTAATGGCTTTTAGAGCTCTTAGATCTTTAAAAGATGCTTTTTTTCATGCCAAAAATGCATGCCGGTTGTCAGGAACAGAAAAAACATGCTCACATGCATTTCCGAAAGTAAAAAGGAGCTCGTTTCAAATATCTCTTAAGTGGCAATGAAACATAAAGGACGGTGGCACATTTTTTAGCCTGTCACAAAGGCAATCTCTGTGCCAAACTCTCTGTGCCATTATTCAAAGCTGTGTGACTGGACCAATCGCTGCAAGTTCCTTTGTTCTAATAACAAGCTGATTTCTGATGATCTGGCAAAGAGAACCTGCAGATGTCCAAGGTCTCACATCCTCCGATGAGGAGGCAATCTGTTGTCTGTCTGTGTTTGAGACGGAAGAAATAACTCTAGGCTTGTTGTTATTGATGTTAAGCAATTTTCACTCTGAAAGCAGACGCCGGCACACATCAGCGTTTACAAACCACACTTGCAACTTACATCTCAACAACCCGTATGGGTCGGGAGACAGAATAAAATCTTCTTTCCTCAGTGAAGAGAAAGGAGCCTCGCCTCATACCTTGGTAATCTTCGTCTACGCCGTCGGCATCCATGGCATTCTCATCTTCATCCTCGTCATCGTAGTTGTAGTTGGGATCGTAGGTCAGGTACTTCAGACAGATGCTAATGACTGTCGGGATGTGTGGGTAAACTTCTTTCGGACACCTGGGAGCCAGAAGGGGGAGACTTTGCATTAAGGACGCTTCAAGGTTACAATTAGCTATGGACAACATTATACATCTCTCAGAACACAGTACAGATAAATAATCCCACTATCACACTATGCTTTTCCAAATGTAAATTATGCATTATACATCAATACAAACACTGCCCACCGGACAGCTGTACACACTGCAAGATCACTTAATAACCCCTGTTAAGGTGTCGGCCTGTGTGAAATGCTCCAATAACTACCATTACGAGCTTTAACACACACTTTGTGCCATTAGATGTAAACTAACCTCCTCACGAATGATTCGAAAGCTTGGATGCAGTATTCCCTCAGTTCATCATCATCAACGTTGCAGAACTTGACCACCAATGGGATGATCTTCTCCAAGTACTCACCTGCAGGGATGAAACCAGTATTAGCTTAATAGTCATTATATACACAATTAATTTCAGTAGAGAGAGACTATGTAAAGCAGTGGTCACCATTCTTTTTCATTGAAATCATAAAGGTTGAGGGTGAGTGAATATCTCTTTAAAGGGGAAGTTCACCCAAAAATCTACTTCGTGTGATTCTTTACTCACCCACATGACGTTAAACGTGTTTAGGGAACTTCCGACGAGCAGATATTTAGGTGACATCCGGTCCTCCTTTTGTCAGTTTTTGCCAAAGTCCAGAAAGGTAATATCATTAAATTGTTCCATCTGCACATAGTGGCTTAGTTGAACTTTTCGAAGGACGAGAATGCTTTTAATGCTCACTTCAATCTATATATTCTCCTCTGTCTTGTCAGTGTATGGCGCGAGAAGACAACGAAGTGCTCTTGTGAATGCGCTCCATACAATGACAAGAAAGAGAACGATTTAAGTCAGTATTTTGGTTTGTTTTTCGCACATTAAGCATTCTCGTCGCATAAAAAAAAAAAAAAACTGAGCCACTATGCGCGGATGGAAAATCTGACACCACGATGTCTATGAGGCGGCCAGGAAATCTGTCGGATGTTACCTAAATATCTTCATTTGTGCTCCGAAGACGCCAGAATTTCTCTAAACATGTTTGTCGGTGCGTAAAAAATTACACATTTTTGGATTGAAATTCCCCTTAAACATCAAACAACAAGCAGATATTACGCTAAATGAAAATGACAAGTGACTTTTGAAAGCAGCAAAATTCAGGCACAATCTAAGAAAAATCCTAAAAAGGGTCATTCAAATTTAAACAGTACCAATATTGAACAGATAGCTGCAAAACGGCTTTGAGTGCATTCTGCTGAAGTAATCTTGTACATCGTAATCGCAGCTGTCTTTGTTTCATCAAACGTAGGCGGTAATTGGTTGACAATGGAACGGCGCACCATAGCAGCAAACCTGAATGACTTTTCAATTCGCTTAATTTGTGCCAAATGGCTTGCCTGGCAGCATTGCAACGGGACAACTTTGACAACAAGGTGACATGTAATAATGACCGTTCTGGAGATTGTTCCATCATCTGTCACGCAACAACATTCTGGCAATTTGTTCGGTCAAACTCCAAGGAGAGTTCACTTCAACCCCACGTCTATTATAGATAACTGCCCATGGGGGAAGAAAATGTAGCAAAAGTACAGGTGTCAATTCCACATAATATCTGATCTGATATTGATTTTCTACAGTACGTTTTAAGGAGGGAAGGTGTCGATGTTTGTGTTTTAGATGCTAATAGTACTGCTTTGCTGTGACATTACAATCTGCGGTACATACAGATGATACAGAAATATCATCAGATAGCAGAAATATCATTTAAATGTCATATATGAATTGTTATTGGATTCAACTATCATAATAATACCCTTGAGCGCACAGAAGCAGACTATCATGTGATGAAGCAACAAAGCATTACGCAGAAAATGTATTAACACAAAGCTTAATACAAAAGCAGACATACTGTAGCAATAATTGGATCCTTTGAAAATGGCTTTAGTTTGCTTCTAGCTGTGGCTAAATTATAGCATCAGTGCTAAAACTAATAGCCACCTCGAGAAGATCATGGCTTCGTGCGAAAATTGCTTTCAGCACTTAAGAGTAACTGAGATGAGGTCTTGAACACTGAACGCATTAACTGACGTCTGCAACAACAGGAGAACCTCACCGATTCTGTGTCCAGCCTGTCTGCTGATAGCGGCGATGCATTGGATGTAAGTGCGTGTGGTCGACATGGAGTCATTGCGCGAGAGCTCGGACAGTAAGTGCTCGATGAGGTCGACAAAGACCAGGTTTCCGCAGCTCATGACCAGGTGCCCTAGGGCGATGATGGTCCTCTTCCTCACAGCGAGACGTGGACTTGTCAACTGAGGCAGCAAGCAGCTCAAGATCGAAGGATGGAAATTCACTAGGAGGCCTCCTTGTCTGAATGGATAAAAACAATGTCAGATAGTTGAAGCGTTCATTGGTGATGTCACATGCTATTGCTAGTGTTTTTGTCTATTTATAATACAAAGAATATGTTCAGAAAAGCAAAAACTTACAGAATATTGTAATTTTTTAATACACATAAATGTTTTTAAATATAGTATGCATTTTGTCAGTATACAGTATATACAGCGCAACATTTAACAGATCCCAAATAAAGTCAAGCACACTTCAGAGTGACTGGATCTAAAGAATGCATGCTAACCCCTGACCCAACAATAGCACTAATATTCACATGAATCCTGTAGCTCGAACAGCAACACCAAAATGTACACTCTTGACTGCACTTTCGATAAAAGCATCTGCCAAATGCATTCACCCATGCCAAATTCAATGGTCCATCATTAGCTAATGTACATCAGAGATCTGAGAGCCACCATCTATGATAACAGGCCTAGGAGCATGCTTGAGCTGTGAAAGAGACAACCGAGACAAACCTTCACGCACACACAAAAATATCCAGATATTACCTGGCAGGATACCATACACACTCGATCAAAACAAAAGATGCAGGCACCACACAGCCGCTCTGTCATACCTGCACAGCATGTCTGCCATGATGTCCAATGCCTCCAGCTGAACTGACACATCCTCCTGCTTGGCGATGGCACTTGTGAGGCGACCTGTAATCTTTTTGCAAACGCTAGCAGCAAGCGCTGAGCCTAAAGCAAAGAAAAATAAACTTAGAAAAGAGATCATTTTCTACTTAGAGATGTGAATAAATTCTCATTGCACATGTTGGAAAAAAACGTTGAAGAACTTAAAGGAAACATTTGTATTAACACCAGAGGGACATTATGAAGGGTAAACATGTGCTTTTACCGCTTGATGCTGGAGGGAGCTCTCCGATAACCGTCTTGAGGCCGATGCTGGAAATGTCCCGAAGCTGCTCCTTATCTGATAACATATTTGTGCACAACGTATCGACGATGGTTTCCACCTGGTATTCCTTTACTTTGCTGACAAGTGGGCCCAAACTGCAACAAAGAAAGGTTTTTAAGTGCAATATATCAAATTATTTTGTTATAATGAATGAATAAGTTAAAAAGCCAGCACAAATAAAACATTTAGGTCAGTTTGTGCGAATTCACAAGATGGCTTTAACTGTCATCAGGTTTAAAAGAAGTCACTGCATGCAAACTTGCATTCCAGTACAAAGACTAAATCAAACAAAGAAAAGAAATGAAAAGCTACCCAATCCATTCAAAACTATCTAAATGGAAAATAAAGATCCTGGAGGCAAATAACTTACAGAACGAATCAACAAACAACAACACATCTCACTAAATCACAATGGCACAAATCAATTTCACATTAAGAAGAAATGTTGAAGGACAAACTCAAAATGCGCAAGCACGAGATATTCGCAAAAGGACTAAAATGAAGGAACAATGGAAAATTCATACCATTTTACAGCTAGATTCTGAACTTCTCCGTTTTTGTCCTCCAGGAGCTTTAGGATCATCTTGACCACCTTTCGCTCGCTATCGTCATCCAGCTTTATGGAGTCTTTCTGCAGCTCGGACATCAAGTCATTGGTGGCCATAAATCTGAGAGTAAAAGGAGGAGTTATTTAGTGTGTGATTCACACATTTCCTGTTGACTTAAAGAGTAAGTAACATTAGGTCATGAAAATAACATTTCATGCAGTGTTATGTTGCCGTGTTTGAGCCAAGTTGTAGATCCCAAGGTAAATGAATAAAGTTATTGGCTTGTAAAAAAGGGAGTCGACTACATTTTGCCGGGACTGCCGTGAAAACTTCACTCTCCCCCAAACACTGTCGCTCCCCCCTAAACACTGTCCGCCTTATTTAAACTACCAAAGGAAAAACTTCTGAGGAAACAATGGTTACAATTCATTTTTCAAAGGACTATAACCCCAGGGTTTACTGTGATCGCGTCATTTCACCAAAGATCGCTTCAATTACCTTGACTGTTTTAACCAATCACAATAGACTTCACCCTCTGACCAAGCACATGACACTTGGCACGGATAGGAAGGGATAAGACGGAAGAATCGCAGAACGAATCGTTTTCCGTCAAGAAGGTAAGAATAACTGCCTATTCTTACGACATAAGTGTTTTTACACCTTGCATGTAAATAAACTTGTCGTCGGACACTTCATAAGTAGGACCTTCTAAATCCAATGTTACGTACTCTTTAAAGGTCAGCGAGGCAGGCGAGATCATAGTCATCACCCAAAATGTTACCCAAGGGTCCAAAAACTAAATTCGACACAAATTTGCCTGAAGAATTCCTTAATGTGCAAACCACCCATGCAGCAAGACTTCCCGTACACAAGCCGGCGTTATGGCGGCCCGACCGAAGCATTTTTCCCTTTTCATCTCACTTTTTTCACGGTTTGCTAAATTCAAAATCCACTTCTGAGCCGAAACCGTTGTGGATTAAAATGAAATCTTGTCTTTGGGTGCAGACATCAAAGCCACAGCGCTTAAACCTCACGTGTGATGTGAGGAAAAACCTTCTGCATATACTATTACGTGCCATCGCTCCGTAACGCCGCTGCTCTGGCATATATTTGAAGGCAAGGAATCTCTCATTCCGACGAGAGCTCTAGAATGAATAATGCATGAGATGCACACCAACGTCGGTGAGAGAACGAGTGGCAGTGCACAACCAATGCACAGATCGAAGACTTGGAATTGTGTGTAAGCTAAATATTCCCAGGGGTGAAATTCAGAGGGATCTCGAATAAGAACAGCTAAAGGTTTGACGTGGTTGACAGCTGGACAAATGATCTGACGACTCCCTTCCAAGTATTCACTCGGATGATCCAGTTAGGTGCATGTAAGACTCAAAAATTTGTAACCAGTAGGTGAATAAGAAATGTATCAAGCCTAATACTACCCTAAGAATGAAAGCCACAATGCATCTGTGATAAAACAAACAGATCACTGATGAACTATGATAATATGCACTATGAATGTCTAATAAATATTAGGCACTTAAACTGCAAAATAAATTCCCAGAGACACACCGGAGTCAAGCCCCATGTAAAACTGACATTTATTTTGACTTTTCTCATTTATCTTAACCACCAGTTCATCACAGATGTTCTACATAAACCAACATTTGTGCAAATATTATTATTATTTTACCAATGTTTGTCAAACCTGAATGATCAGTAAGTGACATGTGTCATGTGCTCCAACACGGAACCCCAAATAAAACATTAGTCAGTCCATTTTAAACACTGTATTACTCATGCATCACATAAACAGCACTCTTTAAAAGTGTGTATAACCAAAGACATGAGTGTTAAGTTAAATGTCATGTTTATTCATGGGCCTTGCTCCTAAAACAAGTTAGCAGTCAAAGCTGCTGTTGGCCAACTTATTTAATCGCATGGAGTACGTGTAAACAAAAAACATATTGCATAAAAATGAACTTTTCAGCACCACAAATTGTAATATATATTTATTGTATAGTCTCGGACCACTAAGATCAAGGCGAGCTGCTTAAGCTAATCGGCTAACGCATTAGCTGCTAGCAGGCTAACGTTTACACCGAATACCCGCAAACAGTTTTTGACAGCTTAAGTAACAACAAACACGTGATTTATAACATTGTAAATACAATATCCACAACAGCCAGTACAATGGCGACGGGTGTTATACAAATATCAAAAATGCATTAAAGCAAACCCAGCACGAGTCTGACATGCTAAGCTAACTAACGTTAGCTAAACAACAGTCGCGCGGCCTGAAAGTTTCTGCGATCGCTTCAGTTCTCGTTTTCACGCATTTAACGCGACCTCGAGCCTTCGAAATGCACATGCACGCACCTACAAACATGTCTTACACATCTGGAACACGACTGACCTGAAATCCTTATCGCTGGATGTCATTTTCTCCAAAAGATTAGAGATATGGTAGGAGGCACTCGCCATGTTTGCAGTGAGGTGAACCACTTGTGTGTGTGTTTAGGGCCAGAATTGTTTAGTCCGCTTCTTGTCGGAGGTTTCAAGGGATTTGAGGTTTATTTTGCAGGCAGGTGATCAGCAGCAGCTGTACGGGAGAGAGCAGACGCTCATGCCTTGAGTTTGGATGGGTTTGAATGGAGGTGCTGCTCGCTTCTGTAGGAGGGAGGAGCTGCGACTGGACGCCGAAGTCCGTGAGAGGATAGAACGAGAGTTCGGCTGTGTCTCAAAACCTAGTGAGCTGCCTACCTAGGCGGTATTGCAACACGCTTTTGATGCAAGCAAATGTTCTGTTGAAGCGTTGGGAATCAATAAAATACTCGAGACAGATTGTTATTGCGAACAATGCTCAAATATTGGATTATAACTTCTGGGATCCCTTAAATTGCGTCTATATAGGAAGCTAGGGAGGTTTGAAGACGCAGCCTAAAACGTTCTCTGATATAGCATGTGTATGGAATATGTTATATATATATTTATTAAATCTTATTGACAGTTTTGTGTAAGAGATTATGTTGACAAACATAGAATCCTCTAACAGTAGCCTTCTAAAACACACACACACAACTTTGCATAGGCTACTTAAGCACCTACGCGTGGGTTTGTGGTATTTATTTAGTAGCAGTGAGTATTAATAAGCTGATTAATAATGCGTTATTTATTGTTAAAAAATTTGCCATACTGAAATCATTAAAGATCGCGTATCACAGGGAGTTTTTGGCAATCTCATATTAATCTATACAGTGGTATGGCATACATCGTATCTTCGATTTAGTTTGATCAAATTTGTAAAAGAGAGATAGGCCTACAGCTGTACGATTATTTCCGGAAAACACGAGCTGCTAGTGGTGGGAATAGTGGGCAGATTGGGATGGAACTGCAGCACGAGCAAGCAACACATCATCACGTTAATCCCTTCATGTTTTGTACATTATGCACGTACACACTGATTGCCAACAAAACACAGACATATGACTTAGTTTGACTTACCGCGTGCAGTTCATGTCCGGCATGTTTTAGCACTTGGACAGCGCCATCTATCAGTTTCAAACGATCTGCAAATCCAGCGTTATAACCACCGGTTCCTTTTTTTTAAACAAAGTGAAAATTGGATTCTTGAAAAGGCATATTGCTGCATCTACAGTATATATTCAATATTAAAAATATACATTCAAGGCATTTGCTAATTATATTATTTAAAATCTCTGGTGACACATGAGACAAATTATGTATGTAGAGAGAGAGAGAAAGGTAGAGATGAATAAGCAGAGGGATAAATGCGATTGTGCTCATTCCCATGCCATTATTATAATATCATCCTTACAGCAGTATTCTTTCATTTCGTTTCACTTTATTTTTATTTTAACTTGTTTATTCTCTTTTCATTCAGAGTAGGGCTACTCGATTATGACAAAAAATAATAATCGCCATTATTTGGGCCAATAATGAGATCCCGATTATTTAACACGATTACTCATTAACCTTTAAAACAACATAGAAAATAAAAAAATCTTTGCTTTTAAACTCAGAATTTAACTGAAGACATTTTTTTTTAAGAAGAGGGTGCGCTGTGGACTCATACTACAAGAAATGAGCGGATCCTTGCAAAATGGAATGTGGCGCAATAATCATTTACCTCGATTATTTAGTTTTTGTAATTGATGAAGGCCAAAACTGTCGATTACGAAAAATCTTCGATTAATTGCACAGCCCTAAGATAGAGTATCATTGAGGAGGCTATGTACATTATATGGTTTTTGTCTATGAGATGCATTCCAGCATTGTTTCATTTCAACGTCTTCTCTAATTTGTCTCTGGGATCAACTATGGTACAGTTAAATGCACAGCACACAGTTTTTTGACTCTGCTGGAGACAGGAGGTCAAATATAATTAGCATTACAATTATAGCACAGTTGGCGGTGCAGAGCGCAGTCATGCAGTGGAACAAAGCCTTCACACTAAATATAATACACAGAATGTGTCAAGATAAAAAAGCAAACAAAATCATTGTACTTTAATGTTAATGCGACACAAATAAATCAGTCACTATGATTAGCATTACAGTTCAATTGATATCTTTCTTTAAAAAGGCTGCTTGGTTTCATGCTTGTCAATCCACCGGCTTATTTTGAAGCACAACAGAGAACGAGGGTCAACAAAGAATACGCTCAACAGCTGTGTGGAAAATGGATTTTGAACAGACACCAGGTGGCAAACGCATAGAAAGGAAATAAAAAGAAGACAGCAAGAGTGAGTCTGCATGCGAAAGCGCAGATGTATGAGAAGAATTTCATTCAGGACTCATATGTGAGTGAATATCTTTTTCATTTCTTTTAAACAGTACAACAGACTGATGAGACGAACATGTCAGCAACGCACAATTACTATGCAGAAAGCTGAATTCAATGAGAAACCTTGCACAGGGACTGAAGATGTATGTCAAGACGGTTTCCTTAAAGGATTATCCAAAATGAGTGTGTAAGGGATTCAAACAGGCTTTTGGTCTTTGTTGCTACATACAGTAGGTAGCGTAATAAGGGTGCCTATCTTTTTCAGCATCCTTATGATGCTTTAAAATGCAGCCTCCATGTGCTGCAGCTCGCTAGGTTTTATAACAGCAAGTGAGTGAGAACGACAGAGAGACCCACTGTCACTCTTAAGGAATGTCACCCTGCACCGAAATAAATCGTGATGGTATAGCCCAAGATCATCGAGGCCTTTTTCGGGCAATGATGTCCAAATGACAAGCCCGTAGGCAGGGGGGGTTCGGGTGGTTCGAACGAACCCCCCCTCACTGCCAAAGGTCCAGAATTTAAGTCGTTTTTTTCATGTGATTATTGTCATCATTGTTTTAATCAATGCTTGTGACAAATTTCTGGGTTGCTGTTTCAAATTAATACGATTATTATTGCAGGACGCGTGTGTGTGCGTGCGCAGACAGAGAGAGTTCTCGCAATACACTTTTCAAAGCAACGTGAAGAAGCATCGCCTCTGAATGATGCGAGGGGAGGGGTATATATGAATGTGGTCCGCCCACAGATTTGGACCGGCTCTCTGAACAATGCTTTATAGTGTGTTCACACCAAACGCGAATGAAGCGTTAAGCGCGAGTTATCTAAGTCAATGCAAAGATGCGATGACCTACTTGCGGCGCGATTCACGCGAATTGAGCGTTCGCGTGATTCGCGCGAGTTTAAAAATCTGAACTTTGGTGAAAATTTGCGCAGCGTTAACCAATCAGGAGATTGCGCTAGTAGGGCCGTGAGCGAGCGTCAGAATATTGGCTTTCAGACCCAAATTTCTCTAAGTTACTCACATAGCCTAATAATTTGTTAAATTCATAACATACCATTGCGATAGAACGGACGCGCGAACCATCGGAAAATTTCAAAGAGACGACAAAATGGCCAAGCGGTTGGGAAAGAGAAAGGTTAATTAATATGCATAAGAAAATGTTTTGAATTTGAGTAGCACTAAACTATTAACTATTAATAAACTATTCTAGCATTAGGAGGCATAATAAATACATTTCAAATCATAATTAAATCTCCACAATAATTCAAGTAGTACCTCCAGCCCATGTAATTTTCTGTTACAAACCGACCCGGCCCCCCATTAAAGACAGGGAGAATTATGTGGCCCTTGCAGAAAAAAGTTTGGGGACCCCTGGTCTACAATATAATAGCCATTTAAACGTAGCGTAATTATAATAATAAAACATAACAGAGAGGCATTGACAGAGAGTCAAGACATTATGATGAGAGGAATTATTATTAATATTTCAGTAAAGTAAATTAAATCTCTTCTGTTGTTAGTGTGGTCTTTAAACTTATGAACTGTGTATGGACTGACAAAAGTGTTACTTGAGGAAGCAATTTGACAACAATGCAATAAATATTTTAGGTACATCAAAAAGCGTGCTGGTTAAGATACCAGCAGACAAACTAATCCAGCAGAAATTAGTGCATAAAAGGTCACCAAAATGAAGTATTTGAACCTCATAATTAAATACAAAAGGAGGAGAAAAACTGCAAAAAAGGTCCACTTTAAAAAAAAAAGAACCTCCCCTTTTAACTGGCTGGCTACGGACCTGAATGATGTTACCTCATGGAAGCATTGATGTGTGATGGAAGCAAGCATGACTAGCACTCGCATAATGGCACAAATCCTTCTGTAGGCAGCAGCTTGCAGATGCTCCGAGCAAATTAAGGACAAGGGGAGGAAAAGATGGTTGCAACCTGATTTCCAGCCCTGTTTGTAAAAAGTAAGGTTGTTTTATGTAAATAAGATATTTTTTCATCTCTCAATTAATTTTTGTATTTAGATTTTCTATTGAATCCAAAAGAGAAATGAATGCTCACCCAGACCTGCCTGAAACGCCTTGTGTGGTATGATTTAACTAAGACCGCCCAAATGTAAATACAAGTAAGGTGGGCGGTCTTGTAAATCTCATTGTACTGGCCAGTCATTGCACACCTCTCTTTTCAGAGTGATGTATTAAATCTAAAGCAAACAATAATATATGTGTTAGTCGTGTCGAATGACGCCTTTAACTGATGTTAACAGCTGCAATGTTTGGTTTTAATAACTGTTCTAGTAAATGCTGAAATTAACATAAACTAAGATTATTTTAATACTTTAAAAAAATGTTCAAAAGAGAATCCTAGAAGTGTTGGTGAAAAAAACATATATATTACAAAACAATATAGTATTTAAAAGAAACTAATTGTAACACGGCATCTTTTACATGAATTTCAATTCTTATTGTCTTCTTATACTTTCAAAAAATGTGTGGTGCATATCGCTGCTGTCCTTCTGAAACCTTGTATCGCCTTATTTCGTGATATCATTTCTTTGGCAAATTTTTGGCATTATTATTAGTCACCTTTCATGTTTGTAACTGGGATTTACAAACATCTAGATTAAAATTAAAATGATTAAAAAGTGCTTGTCAACTTTGAGCACACGGCATTTAAAAAGTCATTTTTTCCATTTCTTGAAAAACAGCTCATTTGGACATACGAGGTGTCAGAAGCATATATGCAACAATATGCTAAAAGTTAATTACATAATTTTTTTGAAGTACATTAGCGAATTCTACTACACATGGACAAAAAGCCATAATATTCCATCCTAGGATTTCATGGTCTATTGAATAAAAACACAAAAAACTAAACTTTAGACAAAATGTGCTCTTTTAATTTAATATGGGTTAATTCCAATTTCAGGCTGAAAGATCATTTAATTACACAGACAGAAACTGGCTCATTGGATCTGAATGACAATAAGCACGAATGAGCACAAATGAAGTTTAATGATGCCCCATCTGTTTACAATGAACCCAATGGAGCTATAATCAATTATCAAGTGGCCCTTTCTCTCATATTCTATATGAAAGAATAAGCCAGTACACTACACCATCGCTTCTGCACTCTTTTCCAAGTCCAATTACTTTCTCAATCTTCCCCCCAATTTTCTATTAAATGTGACCTGGAAAATAACAATTAGCTCTTGTTGTAAAACAGCAACAATCTACAGCCCATTAATGGCTTTCTGAATGGAGGTAATTGTGCTCAACTCGAGCGATGACCATCCTTTGATGAACTTAACATTGAAGTTAATTTAATTACTTGACGCTTACATAAAATTCCCATCGATTGCCACGAAATGATGAAAAGACCTTGGAATTCATGAGAAAACACTGCACGTCAGGCTTGAATATGTTGAAATAACAAAGATGTTATTTACTCGATGTGAAGAGCCTTAAGGCACAGTCTCATGAGAGCACTCCATTAATACAGCCTTCTATAGGTAGGCATATCGTTCATCTTCACTATCTCACACAAGCATGCCGACGTTGGTGAAGGGGCACCAAGGCTCATTTCATTAGCTCTCTCCGGTCTCTTGTCTTAACAAAGTATTTAAGACTGACTGAATGAAGGGATAGAGAGAAAGAGAGAGTATACGATTGACACTATACGTAGAGACATCAAAAGCAAAACATAACCCAGCTCACACGTGATTCTGACAGCTGTCCGTTTTCCTATACGGTAGTCAATGGTGACCAAAACAGGTTTGGCTGCAAGCATTCATCTAAATAACTTTCAACAACTTGAGTAAATAAACACAGAATCTTCATTTTTGGGTGAACTGTTCCCCTAAGCATGACATACTATAAGCATCCCCTTTCATATAAAAAACCTCTTTCCTAGATTCTTATTGGTCAACGGCAGCTCAATTAGATACAAAGGGCATTTGTACAAGGTCATGTATTCTTAGATGCTGTCTCTTCACTCCACCATCATCCACCACAGTCTGTCTATCACAGTGTCTGATCTAGCTGTTTATCGCCGGAGCTCTCTCTAGAGTCTCTCTCTCAGCCTCCTGATTCACAGTGAGAAATAGCCCGGAGCTCTCAGGGGAGGAGACTGACAGGAGATGGGGCATGTATAGAGGTGTACGGGTGTGCGGCCTCATTGTCGGTGCTCTCTCTGATTAATCAATGCAGCACAGCTGAATATCCCAGAGGAGATGTAACGTATTAGGCTGCTGCCTTCTGCTGAAGCCCTTGTGACCTCGACGCCACCTCTGCACAGAGACCTCGTGTTTCTGCCATATAACAGGTTGATGGGGAACATTGAACAAGGCTATATGTCATTGATCAACATCCCCTAACAACCACTGGTCCCAAATCAGCCTAACGCACATAAATATCCATCGATTTGGGAGCAGTTTACTGTATGATGGATCAGGAAATTACTTTTAGTTGCGCCTGCTGGAATTCGATTGTTTGGCGGGCAACGCATTACAAACCAACTGGTGCTCGTGTGGAAATTGAAGTTTGAGTGTGGTCTGCAACACGCCCGATCCAATTCTTTGTGATTACATTTTTTTTACAGCTTCTGTGTATCTCGTGTTTATCTGGAGTACTTATAGAATAGTATCGCACCCTTCAAATATCTGAGTCTTTAGTTTAAACACATTTATAAAAGACAGATACAGCTGTACGATCATTTCCAAAAACATGCGACGCATGTGGGGGCGGAACTAAAGCACATGCGCACACATTGCCAAGAAAACTGCTTCACTCACCATTGCGGTTCATGTCCGGCATCTTTTAGCGCTGGGACCGCCGCCCCATCTATTAGTTTCAAACGATCTCCAAATCCAGCGTTATATCCACCGGTTATATTGGGTGGATATAATAACATTCATCACCCAAATGGAGCGAACAAGCAACACAGCCCAACTTCGTGAACATAGTGCTCTCTCTCCTGCACACAAGTGAAAGTGACCAGTGCGCATGCTCCTTCTCCCGCTCTACTTGGTTGATGCGTGGGCGTGCTTTACCGGTAGAATTGTCCAATAACGGACTAAGAAAATTAGTTGCGTAACGATTTTTCATCTTCGAAAAAACTTTATGAAAACTGTACGAACATCGGGGGAGTGTATCGAGCACAGAAATACTACGTCACACGTCTAACGCGTTTATTGACAAGTTGACCATGTTAAGCATGAGAAGACAGCATGTTTAACATTGTATAGTCAGAATGGATGACACACCGTTGCAACACCCCTTTAAAATGCTTTTGCGCAACGCAGCTATACAGTGGAAAGTAAAGACACATTTATGAAAGACAAGCAGGAAAGAAAGAACACAGAAGACCTTACCTGATAAACAGAGGTGGTGGAGAATCATATTGTGTCCGTTGCCAGTTATTTAGCACTTGATATTGTAATGTCCCTTTTAGCGGATTTTGGCCGTCTAATTTAACTTTCTTGGCCAACCCATTCCTGTTCTCAACACATTTAGCTAATTAAAGACTTTCATCTAATTCACATTTGATTAACCAAGCATCCAATGAAGCCTAAATGTTGACGCCAAGGCCTCAGAGGAAGCTGTTTTTAAAGCTGATGATCTAATTGGAAATGAAATATACAGTTAGCAGCACCATGGGCCTTATGGGATCTTGTTTTATTTTATAGCTTGGCAATTCTGTATTTCAACAAAATGAGATGGCATGTTCTGTATGTGAACATATGTGCAATTCTGCTAATGGTTGAATTGTGAGCGAGAATGTGGTGCTGTTCATTATTTATGTGAACGGAGTTTTATTAGTATTTAGAGTAACAAGATGAACGACATGATGCAAACAAGATGTGCATATAAATCACACATGAGTATCTGTGTAAATGTGTCCGTGTGTATATAAATATGCATTTGGTTGTTTGCATCTAGAAATAATGGTATAACCTAACATAGTGTTGATTTCTCTACTGCATTAAATTTAAAGAATGTTTCTTTGTCACAGGGATGCAAATAGCATTTTGTATTCAGGAGGTCTTTTGAGACTTGTTGTTTGTAGTGCTTGCATAACAACTTTGTCTTATTAAAAGGCGGCCTCTCACGGTCCCTTGTTAGCTAAAACAAGCACACCCAGACAGAGTAACACAAAGCCATGTAAATTATCCATAAGGATAAGCTCTAAGGAACATCACAGAGCCGGGTGGGATAAATAGAGGTGGTCAGGTTGTCTTTGCCAGTATGCCAATGTCTAACATGAGGAGCACGATTAAAATCTTCATCAATAAATGTAACAGAGTTTGATAGACGGATACTATGCCCAGTTAAAAGCGTTTTGTAACAATAAGAACAAAAAGAAGCTTGTTCTTATAAAGCAAGATTATATTAATGTACTCTTGCAGTACAAAACAGCCCAATACACACGCATTTTAAAGTAACACGGTATGCCTTTCAACAGTTGGTAATTGCTTAATGCTTAATTATGTCATTTACTAGTTTGTGGTATAGGCCAAGATAATTTTCTGGTACATGGTGTGCAGTGTTAAAACCATCCAAGGTTGTGCACTCTTCTTGGGTAACAGCATTACGCCTGTGTCTCTCTTTCAGAGCTACAGAATTTTAGAGTTACCTTCACATTTATTGATCCACCTCTTGGCTTTTGCAATTTCTCTAAAAATCAGTCATTTCTCTAAACTTAATGGATGAATTTAGTTTGTATGTCTCATATTCCTTTTCTATAATTTACTTTATAATTTAATATAACATAATGCATACAAATATACAATACTGTATATAAAGCTATAAGATAGCTTTTATAATACTAATAAAACATTTCTTTGAGCTTATCAGTCCAAACATGAAGATAAAACATCATTGTATGTAGTGCAACCGTATTTAGTAATATTGACAGAATCTTTTACTTCCTTTAAATGTCCAATTTGTAATTTAATGGAGGATATATTGATAGAAATGCAATATACTAAGCATAACTATGTCTTCAGATGTGTATGAACGTGACGACATCTTAGTCCTGAGTCAGCCACCGTAGTGCTTCGAAAGGAAAGGGCTTTTTTCTATATTTCATACACTCTACCTTTGAGACTGTGACATCCCACATAGGAAATGTAAACTTTCAAAGGTTAAAATGCACAATGATGTCATGACTGTCAGAGTTCTGTTTATAAAGATGTGTTTGGATTGGTAGCTGACTCTGCAGTGGATGTTGCTAGGCCTCACAGCAGAACACAGCCCAAACCCTGCTGTGTCTCCGTGTTTCACAATCGCAGCTAGATGTCATTTTGATTCATGTAACGTCAAGATGCCCGACAAGCCCAAGACAGCACAGCCAAATAAAGACAAAATCATTGCCGCTGTTTCCGACACAGCAAAGGACGTGACGGTCTTGGGGGGACACACTGGGACTTCAATAGTTCCAAATGAGAGTCAAAAATGTCTTATATATTTTAATTGAACTGAAATACAATTGGCAGAAGTACAAATGTAAGTGAATTTGATCACCTTTGGGAAACATGATCACAATCCGAAAAAATAGGTTACATTTAATTTTAGCATTTGGCAGGCACTTTCATCCAAAGTATACAAGTATACAAGGTATACATTTTATTAGTATGTGCATTAACTGTTGAAACATTTGCTTTTCCACTGAAAGGCCATAAAACCCTTCTATAAGTAAATATTTGCTTTAATTTATTATTAGCAAGCTGTTAGACAGTTTGCATACTAAACCTCCCTTGGAAAAGTTTGCATCATGTCTTGTAGAGAATATTTTAGTCACCACATTAAAGGGATAGTTCCCCTAATAATGAAAGTTTCCCATCCTTTATTCACACTCAAGTCATCCTAACCCATATGTCAACTCCTGTAGAAAATATATTTTAAGAAATGTCTCAGTTGAATCATGATTTTGACAATGGAAGTCAATGAAGCCCCAATGTTGTCTGGTCACCGACATTCTTCAAAATATCTTCTTTTGTGTAAGTAAGTCAGACAGGTTTGAAATGACATGATTTTTACACAAAGTGTCTGAATTCGATTCCAGTCCGTTCTGCTCAGGCAATGTTATTGCATCCCTCACAAGAGACATTTGAATGAATCTGTTTTCATGCAGAGGACATCCCGAGGCATCGGTCTTCGCTTTTGTACCAACCAAGACGAATACAAGCCACGTGAGATGGGCGCTTCTTCAAGGACCTGCAGTATTCTTTAGAAAACACCCCAGGGACCGTCAGGCAAAGTCAATAGCCCTTTTCTCTCCTCTAGTCCTGCTCTGCCAAATTTAAAATATTTTGTCCGTGTCCCTTACGTTTATTTTTCAACTCTTTATTTCTCTCTCTCTCGGTTTTCAACACGCGTCCCTCGGCAGCTCATCGGCTGCTAAGAGAGAGTACACAGCCACTGGATTTTATTTGACAAGGCATACAAGAATTGTAATGGGCGTTAAAGTGGTTCGATTGAAGCAGAAATCATATTGCCTCTGATTGCCCCGCGAGACTTGAAACGCTGCCACAGGGCTGTGAATTACATTGCGCGCGGACAGGCGCGGCATGCGAGGTCAGGCCTTTCTCGACAGCAGCAGGAGTCTGCTTCTCCTGCAAGACCTGCATGAGAATTCACGATTTACGCCTGGAACGTTCCCTCGCCAGACCTTCAGAGTCCTCCTCAGAATCAAAGAAATTCTCTTTATTTCCATCTGTCCGTTTCCCTCTCCTCGCTCTGCATTCTTTATTTATGCTTCCCCTTTTTGGGCTCCATCTGCTTCACGCCACGGACACAGTGCGGAGAGCTTCACGAGCACGGCGTCACCCAGGTGGTGCCAACTGTTATATCAAGCATTGCGGAGTCTGACTGGTGATCGGGGTGGCGCAAGGCATGATGGGTGTGTGTTTAGAGTAAGCCATGTGTGTCCTGCCTCAAAGGTCGCGTAATGAATCACAGCGGGATAAATGACAGTTATTAGCATTGACAGCTAAGAGCAATAATGGTAGGTCTCGTCTTTTGATTATGACTTTAAATGATGCGGTTCATCACCGCTGTATGCCAGCATGCCAGCGGACGTCACTTAGACAAGACGTCAAGGTCAATGCCTGCAGATTGTTGTTTCATAAATAATTACGAAGCGTCCTAATCACTAAACTTAGATAATCACTGCGGTCTTTTATAGACAAAGTTATAACAGAAGCAATATCTTGTTCGATTTTGTTTTTGCTCCGTCCTTCGTCACAGCTGAGATACCAGCTCTTGCAACATCGCTTGATATATCGCATCAAACGTTCCTGAAACATGCCCGCATTAATATCCATCAAAACATGACATAATTGTGTTGCTATCTTTCTCTGCAGTTAAATGAAAGTGTCGAGGTAGATGACACGTTCAATCGTGTGGAAGGTAAACGCTATACTTTGGGGGAGAAAAAGGGACTGCTAAAATATTTGGTCTGCAATGAAAACATTAGGAATCAGTATTCCGGAGGAATGGTTCGGTTTTTGAAGACGAGCTCGATCTAAAGAGCACGGATATTTTCTGTAGTTGTGATTGTCTTATTTTTACCTTCCTAAAAATTGTAATGGCAAGTGGAACCGTGGAATAAGTCTGAAAAGTGTATCTTATTATTGAACTGCTGTGGCATGAACAAAGAGAACTTATGAGCATTTTTTTCGACAATAATAAAAATTGGTTTGTAATGAGAACAAACTTTCTGTTCCGCTTCGGCTTTTTATGTAGGTTATTATGTAGACAGACAAAGCATTGTCACGTCGCATCACGCTTCATTAACAAAACAATTTTATGGTCGCTTGATAATCTAAACATCTCGGAGTATTGGTTGATTCAAGGATAGCGGCAATACAGCCCGAATGGTAATGGATCTCTCCAGGTGAAATCCTCAAACAAACAAACAAGCCGTTCAGTTCATCGAGTACCGACTGAACTCACCGTGTTGCCTTGAGGTGGTTTATGTTCAAAATATTAACCTTGGGTGTGGGCTAAGCATACATTTCTGGTCAAGTGCTTTATTGGAGAACGTGGCATTTTGAAAACAGAAAAACAAAAATGGCCTTGGGGAGAGCGCAAGCAGTTTTCTGAACTCCCCTCATCACCTTATAAAGACTAAGTGAGGTCACAATATAGCTTACGTTTTATACGCAGCCTTGAGTCATCATCCCTTGGCGATGTGTGCTTAGCAACCATAGAAACCTCTCATACACGTGTTCATAGGGACTATGAGCTCGGCAATCTGAATATTTCATTTCCAAGTATTGACTTCTTCCCAAGTGTAATTTCATCCCATTCCACACTCCTCTCTACATCACTTTCACCCACTAGTGGAACCATTAGTAGACACTAAGTAAGGGCATTAGATTACTCCCTGAACCCCCTCTTATTTTCTCTCTGGTGTATCATGCTATTCTAACTGAGGGACGAATGGATGGATTTAGGTTAAAGGAGTCCAACAGAACATACGCTTTGACTGTTTCTCTTTGCCCGACCTGACTCATTGTGCCCTAGCCTCGCCCCTCAGCACTTGCTCTGACGCACTTGAAGCCGCCAGGGCATCCCTGGTGAATGGATGGACATGAAGCCGGAGGGGGAGGAAAGTAGGACGATGATCATGTGTCACGATGCCCACCAAAAGGCAGAATCTCTACCCACATTTATCTGTGTGATTTTCCCCACTTGCTGCGTGTTGTCTACACGCTGACGGAAGCCTTATTTGTTGTTGCAGACCACCAGCATAGACAGCAAACAGATGTTTTGGGCAGTAGCGTTAACTACAACACTTAACAAGGCTGGAAAAGCACAATATTTAAGAAATAATTCTTTATACGTTTTGATTGTAAACATAAATATTTGATCACATAACTGTGTTTTAATTTACTACTATGCATTTCAGATTGTTTTAAAGAAAGTAGCTTACAGTGCATTCAAGCTATACATTGAATAAATATGTACATTACCTCTGAAACGAATCCACTAGTGCAAAGCTTCATCAGTTGAGCTGCAATTTCCTAAGGCTGAAACGAAAGGCAAAAAGTGGAGAACTGCTTTTATTTGACTACAGGAAACAAGATAACCGTTCTCTTCCCCCCCCAAAAATCATAAACCAAGTCTACTTTACACTAGTTAAAGATTCTTTAACCTTCAAACTTTTCTCGTACATTTTTTATTTAATAAACAAATCATAGATGTTCTTCCAGAGCAACCCAGAAATCTTGTCTTAATAACCACATGTCCAACACGTCTCAAGTCAGAAAGCATTCAGACAGCATTCTGATTCAAACTATATTCCTTCCTTTAATTGACACATTCATAAATACTCTATCTACATACTGTACTTACATCAACAATGTTTGCTAATAGCAGTAAGTGAATGATCACGACAGAAAGATAGTACTGTACAGTATTTGAACTGTGAGCAGCGTGCGACTGAAGAAGAGGAAATGATTTATGATTTATAATATATCGGCCTAAATTTCATTATTGTCCGATACGATAACATTAATAATGTCAATATATTGGGCATCCCTTATTTTTTTTTTTAAATCTATAGCCTACATCATTTTATCGTACATAAACTTATTTGACATTATTTTATCCAAAGCTACTCGCACATATACACTTTAGGCAAACATAATGAATAACGTGCATTCAAGCTATACATATTTTATTAGTGTGTATGGTTTCTGGGATTCAAACCCACGACCTTTGCCTTGCATACATTTAGCTCCTAAATGCTACCAAAATGTTTTAAATAACTATAGCCTACATTAACTTATTTGACATTACTTTATCCAAAGCTACACACACATATACACTTTAGGCAAACATAATGAATAACGTGCATTCAAGCTATACATATTTTATTAGCGTGTATGGTTTCTGGGATTCAAACCCACAACCTTTGCCTTGCATACATTTAGCTCCTAAATGCTACCAATTTGTTTTTAAATAACTATAGCCTACATTAACTTATTTGACATTACTTTATCCAAAGCTACTCGCACATATACACTTTAGGCATACATAATGAATAACGTGCATTCAAGCTATACATTTTTATTAGTATGTATGGTATCTGGGGTTCAAACCCACGACCTTTGCCTTGCATACATTTAGCTCCTAAATGCTCCCTATTTTTTTTAAATAACTATAGCATACATTTACTTATTTGACATTATTTTATCCAAAGCTACTCGCACTAAAACTTTAGGCATACATAATGAATAACGTGCATTCAAGCTATACATTTTATTATTAGTATGTATGGTTTCTGGGATTCAAACCCACGACCTTTGCCTTGCATACATTTAGCTCCTAAATGCTCCCAAATTTTTGTACATAACTATAGCATACATTTACTTATTTGACATTATTTTATCCAAAGCTACTCGCACATATACACTTTAGGCAAACATAATGAATAACGTGCATTCAAGCTATACATTTTATTATTAGTATGTATGGTTTCTGGGATTCAAACCCACAACCTTTGCCTTGCATACATTTAGCTCCTAAATGCTCCCAAATTTTTTTTAAATAACTATAGCCTACATTAACTGATTTGACATTACTTTATCCAAAGCTACTCGCACATATACACTTTAGGCATACATAATGAATAACGTGCATTCAAGCTATACATATTTTGTTAGCGTGTATGGTTTCTGGGATTCAAACCCACGACCTTTGCCTTGCATACATTTAGCTCCTAAATGCTCCCAAATTTTTGTACATAACTATAGCCTACATTAACTTATTTGACATTACTTTATCCAAAGCTACTCGCACATATACACTTTAGGCAAACATAATGAATAACGTGCATTCAAGCTATACATATTTTATTAGCGTGTATGGTTTCTGGGCTTCAAACCCACGACCTTTGCCTTGCATACATTTAGCTCCTAAATGCTCCCAAATTTTTGTACATAACTATAGCCTACATTGACTTATTTGACATTATTTTATCCAAAGCTACTCGCACATATACACTTTAGGCATACATAATGAATAACGTGCATTCAAGCTATACATATTTTATTAGCGTGTATGGTTTCTGGGCTTCAAACCCATGACCTTTGCCTTGCATACATGTAGCTCCTAAATGCTCCCAAATTTTTGTACATAACTATAGCCTACATTAACTTATTTGACATTACTTTATCCAAAGCTACTCGCACATATACACTTTAGGCAAACATAATGAATAACGTGCATTCAAGCTATACATATTTTATTAGCGTGTATGGTTTCTGGGATTCAAACCCACAACCTTTGCCTTGCATACATTTAGCTCCTAAATGCTACCAATTTGTTTTTAAATAACTATAGCCTACATTAACTTATTTGACATTACTTTATCCAAAGCTACACGCACATATACACTTTAGGCATACATAATGAATAAAGTGGATTCAAGCTATACATATTTTATTAGTGTGTATGGTTTCTGGGATTCAAACCCACAACCTTTGCCTTGCATACATTTAGCTCCTAAATGCTCCCAATTTTTTTTAAATAACTATAGCCTACATTAACTTATTTGACATTATTTTATCCAAAGCTACTCGCACTAAAACTTTAGGCATACATAATGAATAACGTGCATTCAAGCTATACATTTTATTATTAGTATGTATGGTTTCTGGGATTCAAACCCACGACCTTTGCCTTGCATACATTTAGCTCCTAAATGCTCCCAAATTTTTGTACATAACTATAGCATACATTTACTTATTTGACATTATTTTATCCAAAGCTACTCGCACATATACACTTTAGGCAAACATAATGAATAACGTGCATTCAAGCTATACATTTTATTATTAGTATGTATGGTTTCTGGGATTCAAACCCACAACCTTTGCCTTGCATACATTTAGCTCCTAAATGCTCCCAAATTTTTTTTAAATAACTATAGCCTACATTAACTGATTTGACATTACTTTATCCAAAGCTACTCGCACATATACACTTTAGGCATACATAATGAATAACGTGCATTCAAGCTATACATATTTTGTTAGCGTGTATGGTTTCTGGGATTCAAACCCACGACCTTTGCCTTGCATACATTTAGCTCCTAAATGCTCCCAAATTTTTGTACATAACTATAGCCTACATTAACTTATTTGACATTACTTTATCCAAAGCTACTCGCACATATACACTTTAGGCAAACATAATGAATAACGTGCATTCAAGCTATACATATTTTATTAGCGTGTATGGTTTCTGGGCTTCAAACCCACGACCTTTGCCTTGCATACATTTAGCTCCTAAATGCTCCCAAATTTTTGTACATAACTATAGCCTACATTGACTTATTTGACATTATTTTATCCAAAGCTACTCGCACATATACACTTTAGGCATACATAATGAATAACGTGCATTCAAGCTATACATATTTTATTAGCGTGTATGGTTTCTGGGCTTCAAACCCATGACCTTTGCCTTGCATACATGTAGCTCCTAAATGCTCCCAAATTTTTGTACATAACTATAGCCTACATTAACTTATTTGACATTATTTTATCCAAAGCTACTCGCACATATACACTTTAGGCATACATAATGAATAACGTGCATTCAAGCTATACATATTTTATTAGTGTGTATGGTTTCTGGGATTCAAACCCACGACCTTTGCCTTGCATACATTTAGCTCCTAAATGCTACCAAATTGTTTTACATAACTATAGCCTACATTAACTTATTTGACATTATTTTATCCAAAGCTACTCGCACATATACACTTTAGGCATACATAATGAATAACGTGCATTCAAGCTATACATATTTTATTAGTGTGTATGGTTTCTGGGATTCAAACCCACGACCTTTGCCTTGCATACATTTAGCTCCTAAATGCTCCCAAATTTTTGTACATAACTATAGCCTACATTAACTTATTTGACATTATTTTATCCAAAGCTACTCGCACATATACACTTTAGGCAAACATAATGAATAACGTGCATTCAAGCTATACATATTTTATTAGTGTGTATGGTTTCTGGGACTCAAACCCATGACCTTTGCCTGGCATACATTCAGCTCCTAAATGGTCCATATACCTATTTGAATGACATCAATGGGCTTAAAAATGGCACACAAGCAGATAGAATTAAATTACCGTCAAGTTAATTAGAGTTCAGCTGCGGCACGGGGGGCTCTCGAAACCCACTCACAAAGAGACTGGTAAAGGTTGAAGCAAACCTCTGCACAGTAACCGTAGGTGGGCTGATCCTTTCACAACAATTTCGCATGAACCCACGGCTTAATACTGCTTTCGTAAACTGCAACGTTGCCGTATGCATCATATTCCCAATCGTGTTACCTCACAGCGTCGTACAACCCACCCCAGCGACATGAATGAACGCAACAAACTCACTACAACTGGAACAGACCATCGGACCAGCTGTGCACAATTACGTTAACACGAACGTAACGCGGGGAAACGTGTCCGACGTGCCATGGGAAGCTATAACGCGATGAAGTGTTGCGAATCATTTGAAGTCGAGGAGTAACATTCGCGTTTAGTGGGCACCTTCTCGTTTGTGTGTCTGTTCACACCCCCAGCTCCCCTCCGCTCCACAACGAGGCTGTTCAATCGCACCGGCGGTCAGTGAACAGAGGGACTAGGCGCGGGGAAATGCACGCTGAGGGAGGCTGTGCTGTCAGTGGAATGCGCCTGAGATTTAGCCGCTGAATGCACACGACGCCACCGAAATGCCGGGTTGGAAGAAAAACATCCCCGCTTGTCTGCAAGCCGACGAAGAAGGAGGTATGAACAACTGTGGTTTCATAGTTTTGCGCGAGAGGCGTGCTCGCGTCCTCCCGTGCGAGTTACAAGTTGCGCTGCGTTCTATTTATTGTTGCGAGTTCGTGGCTTGTTTGTTACGTCGTGGTTGTTGATGTTTGGCGCGAAATGTTTGTGATGTCAGGCGCTACATTGTATCAACTTACCCTCGCTGCTGTTCAGCAAGTGGTCTCGGTAGATACCGCGCCCGCCTCGAGGAATCCCGTAGTAGCAATGCACTTCTTCGGCCGGTGTCCTTCCTGAAATCGACATCCGAAGGCTTTATCTGTTCGCTTTCCCTATGTATTCGCGTTTTATGCATTCGGACGCGTTATCGTGAACATACTGCATTCATAGAAATGTGTGTACGGTGTTCGTATCGCTCAATGATAAAACGCTGCTCGCAGTCATGACATTTCTTTCGCTTCCACTCGGCTGGGCTGATAACCATGTGCATTACGCCGTGTGACAGTTTGCAGTTTCTATTTATAAACCGCGTTTGTAACAAACACTGGAATATTATCGTTTAGAAACACGATGGTCGTCATATGCAACATTGTTATTCGCTTTATAAGTCCCCGTAGCCGCGGGGCTCGAATGGCAGATTCCTGCTCCCCGTAGTTATTTACCGCAAGGAGTGTAAATACACGGCAACGACGGATTATTTCTTATATTCTGGTCGTTTTCCGTGTGTATTTTCTGACGATTCGGCTCGTAATGAAATCGTATCCATCACAGCCATGCGTGTCGAGCGACGCGGGTCTGAATGGTCAGGAGAGGAAGGCAGATGCACTTGCCCATAGCAAACACACGGAGTATACAGAACGCGAGCTCACAATGAATCAAAGCAAAGAAGCTCGGAAGGATCGTGTTTCAGGAGACTGAAGTACGGTTGGACACGTGGTTTGCCGGTGTAATGGTTATAATTTGCATCAATGTTTATGCGGAGGTAAAGAGAAAATAGAAAGTTGATTGTCAGAATAATAAAGTTGTTTTGGGACTCTCCTTGAAGAAGGCAAGAACACGAATATGATGATGCAAACAGTATCATTTTGTGGAACCCGCAAATGGGTCTTGAAATATTTGAGACCATGTCTGCATGATGTCCTTCCATTATAAATGACCAATCTTACATGGTGTTGAGCATTGGTTATCGTCACCATGACTCGATTTCTCATTATTCAGCAGTTTTACGGATTCGTTCACCTTCAAGTGGCTTGTGTGTGACTCATGTATTTTTGATACTATTCTAAAAGATATAACATTTTATATTTATAGTGCCCTCGTCTACTTCATGCACGTAATCTAAAACGGGTAGTGAGGAAGCTCTTGTGTCCACCTTTCACCACCCTGTATTTTAGTTTTACACGTAACAGCATGCCACTTTACGTGAAGGCAAATCCTGCGTTGCGTTGGTGCCATCTTTAGCACGCAGGCCCTTGTGATCTGCTGCCCTGCTGCCTGGCAATGTGGCATGTAATTGGGTCTGATGGGAACCAGCAGGGGCGAATGAGCACCTCATACAAAACAGGGATATCACGGGAAGCTGTGGATGATGCTGCGTTGGCAAGCCTCTTCCTCTGCGCCTTTGTATTGAACGGGTAGAGAGATCTAGGGCATGAAGGGAAAACGCATTGTATGTCTATGAGAAGATGCTGTATTTGTGCACTGCAGGATTGCAGGCATGAACAACAAAAAGTGTTTTTTACTCCGAAGTCTTTTGAATGCATTTGCTAGTGCATCAGGAAAACATTTTAGATCAGGTGACCATTCCGACAGTTAACCGAATTTCAGGCCTGGATGATGGATCCGATATGCATATTCACTTGACAGAAAGTGCGAGTGTAATCTTACTGCAATCACGGGACCCAAAATAAGATGTAGATGCAGATATACTTTAGTATACATAGCAGAAGACGTTTCTAAAGCATTTTAGCAGCGATCGTAAACGACACTCTGGCTTCATCATTCCTTTATATGATTTGATAAATTCTCTTTCACACTGATTTATGTTATTAACGTGCACTTGTGATGTCTTGTGTTTTTGTGATTTGTGTAGGCGGAAGCTTTTAACTAGCCCTCCAAAGGTTCTCCAGGGCTGCCATTCGTCCATATGCCACAATAGATTCTCGCTAGCTCTTCAGCATTTGGTGCGGAAGAGACCGTATGTGTTACATTAAACAGAAATTAGTCATTAATCAGGAAAGCACACGCGCATTAAACCGTTGAGTGACGGGTTACGCCTGCCTGGCATCACCGTCATGAATTAAAAATGACCTGTTTGTGACAATCAGTTGTTGTTTTATGTGTGTTTTGAAGCTGCTAGGACAACAGATTTCGGTAATTTCAGCCAGAAGCCAGATGATCACGTCGGCATGACATCTGCATCATTGCGTGCTCGTATGTGCTTTTCAATACTGCATTCCTCACCTTTCCTCCAGATGGACCGAGAAGGCAAAAGTGAAAGGAGGGTATAATTCAGCGCCCTCATCTTCACTACAGACAGACGTACAACCGGTCAACCCACATGGCATTCGATCCGCAAGGATTGTTATTCCATTCATGTGGTCCTGGTACAGGAACCTTAAGAGCACGCATATTTGAAATGATTTAGACTTTAAAGTGTATTAAATGTGTGTCATTTGTTTCCTTTTAAAGACTGACATTTTTATTTCTAGAGGAAGCTGTATTGTAAGCCATCCATAATTCAGAAATGACGACCTAGCACATCAGAAACTATTTTGTTGTAGTATGCAGAAGTGCCAATGGTTTTTGTAGATTGCTTTTTCTTTTTTTGGTCTAAAGCTGAAGAAGGTTCCCGGGGTTTGTGACTGTCAGCAATATGGGGGGTAATTGCTTCTTAGGTCGTGATGGAAGCATAACGTGTCCAAGTCAACTTTTTGAATGATTGCTTTTGAAACTGAAAATAAATTGCTTTTTATTTTTTCATGTTTTGTCCCAGAACCATTGTTCAGCTCGGTTGTCATTTGCGGTAGCAGCAAGTGTAAACATGTCTCAATTCACAAAGATAATATGGCGCTGTGGATCGAGAGCTCCCTGTTGCTAAGGGCGAAAAGGTGTGCGAGGTTACAACATATAGACTTTTCCACACGTGTTCACCGCTGACTGGCACGGACGTGGGATGTTTTGTTGAAGCATAGTCAACCTGGATTTTTCATTTTCCAAATTATTTTTATTTAATTTAGCTGTTGTCTCCATTTATGCTAGTAGTGTGTAGAAATACAATATAACTGGTAACCTAGAAACAACAGCGCTGTGACTTTCAGCTGTGTTTTGCTGGAACCCCCTAGGCTTTGTACCTGACCTCTGACCTGTTCGGGTCATGCCAGTTACCAGATTAAGACCGCGCTAACATTTTCCCGTGGACCTTATATTACATGACATACAAGGTCAATTTGTATGTGAGCGTATTGTGTGTGCTTATAGTACATCCAGCGGACGTTGATGTTCAACGTGTTTGGATTCCACAAGCATCTATTCGTCAACTCTTCAATGACCCCCATTAATGTATTAACTCGCCGTCCACCCACCAAGGTAGTTTACAAAGGTCGCCGTCGTGAGGGATATGCAAAGGCACAATCAGCCGATACTAATTGGACCCAACCTCGCCTTCTAGATGTAGAATCAATAGATGGAGATTAATGATGTGGTGCGTCAGCATGCAACATGGAATGAAAAGAAGATTCTTTGAAAAAAAAGCCACAGGGTGGGACTGCAGTGTATAGATCAACAGGCTTAATTTGGTTACCGTTAAAGTTTCTCTATTTCTTCCTAATTATGGACAGTAACTGTGACAGAGAACATTGCTGAGAACTTCTGGTGAGATCACGACTGGGTTTTCTGTTGTGCCCTAACACCGTGTCTACATTGGAAACGACATGTGCAAAGCGACATGACAAAAGACATTAGAAACGCATTATAACCCCTTATGATTATAAAATTAGTCCACGTCCGGTGTAGACACGGTGTAAGAGTTTTGAAAAATAAAAAATACTTTACAAAGGTTTCTATACGTGGGTGGGACGTCAAACTGAGATTTCCTATGAAATCAAATCTGATAGCTCAAATTATAAACAGTTGTTATAAGCTCTCTGAGTCGGGGTACAGTAAAGAGACACAAACAGGTTGTTTATGTACTAACTCAATAACTGATTTTAGTTTTTAACCCCAAAAGGTATGGATTGCATCTTAAAGGTCCAGTTTGTGAAATTTAGCAGCAGCTAGTGTTCAGGTCATGAGTTGCATCACTCGACCCCCCCCTCCCTTTCGAAGCACTAGGGTGGCTGACACAGGACTAAGATATCGCTATGCCGAGGGAGATAACATATTTACGGGACGTGTTCTCTAGAGCAGTTTGTCCGTTTGGGGCTACTGTAGAAACAACATGGTGAATTCCTTGCAAGGGGACCCGCCGTGTATGTAGAAAATAGTTAATTCTAAGATAATAAAACATAGCGCTTCATTGTGTCTCTGAAGACGTTATGTATATTATATCGCATTTCTGTCAATAGATCCTCCCTAATTTCACACATTGCACCTTTAAACGTCAACAACAATTAAAATGCACCTTTTTCTGACGTGAACACAAATTGTAGGCTTATTGTGAACACTATAAAAACTAATTTTGTGTGTGATTTGTCGAAATCAGAGCAAAAGAAAATAACATTTCATTTTTGTAGACATCAACAAGCATATTCGTCTCCTCCAACACCTGTCGTATAGACCCAGGTCCTTTTTGAATACGTCTTGAAGTTGCCTTTGACTGTAAAGTAACACAGGCTGTGTTTTACGCTAATTTCATGTCAGATTGCTGCCATGCAGTTTATGCGTAGCAATACACACAGCAAGGCATGTTTCTAACAGTAATGTGCTGGATGTATTTTATTAAACTTAATACATTTTAAGAGGGAAGTTGGGAAAGTCACGCTTGGTTATGTGATTCAGACTAGCATCAGTCCTGCCATATGAGCATATTCTCTTCATGACCTTTGATTTGATTAGCATGAAATGTTGACGGCACACTTCGGCAGCATTAGATAACATGTTGTTTGATTTCTCAGTTCAGGTGAGATAATGATTTCTTTCCTATGCTGTGATTGTGAGTGTGCAGAATGATCAAGGGCTGGATCCTGCAATCAGGTGATGCGCCCCAGGGAGACCCATTTATCTCAATACCAAGTCATCAGGGGAAGGGAATGAAGGAACGAATGTGTGAAGTATGTTAAGAGTTTCTCATTTTAATTTTCTTATCACTTGTATACTCTCTCCCATCTATGTTACCTAATAAACATAATCTACTTTATTTTTTAGGGTTTTCCAAACCCCACCTTTTTCATATTTGAAACTGCTAAAATGAGAGACTTCCTAGGCAAGTAGAGCAAGATTCTGGAAGTGCCACATTTGTTTCTGTTTAAATTAGGGCTGTCAAATGATTAATCGTGATTAATCGCATCCAGAATAAAAGTTTGTGTTTACATAATATATGTCTGTGTAATGTGAATATTATATTTGTATTTATAAAAACATACACATACAAGCATATATTTAAGAGAAATATCAAACATAAACATTTATAAACATTTAAATAAAATTTTAATGATTGGGAAATTTGGATAAATACATCTACAGTAAATATTTCCTAAAAATACAATATATTCATGTATGTGTATGTTTCTGTGTTTATAAATACAAAAATGTACACAGACATATATTATGTCAACACAAACTTTTATTTTGGATGCGATTAATCACGATTAATCATTTGACAGCCCTAGTTTAAATGGTTTGTTAATGGTTTTGACACAACGTTCATGTAACCTTCTCCATAGGACAGGTTCTCTAGTGAAAAACTCAGACCAGGTGTGTAAGTAGGTGCGCTGACACACAGGGTAATCTCTCACTTTCTCTTTCTGCTGTTACTTCTCGCAATGTCAGTGCAGCAAGTAGAAGCTCTTTTGAACTGCCACTATTGTCATTTCAACCGGCAATCGATTTTGCACTGAATCTCTGAAATGGAAGCGCTTTTCCTGGGTGTCCATCTGTGCTGCTTGTGTGTACGAGGCGCTGAGAAGAACCGTAATTTCACGCCCTGTCGTGTCTCGTCACATACATACCAAATTGGGCTGCGGATCTATCAGTGTCTTGAAATGAAACGAGATATCAAATTGGCACCATTTGTCCCAAATCTGGAAGATTTGCATACATGTTTCCGCAAAGCGTATTCATTATTTAGCTTTAATCTGAGCGGAATATCAAACGTGGCTTCTATTTAACCTCACAGATAGCGTTGTATATGCTAATATTCTGAAGTCTCGGCGGAAGTCACACTTAAATATTGCATATTTGCATTCCTCAGAGGAACTTGTATTGTGCTTATGAAGTCAATTAAGACTGAAGAGAAAACTCAAGGACCAGCGTTCCTCATTGTCGTTTTTCAAGCGTTCTGCATCAAAGCTTTGTAAAACTGCGTGTCAATCATTTGTCAACCATATTTTCTTTTCAATTCCTTTTTAACACAGCAATCCAAGAGACAAGGCCAGGCGAGGTGAACGAAGGCCATACGGGTGGCTTACATCATACCGCCGCCGTCCCACTGTGTAGTTCATATGGAGCAACACTGTTATTTTCTTTGCCTGTGGCGACCTCAGCCATGGAATGACATTGAATGTGATAAAATTACATCCTGTGCATTCCGAGGTTATCAAACGGTGATGATTCCGAGGCACAGGCAGATCCTTGCGTGGGTGCTCTTAATTACAGGTTGAGATCTGCCCTTGTTATCTGTATTATTGTCAAATCTGAATGATATCCTCCAAATGGATGAGGCTTTCATTTCTGACACAATACAGAAGTGCCATCACGGTAACTGGAGGCTCTTTAGACATTTGAAGGAGAGTGTGACAAAATAAAGGGTAATTTTGAGTTCTTCAGCCTGTGACTCATGTTCGCACATGCCTAGGGAAATGAATAAATAAGATCCTCTCCTGGAGAGCATCATTGTTAGTCGCAGTTGTTCAACCAAATGTCGGATACTTCTCATTTCATGTATGGTGGTGCACATCCCAATTAACTTGGAGTATTTGTGGCTAGATGCTTTGTTTTTTTTGGGGGGGGGGTTGATTTTATTGGTCGTCTTAATGGTTCTGTACTGCGTTCAACGGTAAATTTAGTGGTGATGCTTTATTATGGGTGTTTGGGGGAAAACAAGGGTTGGGTACATGCCCCAAATATGAGGAAAAGCCTTTATTAAATGGTTTAAAATAGTTTTCGGTTTGGCTTGTCAGTTTGCTGGTTTAAGGGGGGGGTGGTGGGGTTAGGCTGAGAGACCACCTAAAACAATCTTCTTTAAAGGGATAGTTCACCTAAGAATGCAATTTCTGTTGTCATTTTCAACCTGTACGACATTCTTCAGCAGAATACAAAAGAAGATTGGTAACCGAACAATGGCAGTAACCATTGACTTGCATTGGTTTTGTGTCTTCACAATAAAAGTGAATGGGTCCTGCCATTGTTTGTTTACCAACAGTCTTCAAAATATCGTCTTTTTTGTTCTGCAGTAGAAAATAATACAGGTTTTAAATGACGAGAGACAATTTTTTTTTTGTAGAACTATCCATTTAAGCTGTTTTTCTCATTAGTCAACTTATTATACGCCTTGTTTGCAAGGCTAAAAATGCTTATTTGTTCCAGGATATATAGTCTTGCCTGCTTTCTCTGCATTGAAGCTCCACTTCGGGTCACATTCTCTCTAAAGTGAAGCAGATAAAGCTGTCATGTTCTGCTAAGCAGTACTACATATTGACACATCCATTAACTAGTGGGGAAGGAAATTGCTGGAGAAAAGTGGAAATAAGTGCCTGACGGGTTCAGCAAGCCTCAGGAAAAATCCGCTTTTTCAAGACAACCTGAAAAGTTTTACATTTGCACACCAATTGGAGTCTGTGCCAGTTATGCTCACTACTGCAGCGCTGATCTTCATCAGATTTTTGCTTTTCATGCAAATGCGAAAGCAGGGCTATATGATAACACGAGGGGACAGCTTTTGACACGCATTTTGCAGCTGTCTTTTGAAGAAAACAAATGTAGATCAGATCGAAACGTGGAAAGCAAGGCTGACCGGTTTGTACATTTTCATTCTCGGATGAGATTAAATGTTGTTGTTTTATGTGTACCTTCAGGTTGCATATCAATTTCATGGCTTCCTCTACGTTGTTTGTATATTTGTTTTTCTCACAGTCCTTCGCATACAGTAACAAAATCACTTTCATTTCATAAGCACACACCTTGCATGCAAATGCACATAAATCGCATTGTGCTTAAACTAGCCCTGTGGCTATCGAATTGCCTAGTTTTCCCCAAACACCACCAAGTTCAAGTGCAGTGTAATTTATCATCATTGCATCCGCAGAACAACGTGGGTGCGTAAGAAATCTAATATGCCCTCGTGCCCCATAGTAAAACACACGTCGGGCGGTTTGGCAAACAATATAATTATGAAGGCATTTGATTGGTGGTCATAACCTTCAGGTCAACCCAGTGATGATTCTAAATCACAGTGTCAGGTTTGGGTCAATCAGCTTGGATGCACCACAGCGGCCTCTCTTTCCACTTTCGTCTTCCTCTCTCACGTAAACCACACCGGCTGAATGAGGATCAGTTTGAAATTGATTGTAATGGATGCTTATTAGGCTCAGAGCAGTGTAGCTTGAGCGCGAGCCGGCCCCAGTACTGGATATTTAAGCGCGGGTGCCAGGAGATGCTGTCAGCGAGGCATGGGTGAGATGAAGAGCCTTATGAAGTTTGCTTGCCTGCCAAGACCAGAAGGCTCAATATCGATCGCCAGATATTGCAGACATCATCTTAATGCTGGGTTCCCAACGGCTGAACGTGGCTCTCCTTGTCGAACAGCAATGTTTTTTTTTTGTTAGAAGGCAGGGTTTTTTTGGCTGGTTTGGAATGAATGGCTTTTCATAAATGCATTGGAATTTGTTACTTGAAAAATCAACCAATGGCCCGAGTTTGGGGCGGGGCTACTTGTCTAAATTTGTATGCACTAGCGAACAAAATTGCACATATAGTGAAGAGTTTGGTTCCAAAATGAGATAACGCTGTTTTAATATTTCAAATAGGATATGTTTTTATCATGTTTTTATTGTGTTAGTTAGCTGTATTTGTTTTCCGTTATTATGGATTAAATCCCAACTGCTAACTCATTTTGGAACCAAACTCCTCAAATACATCCCCCACTTTTAACGAAAGTGTTTATGATGGGTATCTTTTTGTTCACACTAACCGACTGCACCTGTTGTCAGTTGTCAACATGTAAATGCACATACAGGGCAAAGGGTTTGCATAGTACACCAGCTGCATGCCATGAACACAAAAGCCCTAATGGAAACATGCACTGATGTTGCGTCTCTCAGGTGATGACTCAACGTTTGCATGACTAGCTTGAAACAGTGTGACGGTCCACTGAGATCGTAGGGCCTGCATGCATTAGCCTTGTTAATTCCACCTCTCTGCGGTGAGATTACCCGTTCTGTGGGTGCTGGCCATTTCTTTTGCATGACATTAGCAGCACACATGTACAAGGGGCATTAACATTTAGAATTGGCTTAGTAGCTGGTTGTCTTTGGCAGATGCCGCACCTGTGCTTTTAATGCTAATTAAATACTTGCATTACAGCCAAACCGCAATGGGCTTTCGACACTACAGTTGAAACTCTGTGCAAGGTTTTATGTCCTAACGTGGTTCTGCATGGGGCTGGGTGGCACAACTATATAAATTCTGTAAAATGATAGCATTTATACTACATATAAATATATACCTACACGTATACGCTGAAATTTGGCACATTATGTAAACCTTGTATATTGGTGTGAAAAAAAGCAAATCAAATAAAGTCCTTAAAACAATTTAACATTACATTAAATGCCTTTGGAAGATACTGTTCTGGACCATCCTACATTTTATTGCTTTCAGTGTATCAGTTCATGCTTTCCTTCGATGTTGTCCGTACCATGTCCTGGTTGACCTATTGGAACACAAAAGTTGAAATACAGGAATTTACAGTATTTCTGAACTTTCGGAAATATGTAAGACATTTAAATCAACAATAGCCAGGATAAATACCGTTATATCCCATGGCAAGACTTTGGTCATACCGCCCACCCCTAGTTCAGTGGGAAATACCCATCACAGCTCACTTGCCTCAAGGGCTATCTAACAAAGTAGCCTCCGCTTCATCTGCACACTGCAGTGTTAGCTGACCTCTCACCGCTGGGCTCTTTCGCCCCCTCCCTTCTTCTGTACTCTGCTTTGCAGACCTCTAAAATATGCTGATGTCAGGATTTAGCACATACCTTCACCGGATTACTGGTACTCAACACAATGTCCCATGCATCTCTTTTGAAGAACGTGCATAGTCGCATACACGTACCTCCGTGCATATGATACAGTTGCCTCATCATATGCCAATGCACATGGTTGCTCACAACGGCATGCGTGAATCCATCCATATTTAATCAGGGCACTCACCGCATGTGTTCTCATATGCCACATTTACGTCGCACCATGCCTTCACAGCAAATGACAGATTCTTTGGCAAAAGCCTTTATTTATTGCCTAAGGAGAATGAGCAATGCCTGACAGGTGACAAGAGATTGCACAATCCACAATTCTGTGTTTCTAATTATTCATAAGGAGAAGAAATGCTGACAGAAGCCTTACTTGCCCCGCTGCAGGTTGACAAACACTTAAGCATGCAAAATGACCTTGTAAAGATGCCCTAATGGAAATAAAGTGCCTGTTTTAATCATAGATGAGGTTGTCATCCTCATTCTTAAATTAACTTGATGCATCACCCATAGCTTTATTTTTACAGCGTAAATGTGTTGATAATTTGATATAGAAGTCTCCTGGCATGTTATTTTTGTGAAATAGTTGAGTCGGAAGGTAAATCATTACATTTTGTTCCCAAGGCATGGCTGATAGTGAATAATTCATGGTTTTAATGATCAGATATCATAGATGATTGATGCTTTGCATCCTGAGTCTTTGAGCATTGTTTACACCTCACGTATGATGGCTTCAGGAGGCATTTGTATTTATAAGAGTCCTGTCCAAGGAGAAGTCCACTGTTTGGTGCATATGCAAACTTACTTAAAGTGTAACTAAAAAACCTGTTTAAAGGTTAATCACAGACACTTTGGATATTTGGTAAGTTTTGTTTGTATCAGAAAAACCTATAAAGACACGACACACGAATGCAAGGCTAAGAACAGGATTATTAATTGTCCTCCGGTATGAGCAAATTAGCTCACCCGTGTGGAGCTTGCACGGTGTCTCATGAAGGTAAATTATACGGCTCAGTCCGGTTAATCTCCATAACTAATATTTATGGTTGGCCTAAGTGGGAACGGCAAACCGCCATCTGTAGTGAACTAAACAAGCCCTAACATTCCAATGACGTGACTCGCGATTGGTGGATTACAGTATTTCATTCATTGGCCATCTGTATAGCCAATGCATATTGGCTGCAAATTGATGGCTCAGTATAATGGCCAAGGATACGTTTTGAATGTTTTTTTTCAGCGGATTTAATAGGCAAATCCTCTTTAATTTGCCATTTCATGCCTTGCTTTGTAGACATGCAAGAACAGTCGATAGGACTTGTTGGATAAGCCTGCACAAGCTTAAATGAGAAAGTGACCTAGTAACACATATAAATAGGCACTAAATTAATCTTTCTTGCAAGTCTGTTTAATGGACATGTACTAAGAAATCTGAACCTCTGATGAAAATTGCTGATAATACAATAGTACCTGCTGGTACTTTTAAAATGATCGATTGAAGTGTATTTACTGTAACACCTCGGGTCTTAGGATTTGACATGTGATGGACATTCATTCAATTTTATTGATCGGACATTGCCAAATTGGTACAGTGTGTACATCAGTTTTATTCTTTAAATTGTTTAAAATAGTTTTTTGTCATGTAAAATGTAGTTACTATAACAATTGCATGGCAATGATTACACTTGAAAATATTACATAATGGAGTAGTTGCACATTGTGTGCTGTATCATTTAAGAGTTTCTCTACAAAACGGACTCGCGGTTCATGTGAACCATAATAGAAAAATCTAAATCGTTTTTGAAGTCAGAAATTGTTTTTCAATCTTCATTCAACGCTGTTATTTTACAAGAGTAGCTTAGTCTGTGAAGATCATTTTGAGAAACCCCCAGCTTGCCGCAAGTGTACTTTTGAGCTGTATTACGTATGGTAGGCCAAGACCTTGTGTGACCAATGTCATGTAGACATTTTGTTTTTGTCTTTATCTTGCATATTTATAAAAGTAATTTAATGAATTGTTCCGGAAAGTGTTTTATGATTCACTCTCATTTCAAAGGTTAAATGTGCCTGAGGGAAATACAGTGTGAGGGTTACTTGCATTTCTGCTTCATATCCTGCTTTGAAGCTTCTGAAGCTAACAAGAAGAGTCAGAATGCCTGTAGGGCCTACCGAAATATATATCGATACACCCACATAATCCCCATCCTTTGTTTTATTTGTTCTTTAACTCTTACCCTGTTGTTCGACACCTTTTCTCTCTATACCCATTCCCTGTTTTTCGTAGTTTTTCTTTGATGACCAATGAAACTAGCTTATTTTTATATTAAATTATTTTATATTATCTATAATGAATGCTGATTTTATGCTTCTGCTTTTATAACTTCACTCCCCGACTAAAACCTTGTTTCTCCAAAAGTGCCACAGGAAATAAAAACAAAATGTTTTGAATAATTAGCTAAACAATACATATTATTTGGGTAACTACTTGCAAAACACAAAGAGTAAGAGTTTAAGGCTTCAGTGGATCGCTAACTGTAAAACACGACCTCAGTTTGCTTTGCTGTTACAAACAGCTCTCGCTCTTGATGTCTGTTTGGATGTTTATAACATCCGTTACGATATTTATTTGTTGTGAGGAGTCAGAGACAGAGTTCTCCATACACATTTACCCCCATCTCAATAATTCCTTCCACATTATTTGTTTTGCTGTTTTCATTCATACTTCTATGCGCTGTGCAGCAAGCTGGATTCTGTGTTTTATTTTTTTGTGCTGTCGGTTGCGCTAAAACCTTTGATCTTTGTTTATGCTCCGCTCCCTCTCGCCGTGGCCTGAGCTTTGTGCGAGAAAGCAGACAATACTAAGGTTATAAGTGGACCTCTGCCTCTTCACGGCACTGCACAAATATCATCCTAATTGAAACTTTTACTCCCAAACCGCCGGCGGCTTGTGAAATCCTCTCTCAGGCAGCCACAGAGGGCTCGACTGAAGGCATTAAAGCAGGGAAAGAACAAATTTGGGTTTACAGTGGATATAGAAGTTTGGTGATTCGTCTTAACCCCAATTATTAATGGAGTAAAGAGTACACCCCCTATTTGACTAAATTTGGAACGCCCCACAATCCCACATTATGTTTCAACAATGTGAGTTGGGGGACCATTTGTAACTATGGAGGGGGGATTATGCACAAATCATGCTACACTGTGTTTATTTGACAGCGTAGGAAACAGACTGTGTGAGGCAGATTGCAGGCCAACCAAACCTGTTAAAATTCCATCCAGGCTTTTACGTCCTCGGTTTATGCCTTTTGAAGTGAATTTTGGCTCATTTGGGTCACAGTGGATGTGCCTCTTCACACAAGAATCACTGCAGATTACTTTAAAGCGTTTATCTCCAAAGCAAGATATGAGACTAAACTTCGCTCGGAGTCAGTGTTTGGAGATACACTGTTCATAGCTCTTTTTGCAAAAACAAAGGGTATATTTCCCCTGTACAGGCAAATGTCAGCTGTGAGCAGGTCTTTTATCCCGAACTGTTTTATTCCAGACGTCGCTTTGATGGGGCTGTTTTCCGGTGTGTTGACAGGAACGGACTGGGGCACATCTCTAACAGAGAAAACAATGCATCACTCACGCGACAGCTGTCCAAAGATGATGTCATAATTCTCATGGATTATTCTCCTTTTTTTACCGTTATGTTGAGTAGGTTTAATTTGTGAAACGCACTACTTCAGTGACTGCGTTCCAAAATGTGTCTTGCCATTGTTCATGTAAAATATTCATCTTATTTTTTACTTTTTCAAGTTTAACTAGCTCTTTTTGTAATATTCCAGTAGATTGGACGCGTTCTTTTGCAGACAATAAAAGTATAGTACACCCAAATATGATAATGTTCTCTCATATGCCATCTTAGATGTGTATGACTTAGTTTTTTTGTCACGAGACATTTTGAATTCCGCATTGAAATTCAACGTTATTGACGTGGCTGTATTTGAACAATCTTGATCTGCATGTTTCCATGGACAAAGCGAGGTATCCATAGTAGAGTAAATAAGATCAAAATATCTATAGCTTAGTACACACATTTATTGTTATGCTATAGATGACATTTATTAACCTATTTGAGATGTTTGGATTACTTTAATGATGGATGTATGTGCTTAGAGTTTACCATTTTGAGCACTGTATAAGGAGATAACATGATGTAATTTTAGTTCAGCTTAAGAAACAGTTTCCTGTAATAGTTCTTCAATAACCGAGGTTTGTGTTAGTTGATTGTACTGCTGATTGTGGCAATTATAGAGCAACACTTTAACAGAATCGCACAGAAATCCTTTTGCTCACCTGGCGTGATAGAAGCTATTAGAGAATTAGGCAACCGTCGGGGGTTGATGTATAGCAAGCTAGTTAGTTGCGGTGGCTTTTACCCATGGGTGCATTTAACAAGGCTAAAGTCACTTAGCTTTTTCCAAAAGGACAGTCCACATGAGATCAAGGGCTTCAAAGCTACAGGACACGGCACGAACTGGCCTTATATTCCCCGGTTTCAAATGTGAATTTTGGTGTGAATGCTTACACGTCAACGTTCACTTTATGCCTAGACAGTGCGATGTTCAGTTTGTTTAGTAAATGAGTGTGGGATTTTGCAATAAATCTAAATCTCTTTGAATTGGCATCGGGGACCTTTTTATGTTAAATACATTCAATACAAGTAAATACCAACGTTTTATTGTTATCATTAATTGTGCTAAAGCAGCATGTTGGAGTGGGATCCAATGCAATGCAAAATCTTCAAGCGTTTAAGTTCCCAAACTGTTAAATCTTTGCTCATGCACAATCCTCAGCAGCAACAACATAAACCAACAATATTTGACCCAAACATAACTTCTGGTAGACCTCTGCAGGAACCAAAAACTGTTGTGTAGATAATTTAAAGTTAATGAATGTACAATAAATACATATAATGTAAATAGACAGACCGGAATTTAACTTCAGGCCAGGCGTGTGTCCGATGAAACCGTCTTTATAAAAGGTGTTGCAATTCACAGCCTTGGGGACTACATGTATATCTATTACTTAAGTCATCCTCATAGAGACGTGAATGAAAGCCGGAGAACGGTGTACTGATGGTTTTGCTTGTTCAATTAATTCGCCTGAACTGTAGGAGGTGGGAACTCAAAATTCAGCATTCACACTCGTGCAGGGATCTTCTCTTGTTTTTGCATCATTAGTAGCAGTTTTTAAAATGCGATTTCTAATTCAGCATAATGAAAGCGCTCTTTTTAGCAAAACTGAGTAAATGTTTGACCCGAAATTGTAGACGTCTTGTTAATGCTCATTAACAAGGCCGGTGGGAGGCAGCAACACGTTGCACGAAACCATGTTTATAATTGTGCAATTCTCAAGCAGGGGGACGCTGCATCATATAAATCAGAATTATGCAAGTTTTGAAGTTCATACATGGCAGTGCTACTTTGCTGTCTCACTGTTGGAGTCCTGAGGTCGGTCATTCACTGCCATTATAATCAGTGGATTGGCCCGAGCAATGTCCCACTGCCTAAGAAAGAAGTCTAGGAGTAGCAAGTTTTTCCCTCGCCTCTTGAGACTTTACCACATCAAAAGAGCGTCTGATTTAAACTTGTTTTTACTTTATGCATCCGCACGTGTAAACCAAACACTATCTTGCCACAAGAGCTGCTGAAAAGTTCAACAAATATGTGTCATCATTTTCACTTTCATGTTGTTCCAAACTAGTATGACTGTATTGCACACAGTTAAAGAGGATGGAGACCCACGGCTGTCAAGCCTGGAAGGACAAAAAAGAATAATTTGGCATTGAAATGGTCTGCGTGACTTGTGTTGTGCTTCAAGCCTTCCGAACCCATGTAATAGATTTGCGTGAGTGTGAATAGACTGACAACTACATAATTTTACTTTTAAAGTCCTTAAAAGAGTAGTTCACCTTCAAAATGAAAATTCTGTCACAATTTAAACGCCCTCTTGTCATTTCAAACCTGAATGACTTTGTTTCTTCTGCAGAACACAGAAGATAATTTGAAAAATGTTGGTAACGTGTTAGTGAAACTCCTTTAAAGTGCCTGACAACCGTAGTAACCATCGCTTTAACATTCTGCCATAAATAGTTTTTCACAGACTTTTATTATTCGTTTTTGGATTAACTGTTCCTTTAGGTCACTGACGTATATTTCTACTAACCCTATAATGAAGTCATTATCACATTTCTCACTTTTTACAGAGCAACATTAAATTGTACAGGTGTGAATGAATAACATTCACCATACACGTTTAATTTTGTTCTAGTAGTTATATATTACGGATAGATGATTTGTTTCGACCATTTAACTGTTTGTGACTGCCTTCTTTCCATGAGAGGAAAAAGCCTCTCTGTGCTGTTTACAATGTATTTAACTTAATTTCATAGTATTAGGTCGCCTCATGGGCTGCAAGTACCAAATGAAGCACGTTGATGGATATGGACTTGTCCCCTTCAATCAAAAGAAATGTATAAAAAGTGATGCCTTAAAGAAAATAAGATGAGCTCTTACCATCGTACAAATAGCTAACAGTGATTTAAAAAAACAACAACATAATCAGTCAGCAAACACTAAAAGAACTAACAGCATAATTTATTAATGCTGCAGTGCATTCTGGGAGTGGGCACAGTCTCAACAAATCAACACCATTGTTCCACAAAGTTTGTTCAGACAGCTCTGTTTCACAAAATGTGTTTTTCTAAGAGAATTAAATGTATTTATTTATTTTAAAGCATGTGCAACTCTGGCACTTGAGGATGTGACCAGGCAGGCTGAAGTGGAAAACTGGTGCACAGGAACATTTTAAGGACATCTATTAGATTTCAAGTCCACGTATACAGCCGCGTACTTTACCAGAAAAGATACATTTTTACGAGTAAATGCAGTATGTATGCAGGCTGGTTATGTTCGTTAACACAATGCTTTTAACATCTATTGACAGGAGGAGAAAGTAGCATTATTTTATAATAATGTGACAAACAGACTTCATCTTAGCTTTGTTGAAGACCACCATTAAAAACAAGTTTTGACAGGCATAGCTTAAGTGAAATATGTCTGGGTAGATCTTTAAATGGACATCTGAATCAGATTTGCACTTCATTTTATTAGAGTCATACCAAAGTATGAAGGGTGTTTGTACCTGGCTCAGTGTGTGCATTATTGGACAGTTGTTTGTCGATTTGACATGGAAAAGAAAATGTCCTGGATAAGTTAATGTAAAAGCAGTGTTTTGGGAAGTTATATCGAGATGTAGATGCTTTGTTTGGATTTGATTATCGTAGGAATCGTCAATTTTGTACAAAGAATACTTCGTCAACACAGTTACATTTAAGGTTACGTTTGAGACGGGTCTACTATAGCCCTATTACAATTCTTCTTGCATTTATGTAAGAATTGTATTTATTTCTGTAGGAGGTTGTATTTGAAGTGGGTTTTTTAATGAGTTTTTGGAGCTGAAGAATATAGGAAGTGCTTCGGCAGAGCTATTGCTTTCAGCGCTATTGCATTAAACATTAGGCTTTTCACATACGGTGTTCGACAAACCTAATGTCTGCCAAGGACAAATGTACATCTAAGGTTATAGAACCGATATTTCATTATTTGCAAAGTGACACCGCAGACACTCAAAAGAGATTTGAAACCGAATTAGATTTGAGTGCAGTGTGAACACAACCTAGATGCATTACTTTGACTACACACTTTGTCACGGTTTGCCTGCAGGATGCTTCTTAAAACTTATAAGATTGAGGTTTAACACGCCGCACCGCGACTGAAAAATATTCTGCATGTTGACGGTCGTGATTAGATATGACAAATTCATCATGCAGATAAGAGGTCACAGGGTTGATAAAGCAATCAGTCACTTTTGCAAAAAGTGCACAAGCTCGGGATTAATGAAGTTTTCCGTCCCATTTATAATTCCTTTGCTCGGCCTCGGTAATGGATTCCAATTTGCTCTTTTTGTCACAGAGAATAATTTACATCCCGCGATGCAGCGTCGCAATCTGGATGGCTCTCATTAGGACTAATAATCACGCCGATGACTGTCCAACTGGTGCATCAAATTCACCCCGGCCATGACGACACTTTCTCTGCATTGGAAATGTATTAAGTGTCAGCTGCAATTTGTGAGCGTCATTGTTGTGAGCCTGTAGGTTGTAAAGTGATGGATGAAAGCACTTGAAATAGCAGTCGTGTGTACATAGCAGACAGAGAGAAAGGGTTTGAAATAAGTTATGTTTATGGCAAGGTTATTCGTCGCTATTATAAAGACACTATTATAAAGACAAATACTGGTAGTAAAAATAATATAACTGAAAGTTTTAAGATGAACACATTTAGCCTCCAAATGACATTATGTGAGTTTTGTTGTGTTTAATTCTAGACTTTAGAACTGATCTTGGGTCACTGCAATGTTATTAGCTGAAGTTAAAATAATTGTCATGAACCAGCCGGGGTGGAAATGTGTTGTGCATGTCTTATTGGTCACAACATGCATATGTCATAAGGCTTTGCACGGGTCATCGTAGGCCGTCTGGCCCCGCTGAAACCGACTGCTCATCGCTCTCTTTATGTCACTTCTGTTTTAATTTGTTGGGTTCAAAGACCTGTTTAAAAACCTCTGATCTTTCATATTCAGGCAGATCAGAAGCTTTCATTCTAATCTTTCCAAATGCGGCCCTTTTTGTGGAGCTTTTTAAGTTCTCCTCCCTTTACCGCACATCTTACGTTTGTTTTCAACTCTGTATGCTGAATAGATTATGATATGAATGCTTTCAGTTCAGACATACTAATGCATCCGACTACACAAGGTGTAAAAGAATTACTTCTCATCTACCTGTTCGTTTTTTGTCTTTGTATTTCGTCCTTTTTGGATCTGTTTGAAGCATGAATCATCCGTTTCATTTAGACGAAAAAGAACAGCGTTGGTTATGGTGCAAAACATCTCAGCTTGTGATCCTAGGGGGGAAAAAAGAAGAAAAAGTGTTCGGAACATTCCCAGAATGAGCTTTTTCATTTTCAGTTACGAAACTTTAGTAGCATACTGCGCATAATTTACTCATTCGCTTTTCGTATGAATGATATCGAATCTGAATTGAACCTGCACCATCAAATCCCCAAACGGTTTCAATGATTCAAATGCAAGTTAATCATCTGAAGATTATTAATCTCTGAGAAAATTTACATGAGAGAGCCAGACAGGAAGATTTATTAATACTCCATTTATAGAATAATGCGCTGAGAGGATCCGTTGGCTGAGAAACATTCTGCACCCCGGCAAACTGTGAGACTGTTGCCAGCTTTGTGCTTTATGAATTGCGGTTGTTTTTAGACGGTATGTGCAGATAATGGCTCAGTCTCTCTTAAAGCCTCTGTGTCTCTGACAGAGGAAAGGCCGGGAATGCCTGCCAGCTCAAATATCAGCACTTTACCTGCCGTCTACCAGTCTGTGTGCCCACGGATCTCTAAACCAACAACTCAAGCCGGCAGTTTCGAGATGTCATTTTTGTGTTGAGCAGGATCAGATCAAGTCTAGTGTAGGACTTGTTATTTTTCTCCACTTGCACTTGCAATGGGCCATGGATGAGACCCGGAGCAATGAATTATGCAGAGGGTCATTTCAGAGGAAAGTCATTATTTCACAGGACAGTCTGGTGACAGGGTGTTGAAAGCTGTACATTGGATTGGTGCAGTAGATCTGTTGGTATAACAATCATTGGGGAAATACTGTTTTTCAATAAAGAACGGTAGTCTGTTGAAGCATCGATTTGATAACTCATTTCGTCTCTTGTAAGGTGCATGCAAAAAATGTAGTGAGCAATGCTTTATAACAGACTCTATAGACCACATTGGAAGTGTGCAATTGCAGATTTCTTGTTAGACCTCCAATAAACCATATATGTTTTATTTTAAAAAGCCTGGAAATTGTGTTTAATTTTATTTTAAGGACCAAAAATGTAGCCTTGAAGTTTTTACTTCCATTGTAGCTCACAAGATGTATTTTTAGTACATCTTGGAAACAGATCATTAGGTTGTGCACGAACGGCATGCTGTTGTTTGAAGGGATAGTTCACCCACAAACAAAAAGTTTCATCATTTACTCATCCTCATGTCATTCTGAACCAGACTTCACATATGAAGATATTTTGAAGAATGTTGGTAACCAAACAATATTGGCCCACATTGACTTCCATTGCATGGACACAAAACCACCGAGACAAATCTTGGTTTGTGTTCCACAGAAGCAAGAGTCAAATGCAAGTTTTGAATGACATGACAGTGAATAAATGGCAACAAAATTAGAAAAATGCTAAATAGAAACTTTCACCCGTTTCCTTTATCGATCAGGGCCGTAGCTAAAGTTCTGGGATTCCTGGTTGCATATTGCTCTGGCTTTGTTATTTATAAATCCCCCTGGACCTTTGGGTCCTCAGAAAAAGGGGTCAGGTTGGTAACCCTTTTTAAGAAATGTAATATATCAGTTGTGCTCCGCAGGGGCTTGGGAAATGAGTCGCTTCACGACGTGATACTCATGCAGGAAGGAGTAGACCAGAGAAAGACCAAGCTTTCTATTTTTATCAGAGTGACAAGTGTCACCTTTGTTTTCGTCAACTCTTCTCCTGTTTACCACAGAATTATCACATTCGACTGGCGCAGATATTTGCTCGAGTTGTAATGTGTGTTAGTGTGTTGCACGCTGCTGTCATGGTTGATATATGGCCTTTTTGTGAGTCGACCCAGTGAGAAATGTGCCGCTTGCTGCAGGGGCCAGATCAGCAGAGACTGGAGCGATAGGCTCAGCTGTGCAAAAACCAGACATGGGAGTGTGCTCACAAGAGCGTATGCCACAGCTTTTCCCTGGAATACTTCTGTAATTCTTAGATTTGTGTTTACGTATTCACATTTGAAACATTTGCATTTTGTTAAGATCAGTGCATCTTCCACTGCAACATCGGTGCCAATAAAAATAACCATCTCAAAAATAAACTGACATGAACTCTTTGCTCTCAGACTACCTCTGCATCCCATTTCATTTTCGTTCTGCATCGAGGACAGGTTTGCAATAATAAACTCAGCGTCTTCTTTTGCAATACGTCTCTTCCAGTGTTGTAGCTTATTATTCTTACCCCGTAGTCACAACTTTTATCTGCCATCACATTGCATAAAACATCTTAACATTTTCATTTATTTAGATGTTTCTGAGGGCGTCTTCACATACACTTTGAGTAAATGCATTATGAAAAAATATTACATCTGGAACTGCTGTAATTCCAGTGGTCAATCACACATGTACACATATGAATTTGTGATTTAGTTCTCCTTTAACATTCTTCAAAATGTCTTCTTTTGTGTTCTGCGGAAGAAATAATGTCATACAGGTTTGAAAGGACAAGAGGGTGAGTAAATGACAGGATTTTCGTTTTGAAGGTGAACCACAAATAAATAAATTCTGAATTACGTGTAAAGTATTATGTTTAAAAAGGGTTTAACCTACAGGCAATGGCATTCTGCTACTGAGTGCAAAACTTCTGGGTCAGTTTAGTTTTTGTTCAAAATACACACCTGAAAACACATCTGTTTTTGTGACGGACATTTAAAAAAGTAATGGCTAGTGATGACAACTCAGATTTATTCGGAGCATTAGTCTCTAGGGCACATTGCATGTTTTCCCAGCTTCCATATTTCTTGTTTGTTTGGTCTTAAAAATTTGTCTCGGTCCCATTGCAACACGAATACAAGGCAGTGTTATTATGCTGAAGCAGTGCCAGTTTCTTCTTAAGCAGAAGATATTATCATTATTTGTGGGAATTGTGAATCTTGTGTTTCTCGAGAGATATTTTATAGCTCATTACTCTGTTGCACTAGTTGGGTTGCTGTTAAATAGAATAGACAAAATGAATGTGTATAATGGAGCCTGCTTAATTATCCTTCGTATTTATTAGTGTCTGTTGATTTTTATGCAACTGGAATGGGAAGAGTAGCTTCCGGTATAAAGAAGAAGAAATGATAAACGGATGCATTACTGTGGTGGCTGAGTGGAGACAGGGATTGGCATTTTAGGGCAAAAGTTATCGTTGCTCAATTTTATGGATATAAAGGGACAATATTTTGTTATTGTATTAAACCTCACCTTAAGAAAGCAGGCTGTATTTGAGAAGATGTATATTTCTGAATATAGCTCTGAGATCTTCTCTCATGTATTTGAGTGACCGACCTTGATCTATATCGACTCCATGTCAGCGATACACAGCTGCCTCCTCGCTTCTCGATGAATCCCTTATAGTTTTTCACCACAAAATCATTATGGATTCTATGGGCTGTGTTATTCATGTTCTTGAGGGAAAAGACAAGCCCAGCGTCAACTCGTCAGCTGTGAAATGATTGGATGTTTTCATTGCTGTGAATGGGGTGAGATGAGCCATGGAAATCCCATTGTAAATTGAGTCTCTAGTCTGTAGGTAAATTCCCCTGATTGGTTTCAGATGAAGCGGCAGGGAATAAATCTAACTGGTGCCACTGGACGTGATGAATTGGGTGGTGATGTTTTAATAGACTGTCACCTTTTCATCTCGATGGCCGTATTTCTCTAATCTGGCAACATTGAACGTGCTATTTTACTCAAACAGCTACAATCTTTCTTGAGTAAATGTTTTAATGAAATCGAGGTTTGAATTTGCATGGATTAGAGAAATGAACAAGTCTGTGTTTGGGCTAAATCTGCTGTCACTCAATATAGACCTTAGTGCAGTTGTCTCCAACCTGGTGCCCGTGTGAACTTGTGAGGTGCCAAGCACAGGGCTCAACAAATAAAAGCTGCAGTGGAATGACAGTAGGGACTATGCTGATCTGGCGAGTGCAGCATCGTCATGAAAGTTTATCAAATGCATATATATTGATATATGATATATTTCATATATTCAAGTGCTAAAATATGTAGGATAAAAGAGAACTTAATTTGATCCCTGTGAATTTGATGTGTTTAGAATAAGAAACAGCGTCATAACGTGATGACATAATTCCAAAGGATGTTAAGAAATGGTCCTGCTTTAACAAATGGAAACTGTTGAAAATAAAATGCACTAAAATGCATCACACATTTGAAAGTATTTTCATATTATATCCAACAAGTGGCCCTCTGGATGATTGTATCTCTTCAGGTAGCCCTCGCTTACAAAAAGGGTTGGAGACCTTAGTGGAGAGCCACCAGAAGTCCATTAACAATTTAAGGGTCGAAAAAATTAGTTTAGATGAAGTTCCATTTTCCCTCCACTTTTCCTGTTTCAGCAGCATGGCTCGTGCCTGCTTGGGGAATACCAACACTTCCTGAATCTTCTAGATGAAGAACCAAGGCGGGTGAAGTAATGATGCATCTCTTAACACTCTCTCCTCTTTTCGTCTCCCTCACCATCTGTTTGTTTTGAAGTCGTCCTCCAGCGAGGCGGAAATGGATTTCTTTAAGATGGGGGAAGTGTCTGCAGAGTGTCTTGGGATGGTCATTCCGGTTGGAATACAGTATGTGTGCTAGTCTGCTCGGGTTTGCACAACATCTGAAATAATGTGCACTGGAGTGGAATGGCTGACATGATTTGGCAAGGCTTCTGAGCTGCTTAACAGAGTCAGTCTGATGGCCTAGGAAATGGTTTGACCTGGCATTTATTGAATATTTTTATTTTGCCCTTTTCGTCTGTTTTTCAGACAGGAAATGATGAGAGAAGTGAATAGGTTGGTGAAATATGACAGATTGGATGAGATTTGGGGTCACTGGTATATGCTTACCAAGCCTGGTCGATTTGATTGATATTTGAAGATTTTTAAAGGTCCAGTGTTGGAAATGTAGAGGAATATAGTGTGAGGTTGCGAATTCCAACCAACGGTTCACTTCACCCCTCCCGTTCGAAGCACTACGGTGGCTGACACAGGACTAAGATGTGGTTTTTCCAGAAGAATTGGCCAATAAAGGACTAAGAAAAGTTAATTTTCATATTCAATTTTTTTTACGAAACCTAGGTGAACGCTGGGGGAGTGTATCGAGCACAGAAATACCACGTCATACGTCCAACTTGTTTTGTGACAAGTTGACTATGTTAAGGATGAAAAGCCAGCCTGTTGTAAATAAATCAGAATGCATGAAACACTGTTGCATCCCTCTTTAATTCAGGTTAACTAACTACTTAGTTATTACCCCTCATCCTTTTCCCGCAGACCCTCCACAATTCACCATCCAATCCGCTACAAACGGACAGTTTATAGATGTACTTTCAGAGTTTGATTAAGTTAAAGCACCACATTCGATGTCTTGGGCTGACAGAACATTAGTACGGTGTTATTAATAAAACAGTCACACACAATATGGTTTCCTCCTGAATTTAAATGGCGCACAACTGACACTTTTGCACAGATGAGCTGTGAAAACGTAATCAAGCATCAAGACCTTCTGTGACCTTACCAAACATGATGAGATTGAAGGGGTTATTTGCATCTAGTTCCGATCGGGGGCAGGTGTCAAAGCCAAATAAGAGCCACGGTTTGAATCGTGACGCAGAGGAGGCCCACCGCCCATCCGCCGTCCCGGGTGATGAGGTTGGCAGCTTAATTATGTTTAATGACGAGTAGATGCTCCTCACCAACAAGTGCGTCTCTTAATCCGAGTTTTAATTTCTGGCACAAGAGAACAAATTGCTGTGGGGATGATGGGTTTAGCTTGCCGATGGGAATTATCATTCCTAATTCTGCTTCCCGGGCGAGCGGTCACCAGCTAGTTGATTCAGCGCAAATATATTACATTTGTTTTTATTGTTTTTCTGTGACGTCCCACATTGGCTCCTGTATCTTCATAAAGCATTTATTGGTCTGCATGGAATCATAAGCCTCTGAGGTAGAATTATTTTGTAGTCATTCCTTGGATTATAGTGTGTTTTAAGTGTGCTTTGAATTGATCTTCACGAAGCTAATTTCTCTGCGGTTGGGTCTTGCATGCACCGATAGTTCAGAACCTCCTGCAGATTTGTCAGCTTTTGCGGAGTATGAGAATGAATCTGGTGTATAAAATATTCCTCCATCTCAGCAGGACCTGTGGCTTCTGCAGAGTCAATCATGACTGTCCTATAACTGCGCTTCCAAAACACCATAAAACCTCACATTTTCTTTCCCATTTGCATCAGTTGCCTACTTGTGTGTTTTGTAAGTGTCAAGTTTTAGGGATCTTCTTCAAAAGTTTTGATCCCTGCTGAGTTTGAAGTCATGCTCACTGCTCACATACTTGCTTATTTCTGATTGAAGGGCAAATAACGTATAAAGAACTGCCTTTTATTTGTTGTACAAGTTGTAGTTCTGTGCAGTAGCGGTGAGAATTTCTTATAACGAAACTGATACATGAGAGCAAGGTGGCTGGCATCTCATAAAATGCTTAAATGTAAAGAACTTTGCAGACAATAAAAGAAGATATTTTGAAGAACTTTTGTGACCAAACAACATTGGCCCCCGTTGACTTCCATTATATGGAAACAAAGCCACTTGAGACATTTCTCAAAAGAGTTTTTTTGTTCCACAGATGAAAGATAAAATACAGGTTTTGAACGACATGATAATGAATAAATTATGTCAGAATGTTATTTTGGGGTGAACTATTCCTTTAACTCGTGACGTGCTTAACATGTACAACGACGTAATATAATATGATAAATATTATTATCGGTTTTTACAGTCTAATATTGTTAATGTTTTCATCCATACGCTGTACTGTACATGTATGTTTTATTTAAAAAAAAAACATGAACAACGACTACTGTGGCACAGAAAAGGTGATCGTTTTGGAAAAGTTAAACATTTCCTCTATTATTTTTTCAGGAACCCTTCAGAAAACTTGCAGTATAATGCACAATATACTTGAATAATAACTTGAAAGTCCCGGTCATCATTCTCTTTCATTAAATGGCAAAGGATATACTTAAAAGAAATTCAAAAGGTGAATATTTTTATATGAGGAAAACTGTCATTGCATAACTCAATTTTTCAAAAGCATAGAGTAAGGCCAACTGCGTTTTAGATATCTCATGAGTCGTGATGCATCAAACGGTACTTCGGGAAGAGGGTGGGAATTAAAACCTCACTCTGGTCTCTGATTAGTTTTAAGTTCAAAACCCAGTCTGGGTTATTTATTGGTCTGTTTTGCTGCGCTGAGCCGTCTCTGTGACCTTTCATTTGCCGGTCGCAGTGGATGAGGGCACCTTCAATGCAGAGCATCTCGCTGCAGTTTAGCAAGCGCGATGGGTTCCTCGCCGCGTTATTTATGAGCACAGGGCCTGGCCGCCCATAATGCACCTCTTCCCCGGATACCAGGCACCATAAACCGCAGACAAGCTTTATAACTCTACTTCAAAATGAGACAAAAACACAGGTGTTGGAGACAATTCTCATCAGTGAATCTGGCAAAACATTAAAGGCGGCACCTGCTAATGGGCTGCCAGCACGTGAACCGAACCTATTGAAACGGATCGCGGGTCCGTTTCCGCTGTGTGCTGTCTGATCTGAGGTTTCACTCACAGCTGTGAGCTCCCCCGGTGATGCATGATCAGTCTGAAGTATTAGTTTGTTTTAAGTATTTAAACTGCTACTGTTTTTTAATGTAAACCCAACCATGCTTGTAATGTTAACCAGTCATTATCATATATCTTTTAAACAAGGATGTGATGGTTTGTAAATCAGTGGATGATATTAGCATCAAGTAGTACAACCTATTAGTTATCAACACAAACATTTGGTTTATTATAATATATATATTACCTACCATTAAATGGTGTTTTGTGCAACTAGAAAGGCAGTGTATGTAGATAGAAATAGCTCATTCTAAAGTACTAAAACATAATGCTTCATTGTGTAAGGTCTTTATACACATCTGAAGGCATAGTTATGTATATTATATTTTATTTCGATTGATAGATCCTCCTAAAAATTACACACTGGGCCGTTAACCCAACTGTTGGGTACGTCCCTTTTTGACCCAACAGCAATGCTGGGGATAATCTTTTTATTTATGATTGCATTTATTGAGTAATGAAACAAATGAAATAGCACATGAAATGTTGGTAAGTTAAAATCACAATGAAATCATTTTTATGAAATGTTGAAATGGTTATTATAAAGGATTTTTTTCAGTCATGTTTATTCAAAATCGTCAATCAAAAACATTATCCTACCCATTGCATCTATTGTCTTGGTGATAGATGTCTAAGTTAGAGGGTATCCAATGACCCAATCGATTCCCGAAGGACGATTAGCCCTACTTTTTTTTGTTATATCCGACTGAAACTTCTGGAACTATGTCATCATAAGAATGGAGAAAAGACCATCAGAAGTTTGCGATCACTACACATTGGCCACATTAGGGTACAAATGACTTCGCTTAAGCCAGGACGATGACTCCGTTAAATTAGGACATTTAAGTTGCTTTTATAATGCTTTGGATAAAAATATTACTGCGGTGCATCTAGAGACAAAACAATGGAGATGATATATTTTAAGATATGTGAATATATTTTCAGTTAAGACAGCTAAAACTTGTGTTTTAGGGCGTACTCTCATTCAGCCCGGTTGCTCTCAATCGCGCCCCAGTCGTTAACCTTGTCTGTGAAACCAGGCAATAACCTGTTAAGTTAAACATGTAGTTCCTCTTACAAAAACATTGGATGTGCTCCTTTAAAACGTTAATAATGGGACACCAAAGCGTTTAACATCATGGCCTCATTGAACATTACTACCCTTAACCAGCAGGTTATGATCAGGAAGCATCCTATAAGACAGACTTCCTCAGGTGTGGGAGGGGAACTTCGAGCAGCCTTTGCCCGAGTGGACGGCTATAGCTTGTCTTTATTAGAGTATTGATTCTGTGGCTGCAGTCTGGGACACTAATCAGCCTGGAGACCCGCATCATTTCGAAGCAACGCAAGGAGCACATTGATTTCCACCTGTTGATTTCTCACCTCTTCACAGGAAGTGAGAGTAATTGAGAAGACTCATGCTATCGCACTGCGTGTGTTGAATAGGCTAACAGTTTGACTGTTTAGATGAAGATGAAATGAATACTCAAGCCATTGGGACGAATTGCATGCGGGAAGCGCCGGCAACAGGTGCCGGAAACTGACATCTTGACATCCTGTGCAACCCTCAGAACCTCGGTTGTCATTGCGTTTTCCAAACACTGTATTGCATATCTCACATTAAACCCTCAATCAGAGACAGGGGCCGCATATACATATAATATAATACATAGCTGTTGTTAAGCATGTTTGTGGCGCAGACGGCGTTTAATAGCTCTCTACTCTATTTTCATCCTCTGTGATGCTCACTTTGTAATTAACCCTGCTGTGCATTTCAGGACTCGCATATAGACTATAATTTGTGTCTAGGCCCCTCTGGCACCTCTCCACATCCACTTCCTGTGTGGCGATGGGATTTCCCTAATGGCACTCCATACCCAGAGTACATCTCTTCTAGGGCAATGGATACATCAATAAAAAACTTGAGTGTGGCTTTAAAGATAAGTTAACATTTCAGCTTAAACATTACATTTTGTAATATGCCTCCCATCCTGCAGATGTTGCTGTCGGTGCTGGATCTCGGCAGCCCATCCACCACCTTGAAGCTAAATTGTTTTTAAACTCAACGTCTGCATTTCTCACCTGGGTTAGTTTTAAGGGGTCACACTTGTTCAAAATGTTTTGATCATCCCTCTTATTTAAAATGAAGGACTAATATTAATAATTAAACACTGAATCTAATTTCAATTTGAAGGCCAATGAAACCTTATTGCATTGAATCGGTAAAGAATTCATAGACCCTGATTTCACCCCTTTAACTTAAAGAGCTATGCGTGGGACTGTAAAGAATCCCTAGCAAGCTTGTTTTTTCTCCTTCTTTCTCTTCCTGTGACCTAGATATATATGAAAGGGAATATGCAGACAGCCCGTTTTTTTTCTCAGCTAGCAGAAGGAAGAGCGGATGTCCACTTATTGCTCAAGACAGTGTGTGACAAAGATGCCTTAACCGGGAGTCAATATGGATGAATTCAGGTGGCACAATATTTCCAGCGACACTGTAGTAAGGGCCTATTTTGATCATTAAGGGTTTGAAGTATTGAATCAGCTGGGCTTCGGGATGTGTTTTTAGAACCCTAGATTTCACTAGGGTTGTGCTGTGCGTGTCATCTGTAGTCTGCCACTTGGTGTGCTCCCGCAGGATCCCGTCGGCGACTTTTCAAAAACCTCTGCACATGGGGTCATTCCACACTACAGCACGTATACACACGCATTTAAAGCTTAAATGTTTAGCTTCTTTCACGTTTCAGGTTTCGTTAAACCTGACCCAGTGTCTTTATTGCGTCTGAGTTATCTGATCCAAAAACGAACCGTGCCATAACTCGAGACTCTTTGCTGCACTTACACTGAAATGTGACAGACTTATGAGAAAATCTTTCATGGTAAAGGATGTACAGTACAGCTTTTGTTTGACAGCAGCTCATTGATGTACATGTCTACATTTGTTGAACCAGCTCTGTGATTTTTGCAGCTGAACCGTAAAACTTTAAGCCAGTTTTTCCATTATACTGCTAAGAGCTGGTGTTTGGCTTTGTTTGTAGTTAATAGAAGTGCTTTAAATCAGGTGCGTTTTAAACAGCCATTATTGTCCAGAACTCATTCATAGGTGACAAAACACCTAAGGCAGACCCACGCCACATGGCGGGAAGTGAAATATTATCCATGACGTTGTGACAAGTTATGAATTCCCACTCGGTGAATGACTGGGCTAATTTATTCCTTCGCTGCCAGGTTAAATTACCGTCATTGAAAGTCACAAACCCTTTGAGGGAAAACTGACCGTGAGGGCATTTTTAATGGCAATTTCCACATTTTTTTTTATATGTTTGACGTTTTGGTGGGATACTCGATATGGAGCATTCATGAGGAACTCATGAGTCTCGGGACTTCCTCTTGTCAGCAGCTTGACAGACTGTGCTTGTAAATGGAAGTGGAAGGCATGAATGATAAAGATGATGGGTAAAGTCATCTGTCTTTAATGCGATTTAACAGATTTAACCGTGAGAAATGAAGTCTAAGGGCACCGCTATACTCCAGTTTGTCTTTTTTACTGGAAGATTTTTTGTGAAAAGTCGTGTAAATTACTCGCCCTAACGTTGTTGCAATACTGACCTATTCATGTGGAACCCAAAATATATTTTTATGAACCGACTGATGGGTTTCTGTGAGGGACAGAACGAAATTTTAAGCCTCATTCGGTTAAAATCGTCAATTTCAGTGTACTTGCGAAATGCAGAGACCAGATTTTTTGTTTAATTCACGATTAAATCAGGCAAATTTCTGAACTAATTATCATTTATAAATGAGATCAGTCAGTTCATTAAACAGAACCGACTCCATAGAACAAATCATTAACTGACCTGATTAAAACCGACTCATCTACTTTGAACAATTCTCAGCCATATACAGACATTTATGCATTTAGCAAAATATTTTTTACTTTCCCATTTTAACAGAAAACAGAGAAGCACCTGTTTGGAACATCATGAGTAAATAATGTCAGAATTGTCATTTTTGTGTGACTGCATTTTTACTTGAAGTTGTTCCTTTGTAGTGTTGGTATAAACTACATATAATCCGTTCCACGGTCAGCCACTCCTCAACAATTTCCTCACCATGTGCCCCTTTCCTGCTCGCAGGGAGCAATTAAATTGGAGTCTCAGTGGCCCAGTTCAGCGCTCATCTTTAGACGCATGTTACCGTTCATACCCCAAAGTTCCCCTAAAGCCTGTAAATCCTGATGTTTGATGACAATATGAACTGTGAACGAGAACAATGGCAACCCGGGGCCTCTGGCAAATCAACCTATAAATTCCCTCTTAATTGGAGCTCGTGATTTGTTTACATTCAAAGGCACCGCTAGAATGACACAATGAGTGACAGTGTTGGCAGAGCCTCAGGTGCTTTTTGTTTTTTTCTCTTTGCTTTGCGTCGGCTAGGCCTGTGGGACTTGTTAGCATGCCCGGTTGGGTCCCTGGAGGCTATGTGTGTGAGAGATCCCCCCACAATTTCCCCCCCAAGTTCGTTTACCCAACAACACTGTTAATTGGCTTGGGGAGAACTTGTGTTTGTGACAGCTTTGCACTAGCCGTAAAAGCGCGGCGTTAGCTTGAACGGCAAGATCTCAAGTCAATAGGCCACTGGGATTATTGACGTACCCAAGGATGCGTCATGCTGGTGTGCCTCGACAATCTCTTCCTAGTTTTTGCTGCAAATTACTTGCTCTTTGTCAGTCTGGAGCGTTCGTATTTATCTTCAGCACAAAGCTCGCCCCGATGTAACTGCCAGAAGTTGAAAAGAGCGTCGGGGGGACTTGAATCGTTTGACGTTTAGCGTCCCGAACAGCGCTCTTGCCGCAATTACATGCGATTACTTGACAAAGTGCCGTAATTAAAGCCTGCTGGCACAATGTGTAAATTGATTGGTGCAGACACTTTTTTGGGAGGAGAGTGAACCAGGTGATCAATGAGTGTTGAGATGTAGTGTTTGCAGATGATGAAAGAAGTTTTTTTGTGGTGTTGTTGCTGGCACAAGGATGATCTGTATTTTTCCTGAGTGGAGTGGAAAAATTTGTTATTAGATCCATTTATTTTAGTGAACATTTAGTTTTTGGCATGGTTCCTTGTACTTAGTGATTTATCAAGCCTGAGTGCTGACCAATGCAAGAGGCTAGATTACATGACTATAGAAGTAAAACATATGCCTTGCCTTATACGTTCTAATTGGTTACTACTTGGGTAGTCAGATTTTGAACTACACATCGTGACTCACACTTCTTATAACACTTGAAGTAAATTACGTCAAATAACTTTTGACATTTGTTATTATAAGCTTACTGTTGTGAGTTGGTTAAAGATAAGATTACCGTATTGAACATTGATATTTAATAGTTTTTTTTTGCTGTTGAAAAAGCAGCATATTCTGGTTAAGTATGTTTCGAAGCATGGCAGCTGGTTTAAATGTTTTAAGCTGGTCTAAAGTCGGTCATGAGCTGGTTTAAGCTGATCCCAAGCAGGAGCTGGTTGCTTAGGTTTAGGACCATCTTAAACCAGCTCAGACCAGCTACCATGATCCAAATATACCTAAAAAGCATTTATTTTCTTTCGCTGTGGGATTGCAGCTTAAAATGTAAATGTGGTTTAAAATGCACATTTCTTAATTTAGCCAGCTAGAAAATTTGAGAATCTGCTCACAGAGGTCAACTCTTCACATCATGCATCTAAAGTTATGGCAACCAGTTCGATTTCACCGCCGAATCCGGGACACCGAGACACACCTCTTGAAACCGTCTGGTCACCCTTATTACAGCAAACTGCATATGCCACATTCAGTTGATACCAATTATGTATACAGACGGCCATCTATAGCTGTGTGGTGTGCCCTCTGAAAATACATTGAGCAGGTTGTCTCTTAACAATCTGAAAAACACGAAGGTGTGAATGCTTAAGAAACATTACCACGTGAGCTCTCAGGCCAGTTACTGCATTGACTTGATAATGTGATAATTGGGTTGAAATGTTGAGCAATCACTAATTCTACTACTCTATAGTATTTCCTAAAAGTCTAGCCGGTTAATCTTTTTAAAATGTTAGTTGTGCTAAAGGTCTAGCTGGTTCACCTTTTAAAAATGTTAGTTGTATTTTAAAGCACACATATTCACATTAAACCCATGGTACCACATAACCAACACTTGATTTGAAATTAACTATAAAAGACATGCACAACTAATATGAAATATGTCATTGAGGATTTTTATAGCCTCTCTTTCTTGTGTACTATAAATTCAGAGGTTGTTCATGAATCAGCTAGTAAAATAAATAGGCCTTAAATTTTTCCCTCAAGGAAGATGATTCTCACTCTTGTCTGCTTTTACAGTTTTTTTTTCTGGAAAGCGTTCTACACTGTTCAATCATTGTGAAATGAGCAGAATTTAAAACATTGTTTGAGAAGTATGACTTCGGTTATCTATGCATCTTATAGGGAAATCGCTTGGTTTTATTCAAGCATCATAAAAGTGCATTACAAAAGTAAGCTACACTTCTCTGCTGGAGTTTTCACTTATGCTTGAAATACAGTATATTATTACTTATAAGCTGTTTGTATTTTCACATCGTCTTCGTTTATTTATATAGCACTCAAATATACGCATATACTGGAAAAGCCTTGAGAATACAGAAGACCAACAAGACATTAAACAGCCTTGTACATGGTCTTGTCTTAAGTTTTGCCCCATTGGCTTCTTAACTGGTTCAGCCTAAGGGCTGAGTTTTGTCGGCCTATTGAAATACATCAAATACAACCAATCTGTTTTTGGTTCTGTAAAATACAAAGGCAAAATTACCGACCTTTAAATTGCTTCTCTGGGAGTTGGATTGTCTCCTGTAGATCAAAAGATATTCCAGTGTGAATTTACACAAGCCAGCCTTTGTTTGGATGAGAATTACCAGAGAGTGGTGTGTTGTGCAGAAAACCCTGAATAAATGTTCATGTCGACATTAATCCGAAACCATCTCCCCTTTCATGTTCTGATGGAAGGCCTTATGATCCGAACAACAAAGTGCAATACATTGAAACGTAGATAGACTTTGGAGTATTGGCAATCCACCCCCCACTTTTGTATGGAAAGACTTGTCAACCTTTACATATAAGTTTCAAGGTTTAAAGTTGAAAGTTTCAGAAAAACTTGCTTTGGCAAGTCAGTGTTTTGGACTAGTTCTTTCTTGGATGCTGTCTTTGAAACATTCTTAGAACAATTTGGTTAACTCGGACTGAATGAATACCAGAGGAAGATACAAAACGCCCAGTTAGTTTTAGGCTTGCCATTTTTTTTGCCAAGTTCTTATTTGTTTTGTACAATATGTATTAGTTGGTTCATAAACTGTCTGTGGATGCTTAGAAGGTGAGACTGAAGTTATTTTAACTCTTTGTGAATGAATGTGCAGGTTTAAGGGACCCAACTTTGCAATGTCTGAGGACTTTAGGATCATTGTGAATGGAGGTTTCCTGGCATTTCACTGCATGGCACCATTCCCACATATGGGGTTTGCAAATTGATGGCTTGACTTTGTTTGACCTCTACAATACCTCAAATTTCCGGGCAGAAACGATTTGGTGCAAACATTGATTTCCATCCAAATTGCTGGATCCCATTGCAGAGGATTTTCATACAAAGTCCAAAATAACACACCTGATTCAATACATCTAGTGTTTGATGTGTGCAGCTGTTGAATCAGGTTTGTTTGGGTTCAGAAAATATATATTCTGGCAACATGTTAGATTTAAAAGCCAGCGGTCCATTAGTTTGCTGCCATTCTGTTATGTAATATAGAGAGATATATATACATATTTTTATTGTTGTACTCTGCCTGATACTGCAGTACAATGAATCCAAATTCTAGGTGCTCTGCTTTGTTGAATAGAATTAATTAAGATCGTGGAAGATAACACATACGATTTTCCTAACCATCTGCGTGGAATGAAAAATACATAGTACAGCAAATGTCTTATTCTTCTGTCTGATAAAGACAAAGTCTCTTTTTGTAGGTTGTGCCAGACCCTTAAAATTCTTTATGCTGTGCTTTTCCTTGTATAGATGGCGATGTTTTTGCTGTCATATTTGTATGCACTGTCACTCGTCGTGTCAAAATACACTTAAAACATGCAATCAAACCTGGATTTCATTATTCAATTGTTTTATTTAATTTAATTTTCTAAAAGAAAATTATATTTTAGGAGTACAGCTATTTTGTTGTGGGGTGGTGAATGCATTATTACCACTAAATGGATAGTTCACCCCGAAAAAAGCATTTACTCATCTTACCATTTCAAACCTGTATGACTTTTTTCTTCTGCAGAACACCAAAGAAGATATTTTGAAGAACAACAGCAGTACTTATTGACTTGCTTTGTTTTTGTGTCTGTACAATAGAGGGAAATTCGGTTACCTGTATGCTGTATCTGTATGCTGTATGATCCTATTTTTATGCAAGAATTGACATCAGTGCATTTGCTCTTGAACACCTTTTAGTCTATTTACGCGCATATACAACGCTTCACATTTTCTTTGCCGCTTCTATCATATGGTAATGCCGTGGCTCTGGGCTTCAGATGAGCTTTTCAAGTGACTAAATGGCAGGAATGAAACTCCATTTGCTATATTTTCGGAACGGCAACCCTCGATTCGAGAGACAGACAGTGAGAAGGTTGCAAATGAAGGTTGATGAGAGTCTGAGATAGATCCACTCGGAGAAAGACAGCGAAATGGATTTTCAAAGTCATATCAACAATCCAGAGATTAAAACACTGTTAATGAAGTATGTTGCGAATGGAAATTGAGGCCGCGTGGTGCATCCGGATCCATCTGCCAAGTCGTATGTTTGGTAAACAGTTTTGAGACTTTACACTCCGCTGCGGTCCACCCAACGGTATCAAGTTGTCAGAATGAAACAAAGGCTTGTTGCCCTTGAATTAAGTTTCCATTCCTTTAGCATTAACTTAAGCATTTGGGGATTTTATTTCTTAAGCTAAACTGTCAGTGGGGCTCTGTGACTATTTAAACGTTGAAAGCGAAACAGGATTTACCTTTTGATTTGTCACGAGATTTAGCTGGCCTCTCCCTTTAATAAGACAGCCTTTTTTACCGTGACAGAGAATGGCCATTTTGGTAATTTTATTCACTTACTTGACTTTAAAAAGATTGCGCCTCAATACCCCGGTGCTCCGTTCTATTTAGTTGCACTCCGGCTAGCTTTCTGAAGCAATTATTCAAATTTAGCTCGAATCTTGCTGCCCTGGCCGAAATGCAAGGTACCATGAATATGACTCTCACTATCTGTAAAGTGAAGCTATTGGCATGTTTAGCTTTTAGCGAAGTTGCTTTTCCGTCACAACCACAGAATTTCAATTGATTCAATGTGTTTCGTAGTTCCCCATCAGTACTATATACCTGCATCTTCTCCACAGCTCTGACACCTTCCCTCCAGGCGGCATTGATCCTCCTGCGTTCCTCTGCCATGTCTTAAGCCGATGTCGCCCGCAGTACAAACAGCTTTTAAAATAATTACCCACACTGCTGGGTAGGAGGATTCATTCCACCTCCTTCAGCTATTCATTCTGTTTGGATGCCTCTCTGTTTAGCTTTAGGAAAACCCAACTCCTACTAAATTATTGTTGTTGAAAGAGCCTCTGGGGTTTCCAGGCGAAGCTTTTATGTACGACTTCAAAAGTCATGGCATAGAATATGGGATTTTCACGGTATTGGAAAATTCCACAATGTGTGGATGTGCTAGTTTTAGCCACGCGTCTTTAAAACGAAGAGTCCAAGAAAGTTTCAAAGTCGGTTTGGATCGTAGACAACATGCGGTATTAGTAATACGTGATCTGTGGAGAATCCAAGAAGCTTTATAAACACCAAATTCACCCTTATCCTCGCCCATAAAGCATTGAACAACGGCATTGCAACATACATCAAATTGAGAAAGAAAAATTATTTTTTTTAGTGCACCGCAGACACTTTTCACAGAAAGACACCCTGGCAGTATTGTGCAAGGCCCAATCAGCCTTAGTTACAAAGAGCGCCTTAAGGCGCTTCTGTTTGGCTCGCAGTCTGTGCCTAAAAAACTCTAAATACATTTTTCAACTCTCCTCCAACACTGACTGACACGGAGCGATAATGCTTTTCAGGCTTGCCAGGGTCTTGAGCGTAGAGATAAGGGTCTGGTTTTATTCCTCTTTCAAAGACGTGGCGAGAGCCCCTTTGACCTACACTAGCCCTGCAGTGGCACAGATAGCTTCCCCTATGCTGTGCTCATCAGAGGTAAAAATTGCCAAAGCTGTGAAGTCAACGCCACTGGGCTTAGATCAGCTGTTACTCCACCTGGCTTGGATTATGATGGTATGAAACCTGTACAGAAGGTACTGTGATGATTCAAAGGAGTACATGTTCGACTGGCCCTCCAGAGGGATCCAGAGCTTATGATGTGTCTGAGAGATTGTGATGTCAAAGAAAAGTGGGACTCAGCAGTCCTGCAAGAATTTATTGAAAATTGTTGTTGACAGATGGAAACCTAGACACTAATGTAAGGTTGTGTGTAGATGTAAAATGCTTTTAAGATGGTTGTGTAGATGCACTACAATGACAAATGTATGTGGACATCCAAACACCACTTTCTTGTGTATGTGTCCGTACTGCAGAAGTCAATGAGATGCAATGTTTTGGAATACCAACATTCTTCAAAATATCATCTTTTGTGTTCTGCAGAAGAAAGAAAGTCATTAAAGTTTGGAATGACGTGCGTACAGCTTTAAAGATTTTTAGTTTTTTCAGCGTTCTTTGGATTTACTCCCATTCGGATACATGAGCATCAGTAAAAGAAGTCCAGTTCATTCCAAAGATGTTTCATTGCCCGGCTTTGTGCAGGCCTTCAAGTTTTTCAACACCAGACTTGTGGTTTATTTATGCCCTGAAATGGATTTTACAATGGGCATGTGCATAATACTTTTGTAAATGTTTGTCTAAGGAGATTGCAAGGCTGTTTCTCTGTTTAAATTCACCTGTAAGTAATGACTAGCTAAAATAGCCAAACCTCATGCATCTGTATACTTTTGACCGTGAAGTCTGGATTGATGTTGCCTGTGTCTAGTTTAGGACCTTGCCAGCGAATCTTTAGTGTTGGTTTGTGCTTTTATTCTCACCCACTGAATAAATAAGTCAAATCTGTTTTGAATGTCCGAAACAAAGCCTATTCACAAAGAAAAGCACAGATCAGCTGGGATACGTTTGAAACCAGCCTTGAAGTAGGCTATAGTTACACAACTCAAACGTCACCAACAATACGGTTCCTCTCAGCGCCTTGGTTGACTGTCGGATTTGCGCTAGCTTTCCTAGCATGACGAATCGCTACTTGGGAGAAAGATGATACGCATAGCCCACACAGTCGGTTACACAACCAGCTAAAAAGATGCAATGAGAAAGATCCGTGCGTGGCATGACTTTCCTTCCCTGCGGATTGAGTACACATTAAGCCCAGGGTATATTTTGTTGCCTTGCTCTTGTGGGAGGCCATTTCTGTCGAACTGCGATAAAGCGTTTACTCCTCGCCATTTAAAGAAACCGTAATCTCGGCATTATGCCCGTGCTCACAAGGTACTGTATGTAAAACAAGATTCGTGCCATTGTCGCGCACCGTACACGAATAAGCTTCTTTCAGAATTGTTCCAGTTCTTAATCCTCGGGAAGTTGTAGCATTGTTTCATATCTTGTTTGCCGTTTTTTGTATTTTGCAGAGCCGGTGTCCTAATTTATTCTTGCAGAATGCATAAAAATGATAAAGTGAGCAGAACCTAAGGTCTTATTGTTTGTGTAGCTTCTACGTTTGCAAAAAAGAATGATCTCTCCCTGATTTGTTAGCTTCTGTTTGAACTCTGTCGCATCCTTCCAGACGACCTCATCTGACATGAAGCTAAGCTTGATTGACAGACGTGGCGCGGCTAAACCCAAGCCACGGGGTTCCGGCAGCCGATCACCTCTACACCTGTCTTCCCGTTCGTGTCCACTTCCCTCTCCTCTGCCACTACAAACCCATTTTCTCTCAAAATTCCAACCGGGAGACCCACGCACTCCACTGCGGGGCATCGGCTGCCGTTAGTGATGAATGCTAATGAGAGGTCCTTAGCACAGAGACACAGCCAGTTCTTCCAGGGTGGGTGAGGAGGAAGACCGACACATTTCAGAATCCGAACAGAATAGAAAGAAGCTGCCGGTTGGCATTTTTCACAGTCGACACGTTATCACGGCTAGTCCAGATTAGCATTAATGCATTTATCAGAGCTTTACAGAGAAACTGTGCACTTCAAAAGAAGCTCAGGTAGGTATGACTCTGTGATCACTGCAGGGGGCGGCTGCGTCATCGCTTCACTGCAACAGGCTTAGTGGTCAGCGTGCATGATGTTAAGCTAAATAAATATGCTTCGAAGATGGTGAGTGAAATATTTTCTGCGAGGATTCAGTGGCTTTACGGAGACCATATAAATGCTAATAACATTTCCTGTTTGAATAGCAGACTCGAGCTGACAAAATACTGCTGGATTGTCTCTTATCTTTGACGTTCTAGTATTAATTTCATTACTGTTGTGGTACCATTGAGTCCTTTTTAATTGCACCGTAGGCACATTTGTAAAAGTTTATTAAATAAAGCCCTTTTTTGTTTTCTAAGAACTGTCAATCAAACTTGGCTGTTTCTGACAGTTTTACCACGAGGGAGGTTGTCGTGTTTATTTGGTTTGCTGGATGTTTGCTTGTTTGAATTTGCATCAAAAACAAATTTTCCACTCCAACAAGTGTTATTTATTTGCATGCAAATCCTGTATGCGTATGTCATATAAGATTTTGACAGCCTTGTTGTTGGTGCATGGCTTTTTGTTTGATTTTAAGGTAAACATTGTTCATTTTTGAGCACCTTGAAGCCTGGCATATTGTTCTACAGATACTACAAATTGTTAATTCTTAAAAAAATCTTTTTTTGGACTGAAAATTGACTTGAGCCACTTGGTTTAATGTCCGCACGGATTGTCACTAAACTACTATTAAACTTTAAATGTCTCTTAGTCTTTGTGTGTGCAGACACACTGACCAAACCCAAAGTTTGTTTGCGTTGCCCATCTGTTTAGACTCGCTGCGCCCTCATCCTATTGGGATCTAAAGCAAACGTGATGATTATTTATTTATTTAGACAAGAGCGAAAATGAGTTTGGATTACCGGCAAATCCTTCAGCCTAATTTACAGCTCCCAGCTCATCGTTGTTTCTTCCTCCCACTCTTAGTAGCTGCATGAAGAGGCTGTGATTTGATCCATCAGTGATTTGTTTAAACATCTGCAAGCTGGTCGCTGTCCTGGCCTCCGCTGCTCTCTTCTCGCCCCGTCACGCACTACAGCTGTGACCCTTCGCGGATGCCGGCGGCCTCCCAACACCATGGCAAACACTCAGCGCTGAGCTGTCAAGCCTCACCCTACACAATTTAAATCTTAAAGCTAAAGTTCACCCCAAAATTAAATTGTTACATGGATGTACTCAAAGTACTTATCTTAATTTGGTCTAAAAGTGAATTATACATTTGATCTTATCTCTGTCTTTAGGTGATATTTTTTTTTAAAACTATCGCGAGCGCTGTTTCATATTATGATTGTGAATGGGGACTGGAGATGTCAGGATAAAAAATGCACTTGAGCCAAAGCAAGTAAAAAAAACTTTGAATATAGCGTCATTGTAGAACTAGGAATGCATTGTAAAAGTCATGTAGTTATACAATAGAAATAGATAAAGCGTCAACAGCAAAATTCTTCCATTCTGCGAATAAGACTTTGAGTAAATGAGGTCTGAACTTTTTTTTATGTGACCGTATTGCTAAAGAGACTGCAAAATGGCCCAGATGTCATTAAGCAAAGGTTTCCTCTCAGTTACAGGCCCTGAGGGCACTGTGATCGCTGTTCGCATTACACCCTGGGGTTCACAGCTAAGGGAATATTACTGTTATACTAGCAAGACAAGAATCAGAGACCACTTTGAAAAGTCTCAAAATGAAGGAAACGCTTGCCAGTTTAGATGGGACCACCCACCTTATGTTATGTTCATTGCTGGTACGCTTGTCGATAGAATAATCCCTTTTAGCAGCTTTTTCTCATGAGCACCAGTTGGCCCATCAGGAGATGCATCAGTGTTGAGAACATGCTGTTCAATGCCACCATCTTTCATCTGCATTACTCGCAGTGGAAGCTAATGGAAGTCTTGAAGTGACGATTTCTTAATTATGTTACAATTGTGCATGCGGGAAAGCTGCAGTTTTCTTCTCTGCCTGGTAAAGCAAATGGAGTCAAACATTATAGTGAAATTTCATTTCTAAAGTTGTTGAAAGTTTATTGAAAATCCCTAAGGTTTTAAATGAAAATCCCTAAGGTCACCATAAGGTCATTCCAAAATCTTTTGTCTTTGGAACGCATGAGAAGATAATTTGAGAAATGTCTTAGTGGTTTTGTGCAATACAATGAAAGCCGATAGTCCTCCAATGTTCTCTGGTTTCAAAGTTTCTTTGAAATATCATATTTTTGTTCTGCAAATAATAATGAAAGTGTTTTCTTTTTTGAATGAACTGTCGCTTTAAGAATAAAGGGAAAGTCAATCTACAAAATATCCATGTCCTTCCAAACACACAAGTCTAATTTTATGAAAATGTATTAAAACTACTTAATAAAAATAAACATTAATTGGTAATTGAATTAACTTGAAATGTCTCTACATTAGTCTTTTTGGTTCTTTGCTAGAAAACTCAAGTCTCTATTTATTCCAATTGCAAGAGAACCTATTCTATTACAGTAAGTACATTTTTCAGGTTCCCATATTTTGGATTTCAATTAACAAAGAATGTTAATGTTAATAAATGTTTAAAACAACTTAAAAGCTTTAAGATCTTTGTTTTTGGTTGAGCTGTTGCTTTAAACTTGTACCCGTAAAGTCATCTTGGCACATTGGCAGGAAATTTGCGCCAGGGTTCATGTCTAGCACCTTCTTTTCCATCTCCCTGTCTTAGATGATGAAGATCCGAGATGAATGTTTTGGGGACATTGAAATTAGTCCACTCTTTCCGTTAACACTGACATTTATTGCTTGCACAGAATATCGATCAACTTGACATCCCACCTTTATGTGGATTTAAGCGGAAATGACATTTTCCATCGTCGCTCAGTCAATATGTCTTGCACCTGTGCCACTGAAATCCAAAGTGTAATGGAACACAAATTACTACTGAGTGTAGTTGCGAGTAGTAGAGGATGTCACAAGGAAGTAATGTGCGGCTCTCCGACAGATAGAAATAAAAAAGAATCAGTGTGTTTATATCCCAAATCATCAGTGACGGAAGTAGCGTCCATGAGATCTATAGCAAAAGGCTGAACAAATCTACCAAGCTTAACCAGAAGCTTCTACAGTGTAATACCCCGGCGAGTTATTGACGCCTGAACCAGATTGAATCACTGTGCATAGCAGAACATTTCATGTCACCCGTCGAACTTACGCGGATGGGAAGCTGGCACGTTTAAACCGAGAACACAGTGTGAAATGGAGTAAAATCACAGTCATCGTCCTAATCGCACTCCATAAAATGTCTAGTTCCAGATAGTTGAGAATACTATAATATTGTTGTTTTCCATGCCTGACAGTGCTGGAAATGAATTTGTTTATAATGAATTATTATATAATAAATTAACTTTAGCATCTTAAGTTCTCACTCAAGTGTTCACATCTTGCTTCTTGGGGTCTCATTTCCATTTACGCTGGACTCTTTTTGGCTGCTTTTTATTAATTATTCGGTCCAACTGAAATGTTTTTATAATAACGATTTGTTATTGTAAAAAAATGATAATAAAAGAAATTAACATGCTGGCACAATTATATCTTTGTCTGCATATGGAGTATGGAGCGACCACAGATGAAAAGATTAGGCTCATGAGAAATGGTTTTGTCCAGTGATCCCAAACTTTGGACCGGTAGTGTGCGTTTCAATATTTTATTGGCTAAACATTGCTCTTGGGTAGAATTGTTCGCAACTTGTGATTCGCTTTCATATGACTGAGCCCCTTTAAAAATAAAACAAAGCAGAAGGAGCACACTTCTAAAGATGACAAAAGCAGAGTATATAAACAATGACTGGTTCTCTGATACGAGTAGCTGACTCAAGCACCTGTCAGAATATCAGAGCTAGGCTGCGATGCTCTTTTTATGGGGCTCAAGTATTTCTTGTCTTGTCAAAAGGAGATGATCCTGTGGTTATTGCAGTGCAAGCATTGCATCCTTCACCAAGCAAGCTCTGTGTTTCTTTTCCTCTCTCTATTTGTTGCTCTGCAGGAGATCCAGAGCAGCTGTTCTCTCTGCAGTGATCAGAAATGCGGGAAGCCGGTTACGAACAGGGTGGCAATTAAATGATAAACACTCTGGATCTGGCACAGGAAGTGAATGAGGGACTTGATTGCGGTTCATTGGTCTTTTTGAATGACGGTCGTCACTCTTACAAAATGACAAAAACGAAAATTCATTCATAATTTACTGATCATTTATGCAGAACACAAAAGAAGATATTTTGAAGAACAGTGGGTACCAAACAACATTAGACCATGTCCTTGTATGGACGCGAAACAATTTCTCAAAACGTCTTTTTGTGATCCACAGAGGAAAGAGTTACATACAGATTTTGAATGACATGAGGGTGAGCGAATGACAAAAAATGATTTTGGGATGAACTGTCCCTTTAAGAACCACTAGTCCCCATCCGCTTGCATTGTGTAGAGGAGCTCAAGAAAGAGAAATCATTCTATAGGTTTCAAAGATAGTGAGAAAGTGATTTTCTTGCCGCTTGCCTGAATATGTGCCATTTTGAAGGCCGGCACATGTATTTCTGTCTGTGTCTTGGAAGAATTAGATTTCCATCTCAAAGGCTCGGTTTGTGACTCAAGTGATTTGCCTTTTAGCAGATTGTCACTTTGTAAAAATGTAAAACGCCCCCTGACATCATTCCCGCTCGCAGGGTTATTTTCGTGCAGTCCCGAGACTCGCTGGAAGTGCTCGATGGAGTGTTTGGTTTCAAGTCCTCTGAGCATATAGTGGAGTGACATTCCACTATCTGGCCTTTTCATGACAGGGCTGGATTCTGCGAGCGTGACCTCACTGTGGCTCTCTCACCCATTGGAGGCGTTTTCCTGTCGACAAGGAAGAGGATCCCTTTATTTACTGCCTGTCTAGTCTGTGGCGCCTCATTTGCTCACTCTTAAAAACATCTTGGCTTTATAATCTGATATGTTTGGCTAAGTGGGATATTTGATACCTATTGCGTTTCGCAGTATTGAGAGGAGGTCTCCATATTAAAAATGCTTCCATTAAGCTTAGCAAGTTGAAAGATTGTTTTAAATTTTTTAATATTAGTCATTAATGTTCTTCATAATTCATAATAATTAGTTTGTGCCTAACAGGGCTTCAGAATTAATGTGTGAAATCAATAAAAACGATGATGAAAATAGAGTTTAATGTTGTTATCGATTAGTTGAGACGGTTTTGCATCAGTATAGCATATTTAACTGTAACAGTCTTACCGAGATGAAACTAGTCATGCAATATTTTCTCTTAGTTGAGGTGTAACACTGAACGATGGTTGGTACCCAGTTTCTTGAGGTGATTCAGATTAGATTAGTGTTTGGAAATATCACAGACGGCTACAGCTTGTGTGTGGCAGGCGGTGTGCAGCACACAGTATGTTATCCAGCCCAGGGCGATGGATGCTTCCTGTAGCCGCGATTTATTCGGTCTGGCTCTGTAAGACGACAGCTGTTAAACACAGGTAGCATAAAAAAGAAGCTGTTTTCTTGTGCCCAGAAAGCATTTTTCTAACATTTAAGTGTCACCGCTACTGATTTTATCTCACTAGTGCTGGAAAATGTTACTATTAAAAGCCATGGAGAATGTAGATGATACATTTTTTGTGGTTTTATGGCTTTTGAGGCATAATTCACCCTAAAACGACAATTCTGTCATCATTTACTCACCCTCATGTTCTTCCAAACCTGTATGAATTGATTTGTGCTGTTGAGCACAAAATAAGATTTTTTAAAGAATGTGGGAAACCAAACTGTTTTGGGGCACTATTGACTACCTTAGTAGTTTGTTTTCCCACTATGGTAGTCAATAGTGTCCCAACCGTTTGGTTACCAACTTTTTTGTATAAATCTTGTTGTTCTGCTGAACACAAAGAAAGATATTTGCAAGTTTGAAACAACAATGAATTTTCATTTCAGGGTGAACTATTCATTTAATTGAAGTGCAGTCCATGGAAAAACTATTTAAAGGAGTAGTTTGCCTTAAAATTAAAATTCTGTCATTGTTACACGCCCTCTTGTCACTTCAAACCTGTGTAACACTTTATTTTTTTTCTGCACAACACAAAAGAAGATATTTTAGAAACTGTTGGAAACAGAACTGCACAGCCCCACATTCACTTCACTTCTATTGTAACCAATGCAAGTGAATTTGGGGCCGTTTAAAAACACGAAGCTCAAATTATCAATCATTATTATACGGTTATATATGCAACCGAAAATGCATTACTTTATTTATATAATGAACATAATATTTCTCTCGCACCCTGATTCTTTGCTTTATATTTAGTAATAGTCAGAATACGTCATGATGTTTTTGGAAAGAAAGCAGGACAAAAGAACCCATACATCTGTGCTGGTTGTTGTGAATATACTGTAATAGCGTCCAGTCATTTCAAAGCCACCCCATCATAAAGACTTTCGCCTCATTCATAGGAAATTAGGCCATCCCTGTCTAGAAAAAATATCTTCATGTTTTAAAACTGCACAGTGATGTTCTGCGTGCAGAATTGAGAATGTCTTAAGCTATATATAAGAGAATAAAATGAATAGCTTCTCTATACCATGGCTAGAACCCTCAACTTGAGCTCTGTCTGAGCATTAGATTAGGTGCATGGTCAAAACACCCACCACAGACCCTCAGGGAGCCAACTGGAAAGTTGGCAATTGAAAAAAGTTACAAAGGTCTTCGTAAAGAAGGAAGGTCTGTGCAGATTTAATCCCTGAAGGAGATCAGAGAGCAGCTGCCACTTAAGGACGCTGCAAATGTGAGATAAAATATTAAGACTCTTTCCTATTTCAGAACGTCTTGCCTCTTTTCAAACCGGCTCTAGTGCATCAAACAATGAAATAACCAATTCACTGCTGTATTCGACCGCATAATGATGTTGACCATTGAGACCACTGTGATTCACGTTGTTGTGTGTTTAACCTGATTTTACAGTATCCAAACTTTTTCATACAGTATTTCCATTGAAAATTGTTGAATTCACGGGAATCTCCCATTTTTTTCTAGTTATGCTTTTCTACAGTTTGTCATTTATTTACTGTTGTATCAAATGGCTTTGCATATCCCGTCTGCAGTTCCTGCATATGATGTAGGTTTACCTCAGAAATTGAAAAGCGGATGCTAGCCATCAATCGCTCATGCCCCTCAACCCCAGACCTTTGGTGCCTGTGAGAGCTCCAGTTCGGAACAAATAGAATTTATAGAGCGGACATGAATGTCTTGAGTTTTGTCGAACACTGAAGGGCACGAACTCTGAATGGCCTGAAAGTTAATACTTCCTGTTGGTTGGAGGAGTTTGCCGTAGGCCGGTCACAGCCTGCCGCTCCTGCTCCAACCTTATCTATCTATTCTCTACTTGGCTGCTTTCATCCTGCCACCCTGTCGCTCCAAGGTGCACCACCTGTCTTCTCCCGTCTCCCTCTAGCTCTCCAGGGATGTGTCTACTGTTGCCTTGGACTTGGCAGCGTGTGTCCAATCGGGCATCTGTCTCTGTCGTTGTATATCTTCGGGAGGTGGGACGAAGGAGACGGACACCAGGCGGATGTTGGGAAACTGAATTCTGGGCCTGCATCCTGACCCGCTTGCAATGATTAGCCAGGGTAGATTTTCCAAGCGTCAGAACGATCGGCACAGGGTGTTAAACATCGATATATTGGGAGGGAAGTGTTTGGTAATTACAGACAGTGGGGGTGAAGGCTTTTAGGGTGCCTATCGATTCTCTTATTTTGAGGCGAGTCCAGATCAGTGTTGGGAGCAGGTGGACCCAGTGTTACAAATTGTATCAAATTAAGTCGTTATTTAAGCCTGGCCCATATTAGTATGCATTTAGTATATACTTGGGTCTTTACATACTTATAATTATACCGACTGCTATGCAGCATAAGATTTTTTAATAGAATGGTATATTTGTGCATCACTTGATATGTTTTTAAGGGATAGTTCACCATTCGTCATTTACTCATCCTCATGTCATTCCAAACCTGGAGAACACAAAAGATGATGTTTCGAAGAACATTGGTTACCAAATAACATTGACTTCCATGGACACAAAACCACAGAGACATTTCTCAAAATATCTCCTCTTATTATAAAAGCCATATATACTGTAGGTTTGAAACAACATGAGGGTGAATAAATAATGTTATAAATTTTATATAAATTTTTTTGGTAAACTGTCATTTTAATATGAGAAGGACAAGTGAAACGTTATGATAACTCCAGTTTTGACTTCACAAGCCATTTTTGTGTTCAGGATTACCGCATATAAACAATTCAAACCTGAATGTGTGTTCAAGCGATCGATGTTATGAAAAAACACGGGTAGAGCTCCAAAATGTTATCTCTAGTCACAACGGCAGCAGCGACCTCGATATCGCATTTGCCATTCATTTAGGACACAAAAGAACAGATTCTGTGCAGTTACTGTAGAAGTTGGGGTGCCGAAGCCTATTTGTTCCCCTTCTTAATATGAGCTTTTCTATGCAATCAGCTGTACACAAGGTGGTGTGGAATCAAGCAGCGGCTGCAGGTAGATAGCTGGGAATTCTGCCACACGGTGGGCACGAGTGTAATCCCTTCTGTTAAAAGCAAGGAAATTGCTTCTTTAACTCAATCTTTTTTTGTAATTTTTCTTCGACGTTTGATGCTTTACAGACTGAGCTTTTCCACTAAGGGCTGATGTAGGAGCGATTGCACCACAGCTGTGTGCGTGTGGCTGGGATTGAGGTAAAGTGAATGTAAATTATTTTAGAAGGGTATCTTGAGGTCTCGATGGGGAAACGGACCCGTGAGATGATGCGGGAGGAAGATGGACACCGTTGTGGCCGTCGGAAGAGTTCAATCAGCACCAATTTACTTGCCTTGCAGTCCAGTTGTGTCGATCAAAGCTCAAGAAAATCTGTCTTATTTTCAGCACATTAGCTGCACCCCAGAGTTTAAAGTGGGCAGAATGTTCCAGAATCCCCAGAGGAAGACTTGGTGTGCGAATGTATGACTGGTATAGTGCCACCTGCAGATAGCTTTTAAATGAGATGTATTTGAAACACACATAACTGGATGAATTAGTAGATTTTTTGGGGGGTTATTTTTATTGATGTGAAATACACTTAGCACTTTGAGTTCATGGCCACATGGCTGGGTTACAACATATCGAGCTTTAATCAGATCAAACTTTTTTTTAGTTTTAAAACCGATACGACAAACTCTTTACAGAACAAAATCTTTGATAATTTGTGGTGCGGTCATGTGTCTTCCACATCCAAAACCAATATATTGGGAACAGCATTACCACGTTTCAAACGTGTTTTTTTATGACAGGTCATACTGATGATGTTGCAGGTGAGGCTTAACACCGTAAAAGTTAAATCAAAAGTAAATTATATTAAAGTAACTTAAAAAATCAACTTGTACTTCGCATAACTTGTGGTAGATGGTTTTTTGTAGTAATATTAATATTGTTTCAATTCAAGCTCTAGTTATTTTTCATAAATAGTTTTTTTACACTTCATATAATGAAGTCATACAATAGTCAAAATTATCCCAATAACCAGAAATAGGAGAACCTAAAGGCATAGTTCACCCCAAAATAAAAATTCTCTCATCATTTACTCAGCCCCAGATTGTTCGTAACCTGTATAAATGTATTTGTTCTGCCAAACATAATGGAAGATATTAAGAAGAATGTAATTAATCAAACAGATCTTATTAGCCACAGGAAAGCATCTTAATCCCCATCGACTTCCATGGTATTTATTTTCCCCACTATGGCAGTAAATGGGGGATGAGATCTGTTTGGTTACGACATTCTTCCAAATATCTTCCTTTGTGTTCAACAGTAAACTTTCCTTTGGTAAGATTTCGATCAAACGATATGTCCTTCACAGCACGAAGCACTGAAACCTTCCTGTGTGACTTTCATAGCAACAGTTAAGTGAAAATGCAGCACAATAGACACATCGAATGAAACAGAGGTGTATTGGTAAGCAGAGAAAACAAGTGAGAAGTGAACGTATTGATCTTTTTAAATGGACAGGCGAGCAGGCTGGCAGTAGACTCAGGGTAACGTGTAATTTGACCAAATGTGCAGATGCGCAGGGTTTTAAAAGACAGATGATTAAAAAGAATGAAGCTAGTACAGTGTGTTCTATATATTACCCATCTATTTATCACTATTGCATGATTGCTCTGGGGTGGGGGGGTTGTATTGCAGTTGGCAGTGATGTGTTCACAGAGCTTTCACTAGATGGCATTCTTTATCCACGACCGTGCAGTGGCAAACTATTAATTCTTCTCACAGAGCTCAGCGCCGAGCATGACATGGATTAAAACAATCACATCGTTTGGGGATGTACAAATTAATGTCGCCACGTCCTGACTGGCACAGATGTCCACATGGTTTATAGAAAGGCCTTGTAACAGAACTACAAAAAATGTCATATGAACTACAACGATGTAGCCTAACCAAATTTAAAGGAACCGTGGGGAAGCTAATGTAAATATTTAGGAAACAACCAAAAAAATAACTGCAGTGTTTAGTCCAAAATATGAATTATGGGATAATATACATTTTTGTGATTATTTTAATTTAGTATCATTTTGTAGATCAAGGAAATGTAAGGTAGATAACTGAAACTCAGCGAAAGCTGTAAATACTGTAAACATTTAACGAAATAATATAGATTTTCTTCTGACACGGAAAGACCGTTTTGCTGAAAACACGCCCTGCTCAGATTGCAATGATTATGATATATGTTCGGAGTTTCTCAGAAGAACAGATACGATATGTATGAGCATCTTCAATCTGCCCATACATGCATATTTATTTGCTATTCATGTTGTAATAAAAAGACAATGAAAACCACGCAATCGCAAAAGGATTATGAATGTAGACACTGGCCCAATAAAGCTTGTTAGCCTACTGTTTTGAGAACTCGTATAAAGACTCATTCGTTCTTATTATTGACAAATTCAAAACACTGCTGAATATTAAACCGTCTGAAAGACATTAAGGTTATGTTACTATTTTTTTGGTATCAAATTGTGAATGGTGTTGTAATATAATACGAAGGCCGCTTGGTGGCACTGTATGGCAGCGCTCTCATTTCTAAAGACAGTCTGCTGGGTTACTTTGAGATGAAAAATAAGGTCAGTCTTTGATTTGGAGGAAAGCAATGAATAAATCCACCGGTGAATAATTGAAGATCTATTTCTAAAAGCCTTGTCGTACTGGTGGGCTTTCCCACTGCTGTATTTCTGTAATGTGAATCATTTTCTTTAGAATAAAATAAAAACGCTAAAATTGAAACTCGCATCATCTGATTTCTGCTCCTTATTAGCTGTTTTGACAGAATATTTTGGTTGTATAGATTGAAAGTGTGTGATATAAGCAATTTAATGTTTTGGATGTTTATAATAAATTGTGAAATGGTGTTAAAGCAAGCAAGTAAATAGCAAAGCGTTTAGAGTACCTTTTGGGGATTAAAGCATTGTGAAACATGCTTGTAATTCTCAATTGAGTCCGTTGTCCTCGGTTACAGAATGACATGTTGTAAAATGTCTTGCAGGATGACTTTAATGCATCAATGCAGATCCCTCTGTGTCATCACTGCTCGGACATGGTCACCGTCCACTTCAGGAATGAATGTGACCTTTCGATGAATTAAGGAAATAACAAATGGATTTGGTAAAATTAGGTTGTGTCAGACTTTATTCTTCAAAAATGCCACCTGGAATCCTTTTTATAAACTACTAATCCCTGTAATACCAGTTCAGCCATGCTAGAATATTTGCAGGTCTTGAAGGGTCTCTGAACCTGCTCTGATTTTATAGGTCCTTATAGAGGAATCTGGAGCCTAGACCAGCAAGGACGCTTTTAAGATGCTTTTCTTCATCACTGAGAGTCGAATAGCTCGACTTTGCATTTGCCGCTTTGCGAGATCTGTTGAGGAACATGAATTGATCCTAATGTTTCGAACTGCAAGAACCTGGTTTACGGCGTGCTGTATTTCTTTACGGCATCAATCAATCCATCTGCTGAGATTAAGAGGGCGTTTATAGATTAGCTCTCGCTCACCGCACGTCTCAGCGCCGCTCCATAGGTACAGTTCTGTAAAGATGATGAATGTCCTCGTCTGTGAGTTTTGGTCGTACCCGGGCCATCTGATTTACAACCCAACACCTGTTTTACAACACGCAACGGATCGATGGCGGAAAGTACCATGGCCCAGCGTCGCTGTACATGCGTGTAAACGCTTTCATGAATAAAACTGCAACACGCTGACAAATTACCTACGGTTACGAGATGCCACAACTGGAGGCAGAAGATAAGAAACGGGTCCTTTTTACAGGAACATCTTGACCTGGACCAGTTGTTTTTTAGTTCTCGTGACAGATATTCAAAGAACCTGCTTCCTCACGTAACCTCCATGTTTGTGTGCTCCGTGAGATTATTTAAGACAGATCACGGTCCTTGATAAACTGATAGGAATGTTTTTATCGCTGGAAAAACAGAAAGCTTGCTTTATAACGCCAGATAAAGTGTGGATAAGGCTCTTAGAGATGGTATGTGCCACTGAATAACATTGTGCCTATTAGATTTTTGTTTTGTCCCTACTTGTGCAAAGTTCGTCCACTGCAACTAGTGATTTATTTCAAATTAGATAAGATTCAGCTTTCATTTGACAACAGTGTGTGTGCATGAGTTAATAAACTCAATCCAGTTTTTTGTGACAATATGAAAAGGCAGGCTAAGGATTGTGGAGCTTTTAACTTACACTTAGTCAAATCTACTAATGTGCAAAAAATCTGATATTAAATGAGTAGATTTGTAGGCATTAAATCAACATCATTGGCAGTATGGGCAGTTAATAGCGAGAGAGAGTGATGGGTGGTCCTGATGCGGGCAGCAACAAACCCAAACTGTAGCTACTGTAATGCGATTAGAGGGCCACGGGTTGTGCTCAGCTCATCATATTCTGCTCCTCTGCTTTCAGGGTGAAACACACTTTGAAAACCCTTTGGAAGTGTCTTGTATCCATTACGGTCATTCCCTCTCAATAACATCATTTCAGTCTAGTATTTCAAACTGAGACCGAAACCTGTGGGAACGGAGCTGCTGGGTTGGTCTGAAAATCACCCTTGAGTTAAATGTATTTTACAAGTTTAGCTGCTGCTATTCATGGGCAATTAATTCTGAAGTAGCTTCGTTCTCGATATCTGGATCCCTTTTTGTCACTGGTAATGAGAGAGCATGATGAAGACCTCCACTTCAGGTTCATACTGGTGGGTGTCTACATCAGAGCAGCCAGCCGGATGAAAAGCTCTCGGCGCGAGCGGTTGAATCCGTGGCGCGCTGTCAGCACGCTTGTTGTGTTAATTGAAATAAATTGGACCTGTCCTAGGTGTAAGATTTGCTGGATGTGCGTAATCTAAACAAAACCGAAGGTCCGAATGAAAAGACACCTGCCTTTGTGATCGTGCACCCAGAAATGAAACTTCTGTCATCATTTATTCACCTTCTTGTCATTCCTTTTTTTCTCCAGAACACAAAAGAAGTTATTATGAAAAGATGCTTTGACATGCATTGGTTTTCTGTCCGTACAACAGAAGTGAATGGTTACCACCGTTGTTCGGTTACCAACAATCGTCTTTTGTGTTCAAGCCCACCAGGCTGTGAGTTTGCTGAACTCGTCCTGTAATAAGTTTGACTGCCAGTTATCTTTCGGAGCCAAAATGAATCAAAGTGATATGCAAATGGCCCTAAGGTATTTCTGCTGCGTTCCCGTGACATTCTGGGAGGTTGTATTACATGCAAAAACGTCCTGGTTTACCAGGCGGCTTGTGTTCACAGACAGATGGTTTTCACGCTACCGTTCATTTATTTCAAGTAAGTTGATACAACCCACTACGAGGCTCCAAGATGGGTGAGTTTATCATTCAGTGCCATAAGCTGTTATTATTTTTATTGATTTCCTTTGTTGCTGTATCATATTATTTTGCACAAAGTTACTGTTACTTAACAATAGATACATAAACTGGGCTCTTAAAACAATCATAGAATTATTTTTGAGAACATTTGTTATCCACCTGCAGCTGGTGAGACCCGGGTCCCAGTATGTGTGTTAAACCGGAAGATAAATAGTTTCAATAAGTTCAGGTTTTAAGATCTTTCGCGCTTTTTTGCCAAAACGTCATTAATTTATTAACCTATACTTGGCTTTTTAATGGCAAATTATTCATTTACCCTATAGTGGGACAACATGCCCCGCAAAAGGACATTGTTTTATTTACATTTGAAAACAGCAAGGGTAATGCCTTTAATGTCGTTACGACTACAATATATAAACAGAAATCTATATGAATTAATATAAATACAAGTAAACAGTGTGACAACTAGCCCCGGTCTCCTATCATTTGAAAATCAGTACGTCGCTGCATGACATCAGAAAGGCGAGTTGCGCGAAACAGACTGGACGAATAAGGTTTTTGTCTGCGTTTTCCTCTGGAGATTTTCACACAGCGTTACTCTACAGGACAGGTGCTGACAGCAGAATCATGTTTTATGCGGCCGCGCTGCACTTCTGTCACAAAGCGTTATCACGTTGTGGACTAGATTACGTCATAGGCTACCCTTTAAAATGCATCCTTGTCCCGTTTTGTTGCACGCTTGCTTTGAAGCAGACATAAATTCATGTTAGTAGTTTTTGTTCAATGAAATGAAGCACATGTTTTTGGCGTTCACGCTGTACATTAGAAAAGGCTTTATGTATGCAGAAACAGTCAACAATACAATACGCAGCGATTCACAGCGTCATTGCCAGGAATGCAGTTACTTATTATAATAAAATAACCAAATTGAATGAAATGCAGATTATGGAAGCAGAAATTAATTAACAGTCTGTTCTATTGAGCAAACACAATGAAAGTCATGAAGTCATTGGACCTTGGAAGGTTAAAAGGCTGTCAGGAACCGAGTTATGCGAGGAGACACCGTCTTCTCATTTGATATTTAATAATACTAATGATAATTTTTAATTCTATAATTTTTGGTTTTGGTGGATCATTTCACAATTAATCCTGTTGGCCTGATGATGTCACTTCTATAACATTGATCCTTATTAATTGGTACTTATTTGTACAACCATACTGAAAATGTTACTTTATTGTCTAGCATGTCATCAAATGCCTGCTTTTGAATGGGACGTGGAGGCACGACAACATTCAATTTCCGAGTTCTTGAACAGAGGTTTTAGCAGTAAAGGCTAACCTTCCCACAGGCTAACTGAGGAAACTGCTTGTGTCCCGTCAGCAGATTTTATCATCAGAGATTGCGGCATTGTAGTTCTGAAGAGTGTCTTTGTCATTGTCGGACCCTCTAGAACTGTCTTCATATAAATCACATTTTCATCCCTTAAGAAAACCGAATGAGGTGTAGAGAGCCGTCAGTTAAACTGCTGTGATCACTGAAAGAAGACGTTAGTCAATGTCTTTGTCCTGGTTTTGTTAAAACAATGTACACTTACTTAAAAAATGTACTTTGTAAAATGTTAAAACTGGTAACACTTTACATTAAGGTTCCCTTCCTAAAGTCAATAAACGTGTTCATTGGTGATTTATAAGGCATTTACAAATGTCTTATAAAGCAGTTATAAATGCATAAATAAAAAGGATTCCAACGAAATAACTGCCAAATAGCGATAAATACATTAAATAAGCATTTATAACATGTGAGTTTAACACGGCTCACTATTTGGGAGGTATTTTGTTAGAATCCTCATTTTCATTTATGCAGTTATAACTGCTTTATAATGCATTTGTAAATGCCTTATCAATCATCAATGAACACAATTATAAACACTTTATGAAGGGAACCTTAATTTAAAGTGTTACCTTAAAATTTATAACAACTTATTTTAGTATTTTTTGTTTGCCTTTGGCCAGTTTTTACTTGTTTTAAAGGGACAAAAATCTTAATTTATTCACCTTTGAGTTCTTCCAAATCTGTATTCATTTCTTTGTTCTGTTGAACACAGAGATATTTGGAAGAATGCTTGAACCAAACAGATCTCGCCCCCATTGACTCCCATAGTATGAAACATTTACTTTATCTTTTGTGTTCAACAGAAAAAATTAAAGAAGACATTTTGAAGAATGTAGGACAGCAAACAGTTCTGGAGCACTTTTGACTACGGTTGTATTTTCCTATTATGGTAGTAAAAGACTGTGTGAAAGAATACATTTGTTACAAGCCACATTGTAAATGAGATGCACAGTTGTTTGTTTATAATGTGTGATTATTTTTTACATAATCTTTTATGAATTTTATGTCTTCACATTTGGAACTGACTTGTTTTATATCTGCTCAAAGTCCGCTATTTGAAGGATATGATACTATCTTAAATTATGGCGTGCAGATTTTCTTCAAGCTGTCTACCACAAAAGCAAGCACAATTTATTGTGCAGATAAGAGCTTTTGTGCTGTTGAGAGGATGTTCCTCAGATGAGGTGGTATTTTCAGAGGAAAGAGTGTAGAATAAAGATCATGTTTATTTCAAATAAGTGATTTCTTTAAAACCCCAAACAGAAAAAATATAAGTGTTTGACAGATGCTTTTATTCAAAACGACTTCGTGCGTCTTAAAGTGAAGCTATACATGTTATTAACTTCTTCCCATGACCTTTGCACTGCAAATGCAATGGTTTAAGAGATACTTTGTATATTATATTCAGTACAAAAGCACAATTGTTTTCTTGTAACGGAGTTCACTTCAAGCCTCTAATAAAAGCATCTGGCATATATGAATTCTGTATGCTAGCTTAGGTAGACAGGTTCTTCTGGAAAGTTTCAGTGTATTGACCGGACCGGGTGAGGAGAGCAGTCTTTGAATTGGATGGACAGAGAGCTTTCCGTGACACCTCCGGAGAGCAACAGTCAAATAAAGTATCGGCGAATGAAGATGAAACTACTCAACGTTTTCCATTGAAAATGTATTTAAAGACAATCTGTCACGGCTGGGGAGGGCAACCAGCAGTTTTGTATTTCAAAATCTTTAGGGAAGCTTTATTCAGCTCGTGCAGTATTCAATGATGCTTCTATCATAACCCTGTTAGCAGAAGCTAATGATCATTTCCATCTGTCATTAAACACAACTTTTCCTAATGGCATTTGTTGGCTGCTTTTGAAAGATTAGTTTGCATTTAATAGCACTTTAAAAAGCAACTTTTCAAATAGTAAATAGAGCATTTTTGTAGGAAAGTTAACATGTGCAGGCAAATATATGCCATGCTATACAGCCAGTATAGACCTGTAACTAAACAGATTATTTTTCAAGGCTTTTACAGAGATCAGGGGTTTCAGGTTGATGTTTGCCATCCTAAAGACCTACCTGCATGAAGCAGATGGCTCTTATGGATAACACTTGTAGGGTGACATGTAGAGAAATCCTATTAAAATGCATTTGTCACACCATTTCACATCATGTCCTGTAATTTGGCATGTTACGAAATGCATTTGTTTTTAGCAGACTTTCTGGTTCCCAGTATTTCTTACCGTGCATTCATACTTTATATTCTGTCTGCCTGCGTGTTCCCTGGGATTCAAACACATCTTGGCTTTTTAAAATGATGGAAATTCCTATTACGGTCCACTGAACAGAATCTCTTTGAGACTTCTAACACATTCGTTTTATGTCTGAAATCTTTTCTCAACGCACTCACCATTGTCAGGTGCTACAGGTAAGGAATGTGCATGTGTATTGTTGTCCATCTGTGAGCGCTCTGGACTGGAGTCGGTGTGATTATGTGAAAACCTCCTTCATTCTCATTAAACTGCAGCTCATTAAACTCAAATACTAGAGAGATAAACCACAGGAGCGGCTGTGCTCTAATGAATGAGCTGAAACGCATCTTGGAGTACTAATATGAAGCAAATGATCTCTTACGGGAAAATGAATATGCATGTGATATGCAAGACAAAAAATGCATTAATCTGAATGTGTGGCATCCCAGTTTAATAGATTTAAGATGGCATTGAACAGCCATTTTGCTTGGCTTCAAACTACATGCCAGGTCGTTTTGTCCGTATTACACAATTATTTCGGAAATCAGTTGTGCTGTATAACATTTTTACCTACTAACTTTTGATTTTACGCTATAGAATCAGTAAAGACTCAATACACGTCTCTCAATCCTGCTTCTGAAATACAATACTCCAAAAATTTATTTTTAATCAAAATGTTTGGATGTTTCAATATTGAACCATATTTTTCACATGCGTGAAGTTCATTGAGGATGATGCCCGGGGTCTGTTATTGTAAATGTTATTTTTGTTTGTACGTTTTTCTCTCTGCTGAACACCGAACCGCCTGCCGTGGCCACTGGGCAGACAATAAGAGTGAGTTCATCAGAGCGTTTCCCCAAAACTGATGAAAATATTCCAAGGCGGAAAAGCTTTCCCTGTCCTGAGGCCGTCAGTGTTCGTACCTGTGGCCACAGATTAAAGGGTACACTTGCTGTGAGAAACATTTTTGGAAAAAGCTTCTTAAAGGGGAAGAAACACATTTTTAACAGAATGGGTTCTTTGTAGTGGGAAACGGGTTTACTCAAGATTCTTACTGTAGAAGAACCATTTCTTTTTTACATTTTTATAATCTAAAAAATCTCTGGCAAGCACCATTTACAGTAATGCTATTTTTGTTTTGAATCTTGATAGCACATTAGCCGGGTATCCTGTGCATTTTGAAGTTTGCGTCAGAAACGAGTGATGGAAACACCACAATTCGTAAAATAAAAACAAAAAAAGGTTCATCCGAATAATGGGAGATGGAAACGCATTTGCCGAATAGTCATGTAACTGCGCTATGAGATGGCGTAACCTGACTAACCAGAGCACTGATCTTTTATTTAAAGTATTTCTGTGATAGCCTCCCAGAAGCACCTTATTGTTTCGTCTGCTTGCGCAAGTTATTATTGTATATGAAAATGATTATATAATTTTTTTACTGATATTTCATGCCAGTTTATTAGGAAGGGACAGTTCATTAGTCGGATGGAACGGTGCTTATTCGCAAATGTCTTATGCGATATTAACATTTTGCGCAATCGCTAAATTCGCCACTTTTGATGGAAACTCGGCTATTGACTGCAGTCCTTCCTTTGCATTATTTCACTGCTATTTTTCTCATTTTAAATCGCAGCAAGGTTTCACCTCCACACACAGACAGACTCACACATACGTCCTTATTCGGCCCAGCGGAGCCCACAGTGTGAAATAACCTTGAGGACATTAGACCCATCGGGGAGTCGTGTGCTACACATTGACCTAAGTAGCGAAGCTACTTGTCTCATCCCCAGCCAGCTAAGGATCAACTGCAAGGTTAACTATGATTCCTTCAGCCCAGCATGTGCGGGGAGACCCAGAGCGCACAGTTTAATACGAGAACCGCTGGCTTACACCTCTAAGTGCATCTGCTTCGACCTCTGCTGGCCTTTTTACGGCACCGATTAAAAGCCCTCTTTGTGCTTTTAGGGCAGTCGTCGCCTACTGTGACATTTCTGGCCATCTAATGTTTTTGTTATTAGTGGATAAGTGACTTCAGCAGAGTGCATTATGGGAAAGATAAGTGATGTTTGGGGGGTCGGTAATAAATGTCAGTGGTGTTGTAGATAGGGGATCATGGGTAGGACCAAATTTAAAGGGAATGTCAACCCAAAATAAAAAGTCTGACTTTTTATTTCACTGTCATGTCATTCAAAGCCAGCCTGTATATGACGCTTTCTTCTGTGGGGCACAAAAGAAGATACTTTAAGAAACGTTTCAGTGGTTTTCTGTCCACACAATTTAAGTCAATCGGGGTCAATGTTTTGGGGTTCCAACGTTCTTCAAAATATCTTCTTTTTTTGTCTCGCTAAAGAAAGTCAGACAATTTTGAAATACGGTTTAGCGAGGTAGTCCCATGTGTAATATAAATGCAAGTGTGCAGTAGTTCTTTTGCATACTAATGTTTATGTTTTAGTGGTCTTTCCTCAGATTATCTTTAATGTATGATCTCATAAATATTCATGCCGCTCTATCCAATCATATCACTTGTCATGCTGTGTGCCTCGAATCCCGGCGTATTTAAAGCTCGAAAAGGTCTTAAATATCATTAAGCCTTCTGCGGGTTGTAATGTTTATTTCCCCTCCCATTGACTGTTCGTATGACTCGGCGCTTGGGGGTTAATGGTATTCTCTGTCATTCTGCAAAGTAGCTTTTTAAGGACTACAAGGTGTTATTTATTTTAAAGGACTTGTGTGGAGAATAGATGTTGTAGGTCATTGCTGTAAATGTGACTGTGATGCTTACTGCGAGTACTGCGGTAAATGCAGGTTGTTGACTATAGCAGAAACCCTTGTGCAAAAACAAATGCACAGCAGCCAATGATCCTTAGGTTATGTTTGTAACCTGTTATTATAAACAGATGGTCTCCAGTCACTGGTATCTGTCTGCTGCAATATGGCATTTTAGGGGGACTAAAATGGGGGACACATAACGGGGAAATGCGTTTTTATCTTTTTTCGTATCTTTTTCTCTATCATTTTTGTCCCCTCCAAAATACTTGACAGTACTCTGGACTGGAGTGGCCGAGCCGCTGCAGCAATGCTCAGATCTGATTTGATCAAAGCTCTTGAAGCCATAAAAGGAGCAAATTGCTTTGCGCTGGTGCATCACTTTCAGACCCTTATATAGATTTTACCATGGATGATCTACATCATGGGAACTGTAACTTCTGGATCATCGAATACCCCCAAGAATTTGACATTATGACTTTTTATAATCTCTGTAACGTTTTGTTCCTGGTCAGTTTGTAATGTTTCAGTAATAATGTGGAATGAGTTTTGAGCACCATGGAACACATCGCCGTGTGGTTGACTTTTGCTGATGCCCCTTTAAATGTGAAAGTCCAGAGCCGGCTGAGGAAGGGAATAAATGTGCAATTATGAGATCTAATATATTATCCGTCAGGAACTGTGACTAAATATTTGGAGACCATGATCTAGACAGCATGCCCTTGCATACAAAAAGAAATCAATGGAAGATGTCTGACTTTCCTGGTAGGTTGATGAGGCTTTTACGTCGAACAGCTTTGACTTTTATTCTCTCATTTGATGCATTTCAGTCAATGCGTGCATGCCGGCCCCATGCAAGAGAACTTTTAAAGCTCAAGGTTATCTTAGTAAAGAGTTTCCCAATTACTGGGGGAGACTGCGGTGTTTCATTGATTATTATAATGCCCTCGTCACGGTTTTATTTGAGAACCGAGCTTGTATAAAAACACCTGAGTGCCGTCTCAGTGATCAGAGCTGCAAGTGCTTTCATTTACGGATGCTTTTATCCAAAGTGTCATTCAAGGTATATGTTTAGCTGGACTCGAGACCGTGACCTTGTTGTTGCTATATCATGCTTTTTGTGCTACAGGAAACTTTCTGTGAATGTTAAGAAATGGTACATCAAGTGAGTTTCCTTTTAATGCTGTTTGAAGTTAACAAGCTTGTCTTTGCTTGAAGGTGTCTCTTGTGAATGCTAAGTGTAGTTAAGATAAAGGAGTAGAAGTGGTTTGTCTCTTTAAATAGGAAACGTTTTAAGAAAAGATCACGAAAGATCATTTGCATCAGAAATGACTTGAATAGTATCGTCGACTATTGTTGTTTTGGATGTAGTCGGAATGTTTTTTCAAGAATTCTTTATCAGTAAATTGCCTTATGGTCCGTTCACACCAAGAATATTGATACTGGAAAATTACTTTTTATTTAGGAGGACACAACTACAGGACATCGATACAGGGGAACAATATAATTCGGGTTGCTTTTCCAGCTGAGACAATAAACTTTGACAGACAGTCTTGAAGGGCGCACATTAAAAATGAAATTGCAGCATCATAAAGATGTATAAATAACATTATCATTCTTTGATGTAGGTGCTAATATAGCTATCGGTTTATCTTTATGGTTATCGTTCTTGGTGTGACTGAACCTTAAAACAGGATTAATTCAAAATTTGATTCCTGTAGCCACGCTGGTAATAATAAATCCAAATGTCTCATGGTCAAGGCACCTGATCTCAATCCATTTCAATTCTGCTCCGTAAAATGACCGTACAGCCAGCATCACGGTCCATATCAAATCTAGAATGAAGCTTTTGATAACGTCTCTCCACTGTAATTGATTGTAAGAACATCATTGCTTGGACACGGTTAATAGAATTGTTTGAAATGGATTACCTTACTCAATTTAAAGAAATTGAATGTGTCTAGAGGTGAAGCGTCCCTCATTCGCTTTACTTTGTACTATGTTTCATGACTGGTGTTACAGGAAGCTAAACAAGATTAATTGATACTGTGTCTTTGGGCCGAATCCACCCAGCACACTACGCATTATGCTTGACTAGAAATGGACTCGTAGTTGATGAGACTGTGGACAGATGGTTGGAGTTTCTGTGTCAGCGTCGGCACACGCGAAAGGGAATGATTTGGAGACGACGACGACGATGTTGCCTCCAGGGCTGTGCTAGGCTTAGCTTCAAACGCCGCAGTTAAACCAATATCCTGGAGTTACTTATTGGACTACATAAGCCACTTAGCAGTCAGTGGGATTTAGGAAAGTGTCATTTTGAGTTCTTTCTATATGAATTGTTTTGACAATCCGTTGTGGATTTTAGAATTGTTTCGCCGCCTTTCATTCGTTGTTATTTTCCAGAGGTGATCATGTCTTCTATTCAAGTTTTATAGTGGACTGTCACAAAATAATGATGTTTTTTACAATCTGTTTTACAATTTTACACACGTCTCTAAATTTGGACACGTTTTCGAGCTTTCGCGCAAATGCCCTAAAACCCAAAGCTCACATCAAACTATAGGGGTATGGACACCATTGGGCACATCTTGTCACTTGTGAATTCATCTGCATTTGAAAAAATAACATGAAATATCAAAATGTCTTTTATAATCGTGAGGATGTATTTAAATAACCTCTGGCAGCAGAGGTGGTATTTTTAGCTCCTCACACTCCAGCAGGTGCCTGCAGCATTAGCTCGCATTACATTTTTTACATCATTTACATTACATTTCCTACCTTTAGAACGATTGCCTTAGGGTCAGAAAAAAAGCAGATGATATGTAGCGCTGCTGCGCATTTTTAATTTAACTAAATAAAATCAGGGTGCTTGCATTTTTTCTCGTTCCCAAGTGGCACTTGAGCCTCATCGTGGTCCATTACGCAGGTTATGTGAAATCAATATATTGGCGGCACAATAGCCCATGACATATCCAGGCGACGGGGAGCTGGAGTGATTGTGTTTTTGGCGGTAGTGGCCTGCAGGGCATCGTGAAGCATGTTTTTGCAAACACGATGCTTTTACGATGACAGCATGGTTGCCAAGAAACATCTGTCTGTCTATAGCTGTTTATGCTGTGTATAAATATCAGTGTTCGCGTAGAGGTGTCAAAGGCATAGTTCACCCAAAATGTTTTATTCTTTCATTATTTACTCAACCTGTAAATGACTTTCTTCTGCAGAACTTTAAAGAATTGGCCCCATTGATTTCCATTGTATGGATACAACCACAGAGACATTTCTCAAAATATCTTTTGAATGACATGAGGGAGAATAAATGATTTATTTTGGAAACCAAATTGCATGCTGTCAGTGGCCTCAGTTCATTCGTGAAGTTTTTGTTGTTTGCTACAATATAGCACCACAAACATCTTTAATAACATTTTAGCACTATGTGACAATAGAAGCTCAATCCTTCTTCAAGTAAAAGATTATATATTACCAGGCAGGTCTCATTCGTCTACCAATTTAAAATTCAGACCGTCTGATTCAAAGTCGAACGTTGGCTCGAGAGGGTCACCCATCTCATTCGAGACGGGTAAAAATCCATCTACGCTTGAACAGCGACGACATGATGCGAATGAACATTTCCACTCTTTCATAGGTAACTGTCATAAGTGTCAGTCACCCAATGGATAATGAATGATAGTGCTTCAAATCCTAAATATTTTTGTTGGCTGCTTTTACTCTTGATGAAACATTGTGTTGTTTTCTTTTTAAGGCATTACGTTTTTTTGCTTGGTATAGAGATATCTGTGTATAGGCATTTCTGTGGTACCGTGGCATAAGGTGTTGCATGCAGAATTTATGTCGCCGTTGATAGGCCCGTTGAGAACAATGAAATCCATCTGAAGTCACATCACATGCATTGATGATGTAGACCTGTCTGCCAAACCAGTTGAAAGATGTCTGTCTCCGCCAGAAATGACACATTGGGGTGTTCAGGATGGGGTTGTGAGTGCCCAAAGGAAGCCTTGTAGAACCACACACGCTCACATTTATGGCACAATGATGGCACTTTTTTATGGCTACTGACTGCTTCTGGGGACAAACTTGGAGTCGGAGGACCAAAGGGCGGCCCCCGTCAGCCGAGATGTCCAAAGCAGATTCTGGGGCACTTTAACCTGGTGTGATCTTTGATGTTTGTGACATTGCGAATCTGTGCTGCGATGTGATTTCAGCATCTTGTGTCGCTCTGCCCTCATGTTTTATTCAGAGCGAGGGGCCATCTGTGTGCTCAGTCTCTTTACCACATACATCTTTAGAACGAATTCCGCATGTCAATAAAAACATTCATCTTTTTGCAGAAGATTAAAGATCCTATGCATTTCTCTGGCATTGCTCAGTCTTGTCTTGTCAGCTTCATTGTGGGGGATTTGAAGTTTCATCTATTTTTATGAAATTTAGAATAGCCTTAGAGCAGTTTTTATTGTCAGTTAGGTGTAGTTCTGTGCATGACTTCTTTCAGTGAACTGATGAGACCAGACAGGTTTTCTCACTGGGTGGGCAAGGAAACTTTTCTGTAAATGGAAACGTGTGCAGCTTCATTTAAATAAAGTATTTCAAAAACAATATAGAAATACATACACTGAAATCAAATAAATCAAATAACTACATGGAAAAAGTACATGCATTAATAAACCCTGACAGCCTACTGGTGTGTTTGCCTCTTCATGCTGCTTACAACTGATAACAAAAATCATTTGATAGACCTACTCTTTCAAAAGTTTGCGTAATGTTTTTACTGTTGATGGTAGAAACAATATGATGAATAAATAATTTATTATCACTGGCTTTTCTGTCAAATTACTGCAAACACGCAGCGGGTGTGTGCGCACGGTCTCTATCTCCCTCACTCGCTCGCTCGCTCACACACACCACTTCGTGGCCGCATTACCACCTCGGGTGTGCATTAACTTTCAAATAATTCAACGGCCCGTCATTTATTATTCCTTACATTAACTTCTCTATGATCTAAAAGATTGAAAACCTCGGCTTTATACATACATGAATTTATTTGAACTGGCGCGGCTTCAAACCAGAGTTGTTTGTTTATCCTTTTTGTTTATTTTTTTAGTGTGTTTTCAAAACGGTGGCGAAATTGCATCCTCTCTTAGAGCTAATGACATTCCCTTGGTATTTTATAGGGCATTAAAGGAACAGTTCACCCAAAAAAGAAAAATTCTGTCATGAGTTACTCACTCTAGTTGTTAGAGAGTTTCTTTGTTCTGATGAACACAGAGAGAGATATTTGGAAGAATGCTTGTAACCAAACAGTTCTTGACCACCATTGACTCCCATAGGGAAGTCGAAATCTAAATTTTGATTCATTGAACATTTTCTCTCGATTACGATAATTTTGTTTTTGTTTATTTTTCTTTGTTTTTTTGCCAGTGTAGATCGCCGACAAGGTTTCTGTTGAACACAAAAGAAGATATTTTGAGGAATGTAGGAAAGCAAAGTGTTCTGGGGCACTTTTGACTACCATTGTCATTTTTCCTACTATGATAGTCAATGGTGGTCAAGAACTGTTTGGTTACAATCATTCTCCCAAATATTTCTCTCTGTGTTCAACCAAGCAAAGACATTTTTACAGGTTTGGCACAACTAGAGAGTAAGTAATTCATGACTGAATTTTAATGTTTGGGTGAACTGTCCCTTTAAAAACATCCTTTCATTTAATCATTTCATTCCAGACTAATGTAGATAATGTTAGTCAGTACTAAAGATGTGCATTGGTCAGCACATCTATTCTATATTTGGTTAAAGTCGAGTCGACCTCTTTTTATAATACAGATTGTGTCAACTTTAGTTGTTTGCTATCCACTTTTACAAATCATTTGTACAAATTAGACTAAGCGTAAAACTATAATTTTTATTGCATGTTTTGCGTTCCACGCATTAAAACGGTTTGAACTGCTTTTCAAGAGGCCTTAAAGCTTCCTACTAGAAGTTGAACAGGTCACGGGTTTGTTCTACCCATGAGTTGTTTGCTAGCACGAACCGTCAGGGTGGGAAATGAATCCGAGGGCAGGCGTGAAGGAACGTAAACTCCTCGATTTTTCTTCATCTGCCCTCTTGTGACAGCAGTAGCCTACGTTCAAATAAATCTTTCTCTCCCTGTCTCTTTCCCATTCTTTTGCCGTTTACAGCCGTGAACTGCTCTGTCAATAGTTTCCTCAAGCTGAAGTTATTTGGATTGTTTGTTTAGATGACAGATCGCTCCTGGAGTTCCCTACCTGAAAGAATCAACCATTCTTTATATTGGTTTGTTGTTGACATGAGGCTCGGAAGGGATTGAGGCAAGGATTATCAGTTTTAGTTCTTACTATAGTAGTAATGACAGTGAAATGTTGAGGCCTGAACTTTGAACCTTTCCGTATGCATGCTCTGCTTCAGACAGGATCTGGCTTTATTTTCCATCTGGCTCGACTCGGACTCAGAAGTTTCTTCACACCAGACAGACGCTCTTGTGTGTCAACATCTTGTATGAGGAAGATTGTGATGCACAAAAGATAGAAATAGATCCCCTCTGCAGATGTTTCTTAAGCTTCACTTACCTGTGGAAATATGTCGGGCAGGAGATCCTTTTAAAAGATTTGAGACGATGTGTGACTTTGTTGTTCGAGCAAGGTGCGAAATGCTTGACGCAGCAATCCTGTAACAGACCCGAAGGTCTCCATTTGACAAACTGTGGAAACGTAAGCGTTTAGCGTGTCAACAGACTTCTAGCAAAAGGCTGTTTTGACTGTCTGAGGACATTGCTTCAGCAGATGTAGTGTCTGTGGACAGTTTTTTCTACAGAAGCAATAGACATGCTTCCTAAGAGAAGCTAACATATTGCAACAAACTGGCACTGCACTGCTTCCGGACAAAGCCTGAGGCGTTTCATGATCAGATGCCTTCACAAGTGAGGGATTTAAGTTTTACTTTCTGTCTCTTTAAATCGCTCCAACTCTACTTTCATTCTCTTTTTATTTTCCCTCTCTCTTTCTCACACACACACACACACACACACACACACACACACGCACACACTCTTCAAACATTTTGTTTGCAGAAATAAAATAACGTCCCATTGTTTGGAGAAATATATTTTAAAAGTCAGGAAATATCTGCACAGTTTTCATTTTAGGTGAACTATACCTTTAAAGTGAGTCTCTGTTTTTCTCCCTCATCTTTCTCACACACACACACACAATTTTTATTTTCAGGTGAACTATACATTTTATGTTAGTCTGTGCAGCGGTGTTAAATGTCTCGCATCGCAACTCTTCACCCAGCGCAGCGTTTACAGTGCAAATGGCATTTCGCCATCAAAGAGTTATATTTTGAATTCCTGAGGCAAACAACAGAAAGATGTGTGACTGCGGTGAGGTCCTGGCTGCATGCAGAGGGAGCTTGGCACGGGCGCAGTGTTTAAGCCTGCCTTTTACTGCAGTGGTTTATCTGAAAATGCTCCGGAGAGCCTCACACCTGGAACATGGCCATCATATCCATAACATCAAGCAGAAGCAATCATACAATCTTAACTTCATAACTGTACCAGATGGAATATAACAAAATATAGTGAATTAGGCCTTATTACTCCTCCTCCATAATGGGTAGTCGTAGTAGTCGTAGACTTAATTACAATGCACTTACCTCATGAATAAGAAGTCACCATATCGTGAAATATCTCTTTGGTAAAGAGCAAAGGAACTCTCTTCGTGCAGATGAATAGACCCCTGCTTGATAATACTGGTTTCCTTTTTGTGGTTTTGTTCGGAGAATCTGCCCCCAATCCAAACTCGGTCCTCCACGAGGAAGCAGAATGTGTAATTACAGGTGCTACGATTGCACAGCTAATTAAAACACGCTAGCTGGATTGTGTCTGAATTTCTGTATTTTCTGGAACAATAATGAGTCCGTTGAATGTGCATTGATTGCCTCAGGTGGCAGACAGATTGGATAAACAAGCCTGAGTCTCCGAGTGTGGGAACCGTCAAGTCCCAAGATGCATCTTGCCCATGACGGAGCATGTGTTTCCTAATCAGTAGATGATCAGAGTTTGTTAAGTGTTAAGTATAGACTTTTTTTGTAATTGCAGAAATAATTTTTGACAACCTCCCCTTTCTGTTGGCTTCTTTCTAGCTATCTGTATCTATGTGTCTACCTTTATATATAGTATCTATCTATATTGTCTGTTTGATCTTATCTGATTACATATCTATAGTATGTAATAACAGTAATTGCTAGAGCATCTGTAGTATCCATCTAAAGTTATTAATTTCAGCATATACAGCATATCTACTGTACATACAGGGCCGGTTTCCCGGACAGGTCTTAAGGTAGTCCCAGACTAACTGAAATGTTAGAGGTGTCTTTAACGAAAATAATTTACACTGGCATATCTTAAAATATATCAGTGCGATTGTTTTGTCTCAAGATGCACACCAGTGATGTTTTTTGTAAAGTATGTTTTTAAACATAACTTAGATGTCCTAATTTAACTAAGGCCTAGTCCTGGTTTAAACTAATCCTTGTTCGGGAAACCGGCTCACAGTGTCTACATACATTATCTATACTATCTATTTACAGTGTTTAATTACAGTATATGTTGGCTGTTTTAAATTAGACACTGTATATAGATACAATGTATGCTGTAATTATATTATCTATAGTATGTATCTGTATCTATAGTGTCTATATAGTGCCTAATACATTATCTATTCTATAGTATGCATCTATAGTATCTATACAGTGCATAATACATTATACAATATATAGTATGTATCTGTATCTATAGTATCTATATAGTGCCTAATACATTATCTATTCTATAGTATGCATCTATAGTATCTATACAGTGCATTATACATTATATAGTATGTATCTGTATCTATAGTATTTTTTTGGCTTTTTTGGCTTAACAGAGTGCTTTTCCTATACAGTGTTGTCCGACTGGAAATTAGTTTGACGTCCCAAAAGCTCACCCGTGCCATTTTATGCAACTAGCGAACTGCATTATCTATAGCATTTATACAGTATCTGTTTGCAGTACTTGTCTATAGTGTGTACTATCTGTCTACAGCATCTATCTATAGTATCCATGTACAGTATCTTTAGTATCTGTGTACAGTATCATTAGACTTTGTAACTGGAAACAGTGGGCAAGCATGTGTTCTAGCCACTACATCATCACTCTTGCCTGACCCCCTTTTATTCTTTCTCTCTCCCTAAAGAGGCCAACGTACACATATTTACAGTAATCCTTTACCGTGTGACAACATTACTAGCTGCAAACACAAACTCCTGTAGTAATCCAAAAGGGGCGGGATTACACTCGCTAGTCTGTGCTTGTGCGTTTTGAAGACCTCAAACAAAGAGCAGCCCCCCCGTGCACAAAGGAGCAGACTCAACATAAGCAAGGTTTTGCGTGCAGGCTTGCCCATTAAAACAGAAATCACTCATAGATGACACGCTTTGTATGTACAAACATGACAAGTGGGTCTTGTGTAAAGGGTTGGAGTGTTTTATGTTAGATGATTGTGATACGGGCTGGCCACCCCTAATCTCAGGCGGCCGATGGGATCCATGACTTCTTGTAGGCAAACAAGCAGGTATAAAGGGACGTAATGAGGAAATCTTAATCCACACCAGTGGGAAGGACAGAACACAAATTTCACTGTACTGCAATCTTTTTTTAACACAAGATTTTTCACAAACTTGTTCTTATAAATTTTTTTAACCTTGCTACTGTTGCCATTCTGTTGTGAGGTTGCGTACGCCCATTTTGAATGAATGGGTCGCTGACACATGTCTCTCATTATAAACTGGGTGGCATCGATGGCAAGTCCTCCCCCCATTAATGCTATTAGCCACCGATCCCAGCTACTGGTGATGGGGTAGAATGTTCTAATCCCCATTTGTCTCCTGGCTTGTATATACGCATGCTGCCCCCTCCGTCTGTGGATTTATAATTTTCTCTCTCATTAAAATAGCAGGAAAGTCCCATAAGGTTTTTGACCCACACCCCCTCCGCCGCTGGTACTGGCTTTGTCTGTCATTCTCACTGAGATGAATACACTCGTGCCCTCTTTAACGGCGGCGTTTTCAGACACGTTCCCCCCCCGCTCCTGCTGTGGAACGAGACAGCCGTAGCCCAAGAATTGCTCGCCTGCCTGCCAATTCCTTTGAACTTTACGTCTTTCTTTTCCCTGTGAAAAACAGATCTGTCCCCCCCACTTTTGCCGGATTCTTGACGGCCCACGCTCTTGTACCTGCATGTGCACAGATCCATTCAGCTGAGAGTTCATGCATACGCATGCGGTTCTCTTAAAGAAACAGTTCACCCAACTCCGACACTCAAATGTGATGCTTTGAATACTGTATTGGTCTTTCTTTTGTGTGCAATTACAGCGAATGGAAACAGACTAAAAAGGAAAATCAGAAAACGAAAGCACCGATCATGTAAAATTATGTCATAAAATGAGTTTCCAATTGACTCAACTCCTGTGCCAAGGAGACCAACCGTAAGGTGGATCTCAAGATGCTTAGTACATAACTCGGTCAATCTGTAATTACGTTTTATTTTCAAATAAACTTCATATAAATATTGAAATTGTTTGGAAAAAGAGCGACTGACATTATTTATGAATTCTTCTTTTGTTCCACTATAGTCAGTCATGTGTTTAAAGCAAAACGAGGCTGAACACACGTTGACAGCACTGGAATCTTTGTGTGAACTATTTCTTTAAACGACACAAGTCCACTGTCAAAGACTGATATTTGACCCAGCCTCTTCTCTTCAGCTGACTACGATCACTCGCTCCCACCCTCCTCCCCTCCTTTCTCTCAGCCTCTGTCTCGCTCCGTCTCTGAGATCTCTGTGCTCTTTGTGAAGCTGTTCACACACCTTCTCGTGCAGCGGTCTGCGCCCGCATCGCAGGCACTGCACGCGCTGAACAAGCATGGAGCGCTTTCTGGGTTTTGTCAAGCAGATCCGGAGGTCCAGGAGACGCAAGGGGAAAAAATACCGCCCGGAAGAGGATTATCATGAGGGCTACGAAGACGTGTATTACTACGCTTCCGAGCACCTGCATCGTAAGTGGTTGGAATGGGAGGAGGAACGGGGATCACGGCTTGCGAGTCAGTCATTGTTTTACGACCGCATGAAACTGTAGCCTGGGGTGGCAAATCCCCCCGGCTCAGCTTTTGGGGGGGTGTATGACTGAATTATACAGTTTGTAGACTATAAACTCCTGGTTGGACTTCTTGTAGCAGTTGAGTTTGCATGTTTGTTTATGAGGATATGGGGGGGTGTTATCCTCCAGCATCATAACGGATGGAGTCAGTCGGTCACCATTTGTTTTTATTGATTTAGAGGGTGTTTAATGCTGCGTTGGCTGTTAAACGCATGCTCTAGGGGACATTTATGACCATATTTGTATACGCACGCTGTTGTTTGAGTGCTTGTCTTTCATCACAGGTGAGAAGTTTAAGTGTGTGCGCATGCCTGTGCTCTGATGCCAGGCATCATTTTCAACAGCATGCAGGTTTCAGGTAGCAGTAGTGCAAGGTTTCAAATAAACAGTTCTAATGTTGTCTATAGTAGAATCGCACCCATGCAAGCCCTGGGCGAACAGATGCCTGGTTCAGATGCCTGGTTTGTCCTGACAATCCTTTTAAAACTGGAGTAGTTCATTTTCAAAATAAATGTTCATGATAATATACTCACCCCCATGTCATACGAGAGGATTATGTATTTGTTTCTTCACTCAAAAATAAATGAAGGTATCATTTAAAGCCCTTTGAAGCTACACTAACTGTAATTTTGACCTTCAACCATTTGGGGTCCATTGAAGTCCACTATACGGAGAATCCTGGAATGTCAAAAACCTAAATTTATTTTCGACTAAAGAAATACATACACATCTTGTATGACATGGGGGTGAGTAAATTATCATGAACATTTATTTTGAAAATGAACTAGTCCTTTAATATGTCACCATTTCAGCTGTTAAGAAAACAGACTTTTACTTTTTTGATCACTCCATGCATGCCACACACTTTATGCCCCCCTGTTTTATAATCTTGTCCCAATATCATACAGGTACTGTATCCCGGGTGAAGGTGTTTCTTCGAGTTTTCCTGCGTAGGATGTTAATTGGCACTGTGTTCCCGTGGCACTTTCCTGCATTGTTTTGCGGTGGGCAGATTCCTGCTTTGTAATGACCCTAGGGCACTCTGGGTAATAACAGGAAAGAGTGCTTGTAGTCCTGTAATCCTCATTCCACAGCTTCCCAGGTGAGAGATGGGCGTTCTGAGAGTGGCCTACAGCAGGTGTTAGCAAAGCTTTTGTTTGTCTTATTGCATATTGGGATAATTGAGAATGTCAAATGTGCAATCAAAGGAAGATTAATGGGATTATCATTATGTGGATTAAAATGAGTGAAAGAAGATTTATTAGCATGCATTAGTCTATTTGTTTGTGTAGGAGTCTGTAGGTTTGTCTGCATTGTGGGTAGAAGCTGTTGAGACCATCTAGACTAATCGAATCGAATACCCAGATAGCACAGGTATGTCTATAAGATGTCTGCTAAAGATCTAGAGACTGGAACAAATATTTATACATGACTTCTGGATGTCTGTAGGACATCTGACGGGAATCGGCTAAGAGATGTATTGCAGAGGAGCACACAAAACAATTTGTGGTTTTTGCATTGTAACACACAGAAAAGTTAGTTGTCTCCCAAAAAACGTATCTTTTATTTTGTCATATCCATAACGGGTGTTTATTTGCCTTTTTTAAAATAGAAAATGTGTTCATTGACTGACATTTTTCTGATGTTTAGACTCCGATGGTAAACAGATGGTTCAGTATAATCGTACAAATCCATTCTCAGACCATTTTTATGTGACGTCCATAACGCAAAGCACTTGTTTTGTACAGATGTAAACGCAGACATCAAATAGACATCTCCGAGATGTATCTGTTCCATCAGGTGGAAAAACACTAGGTGTTGCATTGTATTAGAATAGTTTGAGTAAATGCTGTGTGTCAGTAGGGATTGTTTTAGACTATTGAATTGGTCACAGAGAGCTTAGTCAGACAAAGCATTTTCTAATATGCATTCACTCATCGTAGTGCATTAGCAATGTTAATGTAGCCGTCAGCACCACGGATGAAAACACCGATTTGCACGAATAACTTTAAAATATTTGGAATTTAAACCTGCAAGGCTGCAGTGGTGTTAGTCATTTCGTGCTTGGATGCTTTAAATTAAATGAAGCCACATTCCACTTTCTTTTAGTTTCAATTTGTATAGAAGCGTTAAATAAACTAACGGCTAATTAGGATTAATGAGTTCCACTGCTTATGACGCTAACCTGTTCTTTAAATGACGTTCCCTCCATAAGTTTTAATGTCAGGTGTTCGCTTTGATATGCCGTAGTGAAACGCTCTGTACGGAAACGTGGAATTTTGCCCAGCTGGAGTCCAAGTGAGTCGTATGGAGAAGGTGAAGGAGTTATTGTCATTTTGAAATATTTTTAGTTTGCCAGATGTCATTTTCCACACAACGTTCGGTTTTTGCTTACCGCTTAAGGTGTGGGTTCAATCTAATTAGAGAGTAAACTAGCGATGGCGTTCTTAAAAACGTGAATGCAGCTAAACACGGCTCGGTGGGCGCAGAGAGATCACACACTAATTAACCCACAACAAAACCATGGAAATGTCACACTTGGACTCCCGAGCCCAGCCCACCCTGGAATCCCTTGTCCTGAATCCCTTGAACACCCCGTCTTTCTTTTCATCATCCCTGTCTCCCTCATGTATAATTCACGAACAGGTTTTGGTTTTTCCCATTCGCCTTCATTTATCAAATTCACCGTAGTGTGGGACACTGTCATTCCTTACTGTTTTTTCCACACTTAGGGGACGTCTGCAGTTTGATAAATGGCCACATCGCTTTAACAAAGGTAGCAGGGTTGGTATATGTTTGTTGCCGTATTCATTAGCTTAGAGATGGCGGGGGCGTTCAAGTGGAGGTGACCGAGTGCTGTTTGGTATTTCCATTTGTTTCGAGAGGAGTGTGTTTCTCACTCGCTTTTTTAATTCACACAGTATGCAGCTTTGAAGAGAAATTTGTTTCCGTCCTTCTGTTTGTATTGCTTTCAAAGTCAACACATGCAAATATAATATATATAGACTACAATAAACTACTCTTTCAAATGCTCTCTATTGCTTTTTATGAGAGAGAGAATGCCTAAATGAAACATAAGCCGTGTTGTTTTAGCTGTGGGGAAGTGTCCTTTTCCTGCTGTGTGGTTCTTAGAAACCTAAAGCTCAGCATCCAATTTGCTTGTTTCTTTTTTTCTTTGTTCACAAGTATTTGATAGTCAGGTTCATTGGTACTGTGACGATGCTTGACTTAGAGAGAGTGATAGTTAACACAGTGAGTTAAAGGGATAGTTTACCCTAAAGAATAATGTTATTCCTTCTGCAGAAGACAAAAGACGATATTTTGAAGAATGTTGCCACCTTTTGACTTCCGTTGTATTGACACAAAACCACTGACATTTCACAAAATTTGCACTAATCCTTATCTGGTTAAGAACAAGCCCTGAGTGAGTTCCTCGTAGAGTCAATGACTAACCACCGGTGCTGCTGTGGCAGAATGCGTTTGCATCTTAAAATGAGCTGAGAGCGAACTCAAGTAACTGGCATATCAAAGCAAACACTTCTCTTGCAGGTCACTTGAAACCCTGAAGAAAAAATACACCAAATCATTCTGACAGCAAAGAGAAACAAACCATCTCCCTGTGATAAAATGTTAATTTGTTTTGTCCAGTACACAGAATGATGGCTCTATTATTATTCTTCTATTATCACCAGATAGTTGAAAAGGCAACAAAGGATATTTTCCAAACCAATTAATAGAGCACCAGCTTTTTGTTAGCATTTCAGAATCGCTACTGTATTGTTCCCTCCTTTACAAATTGAGCGTCACGTCATTCGTCTTTCCGAAATTGCATTTAAGCAGCCACAAATTTACATCTTCCCATAACACTCTTGAAATCCTTCTGGAGCAATGGCGGCGTTTCCTGAAATATTGTTATGGGGCTCGGCTGTTGCGTGGCGGCAGCTGTTTTAGGTTTGCTGTTGCTAAAGATGGACAGAGTTTGGCATTTTAACAGGCTCCTCGCAGCGAGTAGGTGATAATGAAGCCTGGCGGTCTCTCTGCCGGTCTTTGTTTTCTGCAGTTACTGTTCACAGTCGGCTGATGTTTCTGTGTACATTCTCAATTGAGATGATAAAAAGATTACCTCTGGACTTTAGTTGAACAGTGGGAGGATGATTCGTACTTGGCACGCTTATAGTTAGTAATGTTGGTAACCCGTTGACTTGCATTGGTTTCCAGCATTCTTCGATATATCTTCTCTTGTGTTATGTAGAAGAAAGTCATACTGGGTAGAAATGACAAGAGGGTTGGTAAATGATAACAGAAATTTAATTTTAAGTAAAGTGAACCCTGCTTTCTAATGCTGGGGTCACACCAAAGGATTATCGTGCCAATTTCTTCCCTTCCGCCAGTCCTAGGTAAAGTCCCGATGATCTTCAACGGCTCGAAAGATAATCTTATCAGATTTCCCTGTGGTGTGATGTGTGTTACTAGCATTGGAACCGCCCCGATCACGAATCTTAAAAATTCAACATGTTTAATATTTACGATCAGAAGTCCTGATATGTGGGGGAAACCGTGAGGGCAAACACACAAGAACTGTTGATTGTAACGTGGAACAAAACAATACCCAATCAGAAAGCCAGCTGAAAGAAGTATAACAACCGTAGTATGATTAAATCTAGGATTTTTTCTCTTGTTTGTGGTCTCTCGCCGTTTGAAAACTCTTATAAGATTGAAAAAGATCTTTTGCTGTGGCCCCAGCATTAGGTTTTCATTGAAGGTCCTCACCCAAGGAGTTCCTTGACCAAATATGCATTGTTTATGATATAAGCCTGTGATCTTGGGACGATTTCAACAAACTCAGCTGTCATGCCGCCGCGCTGTTGGCCGTGTACTGTAAAGCGACCTCCTCATCATCTATGTCATCTTTGAAGGCAAACCTATTATCTCGTACATTTCTGTGCTGGCGATAGAGCCTTCAGCACCTAACAGACATGATGAAATCTGATGTGGTGTGTATGAGCCATTAAGGCATGCATTAAGTATTAATTTTCTCTGACTGTTGTATATAATCCCCGCCCCTTCGGGTGAGTCTGACACGTTACAGACTTGCAGAGACACCGAATGCGTTTTTTGGCCAATTTAACGGTCGCTCTCTCTCTTCCCTGTACCGACATTTTTAGATGAGCAGAGTAAACAACAGAAATATTAACTTCGGTGGATGGCATCTTAACCCCGGCAATCACGCCGCCCTCTATTGCAGACCCCTGAGAAATCATACTTCCTATTACGGTGTCAGGTGGGCTATCATTGTTATTGTGCGATTTGCTCTGAACGAGTGCCTCTCTGAAAAAACTGCAGAATATGTGTGGTTTGTAACCTATTATCTTCTGTTAAAAGAGGGAAATGTGCATATTTACAGCTAAATTGGGGTCTTATTACATTTTGCTTCTCTTACTGTTTGCAAAGGCATGCATCTCCTAGCTCAGTGTTTGCATTACAAAACGTGAACGATACCATAAATTGTGCTCCGCGTTGAGCTTTTTTCTTTGTCATGTCATGTAAGCAAAATTGTTTTGGCACCGGTAAACACCATTTTCTAGAATTTCTGTGAAAATTGAAATTAAATATATTCCCATACACACATTTGGCAGATGCTTTATCAATTGCACTACAATAAAGCTTTTATTTATCATGTGATTGATTTATACCTAAAATCTACAATCAGGAATTCTTGCGTAGCACTCGGTTTAATGGCTTTGCACTTCGTATGAAGTACTGGACCCTTCCGAAGCCGTTCAGAAGTACAGAAAAGCCTCTCCTTCTCCACTTTCCCCCTCGCATTTTTCTTCTGCGCTCCCTCTCGCTTGATCAGATTCCTCTTCTATTTTCATCTCTTTCTCTCTCCATTTCTCTCATTCCACTATCGGTATGATCCATCAACTCTGTTAAGATCAGTGCCCAAATGCGTTGTGCATACACCACATCACCTTAGGCAGTTTTTTCTTTCTCTATGTCTGCTTGAATGATTTCTCTGTGCTCTTCAAGCAGGACTTCATTGGAAGCATTGCCGGCACTGTGATAGCAAGTAATGCGGGATGTTTTAGTCAAATTAGTGGGGACGGTTGGTTTTAAAGGTATGGGAATTTTCTGATTGTTTCTTATGATTTCCTAAATATAATTTCAAACCTGTGTGATTTTTGTCTTCTGTTGATCGTAAAAGGGACATTTTTGTGAAACCCTGAGCTGCTCTTGCTTTATTAATGGAAGTGGATGGTGACCCACATTCAAGACAGGAAAGCATCATAAATGTCGGCCATACAAATACTACATGATCTCAAAACCAGCCATGTGGTAGCTTTATGTAAGGAACATGTGGAGTCCTTAAGTCTTTCACTTCAAATACTGATTGACAGCTATAGTCACCGTTTACTTTCATTGTATGACAGAGCAGCTTGGAATTCTGTTATGACAAGCTCCTTTTTTTTCAAAGTCATACGAGTTTGGAAAGACTGGATGAGTAAATGATGACACTGATTTCATTTTCCTTGGGTTATTCTTTTAAAATCATTTTGACATGGTTTACTTTTTTCTGTGTGGCTTCTTCGAGGGACTTGTTAATAGTTCTGCTTTGGGTTATTTGAAACTGCTTCAGTTGAAGAATTAGGAAACGCGTTAAGCCCCTCTTAGCCTTGAATGCTCACAGCGTATGGAAGAGTCTCACAGAGGAGTAAATTACATTTGAATTTTGCAATTGGAAATGCACATCATTTAGACGAGACCCTTGAGTTTAGGTCACCCAAACAATGTGTTTAGTGTGATGCTTTGCAAAGTATCCAGGCATAAACCATCAAATATTCATCTTTGTTTAATATCTTTGCGCCTCTGTATAATTACATAACGTCATTTGAATTGCTCTTGTTTCTGACATCTCCGGCTGTTTCATAAGCCTCTCATCCTTAGACACCCACATTCGCAGTTCAAGTGGCCGCTGAAAAATGAAAAGTGTACCGAGTGCAGGTTAATAAAATTGTTTGCTTTTTGTACAACCATTAGTGTCACACTATATTAGACCACCATCAGCACATTAGGTCTATTAGCCATTCTATTGGCTGTTACACTTCGCAGACTGCATTTGCGAAGGCAATAGATTTATTTCAGAGTCATCGCCGCAACAAACAAAAAGTCTCACCCGCCTAACATAAATTATTACAACTGCACATTTCCTGGCTTTTAGCCAAGGCTGATATTTGTAAAAATAGATTGAAAGAGGTGCAGTGGAATTGCAAATGAGACTTTGCAGGACTGATGACCTGTGGGGGTTGTAATAAGGATGTTTCTGAGGAGCTCAAAGGGTCTGTATTTACATGGCAGTATAATATGAGTAGAAGTCATGTTTGGGGTGCTAAATACAATTATGAGAGAGAGCAGAAATGCACTCTATATACTCCGATTCAAGTTACAACCGAGGGTTTGGTTGATACGTGCTTTATAAACTGTACGAGACGGTCTAATGTTGAAAACTTTGCGGAGATATTATTCTTAAAGTGTGCCTGACTACAGTCAAGTGTCCAAAGGATGCTTGGATAAAAGCAGTGCAAGAGTCTCTGAGAATTGCAGAGTAGTTTGGAATTCAAATATAATCTTTAAAGTCCTGGTGAACCGGAAGTTTTTACTTCTGTATTCTGACACATTTCCGAGTGAAAGGGAATTTCAAATGACGAAATGAGTGGGCGTGGCTTGCATTTCTCACGGCGAATTGATTGGATGTGTAAAAACAGCTGTGCATTGATTTGGAAATGAAACTGGAAGCAGACTGACAGTTGAAGGGGAGGAGTTAACGGATGCTCCGGCCAAGCCGTCTAATTTGCATCATTTGAGATGGACAGTCATTTCAGGGCGGAAGTGCATTTTCAGATTTTAACTGAAGATGATGAGGGTGCATTCATTTTAAAAAATGAATCACATTGATAAGCTATTTACAATAAACGCTGCAATATTTCTTGAAAATATAAGAATTGTCTTTTTTTTATTTCACTGGGACTTTAATGATGCAATAGCAAGTGCTGATGCTTTCCATCTGTTGCTATGGTTACGAGACGAGTAGTGACTGATGATGAGTGGATTGATGGTGCGTACATACACTTTGATTTATTACAGCTGTCAATCCCAAACATTGACTGTCTATATTCGGGGTCTGACCGGCTTTTATTTCTGCAATGTGTTCAGGGCAATGTGTTGGGATATATACGTGAAATATTGAAGTGTAGTAAAAGTGTTTAGTGTTTATTAATATTAAACATAAAGGTAATTTGATCATTATATAAATCAGTAGATATGATGACATTTACAAGTCACTATTTCATATCTTAAAACAATTCTGCATTTTTAGCCATCTTGTTTCTAGTTGAAAAATGTTAACATTTAGAGCATCAGACCCTGTTGCAATACTGTGGTGCTTCACAAATATGAAAATTCCCGTAGCGTTTGTAGTGTGTCCTATTTATGAACACGCATAATGTTTTCAATCTGTACTTGGCAGCATGACCGTGATGCCTCGCCGCTTTAAAGTTTCCCCAACTTGAATAACTATTATATCACACCGTACAAGTGAGCCATTCCTCCAGCGGAAATAGTATTACACGGCCTCTCTTTACTTTTTAATCATCCCAGGTTCTTCTGTAAAAATGAGCTGTGAGGAAAAACGAGTTTTGTTTTTGTGTAAACAAGCTGGACTGATACCTGGTCTCCGTCAAGCTGTGCTATATTTCTCTTTCATCCACGTCCAAGATAGCATCCCAACCACATCCGAAGCAACGCTTGTTACACTTTTACCTCAAATGCATAGCAAGTCCTCTATAATGAAGATTTTAAGATTGCATCCTTTAATTCTCCATCTTGCATAAATCTAGGTGGATCATAGAGAAGGGTCCTGTGTACACTGTCCTGTGTAGAGAACTGCCTGCAAAAACCATCATTAGTTGTCCATTAGTCACCTCTGACCTCACTTCCCTGTCTGAAATCACGTATCCTTTTATTACAAGATCCACCGACAGAGAAGGCTGGAGGAGCTTTGAGCACTTACGAATAAAAAAATAACGTTCCTTTTCGCTCCAGCTGACTTTTGAAAAGCTATTGTAGTCATGTAATCAGGCCAGGGCACTCGGAGATGGCTGAGTAATGTCTCGGCTATCTGAAGGCCTTAGCAAGTTCTGCTTTTCTTGCACCGTGTGAACAAAAGACGCATAGGCTATAAATTAAACTTGCAAGACGGCTGGGTCCGGTCCAGCATAAGATGGCAAGTAAAGGGAATTAGAAGCTTCACTGCTCTGTGTACGGTGAAATAGTGTGGGTTTTATTTCAAAGCTCTGTGAGTGTGTATGTGTTCATTGCCGTTTTGCCTTTGTGTCTCTTAAAGAAATAGTTCACCCTGGAATGAACATTTTACAAAAAACAAAATCTTATGCACATGCACTTTGGCCGTTCTTTTGTGATGCTTTTATGGTGCTTTTAATACTTTGGTGCCTGGCAGCCCCAGTCCCCATTCACTTCACTTTCGTTACATCAAATGGAGTGGACGGGATATATAAAAAATATTTTTTCCATCCTTTGGAATAAAGTGAATTAGATTTGAAATAACACGAAAGTAGATAATGGTAAACATTTGTTTTCTTTTAAGCCTGTGACGATCTTGTATTAATACTAGCTTTTGAAGATCAAGCATAGAAGGATGGGGAAATGGTTAAAATGCAGTTTAACTTTACGCTATTTGTAACTGCAAGCGCATGTTTACGGCGGAGCTTTTGTATCTGACAGCTCATGCTTTTTTCATATCGACTATGAATCCGGGGAGACAAGTTTACGGAGTAATTATGGGCTGCAGATGAAAGCCCGGATCCTGCGAGGATGAATCATAGCGCAGTTCAATATGGGCTCTATTCCCAGTGCCTGCAGCTGGCAGAACTACGATACCCAGAATGCACTTAAGAGCTTCAAACAAAGGGGGGCCTTTGTGTTTTACATGTAGTTGAGTTTTTCCATAGCTGCTACTGTTACTGGGATCCGCAATTGTAAAATGGGGCAGGTGACTCCCAGCAATGGGACCAGTATCAAAATGTTTTTCATTCCATCAATGCGTCCCATTACTCTTCAAATGCATGTAATGGATGTCAGTGATACAAAGAAGAATAGACAGTGTTGGTTTTCTGTAGCTTTTTATAGCCTCCAAGACTTGATCTTAATCTTTATTGTAAAAGTAATGTTTGCTTTTTGGGTTTTTAGAGTTATACCAAATTATGCTATACAATAATATCGCAGTACTTTAAGTTGTATTGTTGATGTAGTTTGCTATAATATGGATCTTTCTGAAAAAGTAATTTAAAAAATGTTTGCAATAACATTTATTATTGAAGTGCACTGATGTTCAATTCATGAAATCACATGAAAATCGTGTGTGCCAAATAATACCTTTGTTCTCCTATTGCTGATTTATTCAGATTCAAAATCGTACTTAAAAGTCCGGTGTGTCAATTTGTGTTGGATCTATTTACAGAAATGGGATATAATAAACTATGTGTTCAGAGGTGTATAAAGACCGTACATGATGACGCGTAATGTTTTATTACCTTAGAATGAGATATTTCTATCTACACGCACTACGTCCTCTTATTTGGATTTCGCCATGTGTTTTCTACAGTAGCCTTAAACGGACAAAATGCTTTACACAGCGCGTTTTGTAAATACATCATCTCCTGCAAAGAAGCAAAATGACATCTAAGTCCTGTGTCAGCCACCGTAGTGCTTCAAAAGGGAGGGGTGGAGTGAACCGTTGGCTGCAACTCACCGCTAGATGTAGGTAAATTTCATATACTGGGCCTTGAAAAATGCACAAATGAACTTCTACGCAACGGCAATCATGACACACACTTTTACTGTGCAGTGATAGCTTGCCAATAATGCTTTTCCAGTCAGACACACTCTGTATTGCTCGAGTTTATCTTTCTCTTAACACGTAGCATTGATTTGCCTTCCAGCCAGCTCATTACTGCATTTCTCTGCTGATTGAAATCTCGAGCAGCGTGTCGTTTTGCCAGTTTTAAAGCTGCCAGACCAGCTTTAAACTGGCAAATATCTTCATCTTCGTCCATATCTTCATATCATTATGGCATTCAACTCATGACGTGTCTACCTGGTTGTATCAGCTATGATGCTCGGCTTATCTGTGTGTTTTTTATACATTAGACCTGCCAGATGGCAAATTGTCACATTGTTTTTATGCGTTTCAGGTTGGTATGTCTGCATAAAAGATAAATGAAATGCAATGTAGTGTGTATAGGAGCGAGCCTGCCCCCTTCATTAACTGCTTTTGATGGATAGCGGTTTATTTCGTGCCATGTCACTTGTTCTCCAATTTCAGACTGCTACTGTCTGCTCACTTTTTGTGTTACCTTCTGTGTCCCAGATTGACTGAAACTTCATGTCTTTTATTAGACATAAAAATGCTCTTAATGGTTTCTGCAAAGTAGGTGACATCACCGGGATAATCCCAAAATATGGCCACATGTAGCTGCCAGTAAAACAGGAGTACTTGTTTGTAGAAATGCGAAATGTTATAACTCTTCTGGTTCCAGACTGTTTTAATATTAGTTTTTCTGATTTTAAAATTGTTGTTGTTTATGTATTTAGTATTGTAGTTATTAATGATCATTTTTGTTTCATTGTGTGAACTACTAACAGTAGTTCTCCCAAATTACAAATAAAACATTGTTTCCATTTGCATTTATTTGCAGAAAATGAACACTGGAGAAACAGATCAACATAACAGAAAGGATGCTCTGTAGTTTTTCAGAGCCCGAATACCGCAAAGAAAACAAGTTCATATTCACATTTAACAAGATAAGTTTTGTTAAGTTGTCGTGTGTCTTGTCGTGCTGTCAGTCTTTCAAGTTGCTGTTGAAATTCAACAGACACTTGACTGGAATGGCCACAATACATTTAGAAATGCGATGAAATGAGAATGAGGAAGTCTCTTTATTTTTTTTCCGCGGATGTATATAAAGATTATCTAGAAAATAATAAATTGGAAGTAAAAGCCGGTTCTCTTTAACCAACCCTACTCGTGCCACTGCAGTTTACAGCTCACTGCCACCATTACCTTCCCACAGGCTTTCACACGCTTGCAGTAGGGCAGGTGCTCTTATTGCTGTAAGGAGATGTGATTAATTGCGTTGCATTATTGAAAGTCCCCGAGTCAAAATCAATCATTTCTTTGCTTAGTGGTTGAAGGTGCATTGCGACGACGAAGAGTCACAGAGTAAAATCACCATGAATGAAAGCCGGCACGGGCTGAGAGGGGTAACCAGTCTGTTCACCACAGGGGTCTGGAGAAAACTAAGAATCTCACTTAGAGCTGTCGTATCTCGTGCTCGGTGCAAACTGGGCCTTTTGAAAATGAGCCCTCCCTCTATGCGACTGTCACATTACATTTACTGGGACCGCTGGTCAACTGCGTTGCTTCTCCGCTAATGGATTTTATCTTTTTGTCAGGTGTCGTTTCAAGTACATTTAAAGATTCTCTTAATTTCGGCTGATTTTATGAACTTGCCCACTCCAACCTGTACGTCCGGGCTATATTCCGCCTCTAGCCCTATAAATCTACCCAAGCCAAATCATGTCAAACACAGCATTTATTCCCTATAATCTCAATTTATTTTCAGAACTGATCAGTCATTTTCGCATGCATAAATTTTAAAGGTTAACAACAAAAAGCCCATTCAAGGGGTCACAGGACGTGGCATTTGGTGGTCACGCCAGGGGCGAGGAGCAGAAAACCAATTGTTCATTTCCTCGGCAAAGTTAATTATCGCAGGGAACCTTTACTGCCATTAAATCCAATCATTAATTATCATTAGTGTCGTTTAAGGACGTTTTTCCGCTGACCAAACGGGCCGACGAAACCTCGACTGCGTCCTTGGGGTTTTGCAGGGCATGTTTTAGTGCAAGCACTTTTTAATTTCCTGTCATTGATTTTTGGAAGTGATTTGAAATGCTTGGTCAGTCACAATGAGATTTGTTCAGTTGCTTTGTTTTGACATCTTTATCTTACATAGCAGACCCAAATAGTGATGAACCAAATAGATAGAAAATGGATAAAGACTAAAGAAATCCTCAATGATGAAATATATAGGGGAAAGGTATTTTATTCATCTTAAAAAAAACACAATTCAAAAAATGTAGGTATTATAAAATCATCTTGTACTTTATGAAACAAATAAGCTTCTATTCTAATAAATTATATTATCCAGTAATAAACATTATGTAAACACTTCAAAATGTTTTGTCACAAACTCAACTGACAGGTTGTAATTGCACAAACATGATGCTTTGTTTTCTTAACAGTTGCAGCTTTTAGTAAAAAGAGCTGTGGTTGTTTTCTTTATATGCTTTTGTATAGTGCGAGTTAGCAGAGGTGGTGATCATATCACATTGTCAATCCTCCTTCCTCCACTGACTGAACCCTCATAGCCGTCAGAGAAACCGTTAAAACTGCATGAACGCATCATGTTTTATGCTTACATTGCACACATGTAAGAGACAGATGATCCATTTTTGAAGAGGTTTGCCTGTGAATGTATTTAAAATAATATTATTGCGTGAGGATATTGTGCGACAAATCGGATCTCGTGAGATCTCATGATCTCGTCACATCCCTACCAGATACCTTTTTTATTTACGATAAAAATATATACAGAGAACCTTTTTCTTTTACTTTTCAACTTTGAATTTCCATCAGAAATGCTTTCCATGCTTTCTTTTTTTGTTCTGCTCTCGTTTGCTCCATAAGACTGGATAATGCTTTTTTCCCCCCAGACTTGAGTCTAAACCTTCACTACTCGTGCAGACTGTTAAACAGAGACCTGCGCCTTTTAAGAAAAATACTCCAAAGCATTACCGTTTCTTTTATTATCCCATCTTTACATTTTCAGCCTTCTGGCATCCCTTGATGATCAAAACCAAGGCCGACAAAGCTGTGGATTTGAATTGCAATGATGAAGATGTGAGAGTTCGGTTCTTTAACAACAACAAAAGTCCTTTTACTTTTTACAAACATGATTTATGTCAGTTTGGTGCACTGTTGAAATCAAGTCCGATATTTCTCAAGTTTTCTCAAAACACGGCTGAGAAAACCTGACAGACTTCCTTAAGGAGAAATCTGCTCATTTAAAGACTTCGATTAAAGTAAAGGATTCTGTCATCATTTACTCACCCTCAGGTTGTCCCAAACCTGTATATACACAAAGGAAGATATTTGGTAGAATGATGGGCGGTTGAGATCTGTTTGGTTACTTTTGAAACTTCCAAATATCTTCCTTTGTGTTTAGCAATAAATGATGACAGAATTTTAATTTTTGGGTTAATTGTACCTTTAACCGTTTAACCATGCAGGAAACAGCTTGTGGCCTAACCAAGTATAGTACAATTGTATCTATTTGTCAATATATAACTCCTATAGTAACGAAATAGCTTTGACTGTAATGGTTTGATATTCAAGCAGTTATTACGATGTCCATGAATTCTCTAAAGCCGACTCCCACCACCAATGCCACTCTCCGGGTTTCATCTCTTCACATGTCCCGGTAGATTGTGATGGCCCTCAGGCAGTGGCCTCATTTTTCTTTCTTATCGGCACTCTCTTGTTTTGTCCTGCGAGAGTCACGTTCCTCTCGAGAAACTCACGGTTTCTGAATCAATTCACATCAAGTCGTCTCCTCACCTATTATTTTTGAGTGACTGTCGAATCCATCTGTAATTACTCCAGAACGAAGGAGCGTTATGACCATTCAACATTTTGTGTTGCATTATGAATGGAAAAATACATACGTTCTGTATTTTTATTATGTAGTGTTTTTGACGATATGTTGAAGAATGTTGGCAACCGAACAATGCCGATACCCTTTGACTTGCATTGGTTTTGTGTCTTTACAATAACAGTGAATGGGTACCGCCATTCCGTACCAACATTTTTCAAAATGTCCTCTTTTGTGTTCGGTGGAAGAAAGTCACACAGATTTAAAATGACATGAGGGTGACCGAATGATGACAGAAATGTCATTTTTGGGTGAACTATCACTTTAATGACTTTCCTATCCTATCAGTCTTCAGAAGCAAACATGAGATATCAATATATAAAAATTTGGGGCATTTTGGAGAGAATACACTGTTAACTTACAAATGTGTATTTTAATTCTTAATTCCATTTTTCCATTGCCAAATTTTAACCAGATTGAAACACCAGCCATGAGTAACGAAAGAAACCAATTTGAAAACATAAAAGTCGAGCAAAAATGACTGTATAGCTTTAGCAAACTTCTAACCTTCATTAAGCATTTCCAATTCCACTTCATTATTTTCCTAATTCAATTGGATAGAGGCAATGGCAGAAAAGAGATAATTGCTGCGACTCTCACCGCGCTTGAAACCCCCATATTCACTCGGCTGTTAAATGGGATTCATCCAGCCGTGGATTATTCACAAAAAACCTGCATCAGACACCTCTGTGATTTCCGTTAGACTTTATGGAGTTCAGTATGTAGGTCTCCCAATTCACAGAGATGGGAGAATGAAGGGATTGGTTTGTTGAAACTCACTGTACTGTTGAGTTTTTTTTGTGTCCCACGGAAATGTTTTATTAATGCGGTATATGTTTTGATGAGATTAGGTTTGAGTGCTCATAATATACCGTCCTGGGGTCTCACAATACCCATGGATTGTGACTCTTTTAGACTTTTCAGGAAGCCATTAGAGGTCTTAAGATAAAGCATGAGGGCCTTTATAAAGCATAGACAATTTTTGGTGTACTTCATCTTTACCTGACTGCCTTTAGTCCAGCCGCAAGATGTGTGAGTCAGCAGCACTGTGAGAGAGAGAGAGAGAGAGAGAGAGAGAGAGAGAGAGAGAGAGAGAGAGAGAGAGAGCGCGAGAGAGAGAGAGAGAGCGAGAGAGAGAGAGAGAGAGAGCGAGAGAGAGAGAGCGAGAGAGAGAGAGCGAGAGAGAGAGCGAGAGAGAGAGCGAGAGAGAGAGCGAGAGAGAGAGCGAGAGAGAGAGCGAGAGAGAGAGCGAGAGAGAGAGCGAGAGAGAGAGCGAGAGAGAGAGCGAGAGAGAGAGCGAGAGAGAGAGCGAGAGAGAGAGCGAGAGAGAGCGAGAGAGAGCGAGAGAGAGCGAGAGAGAGCGAGAGAGAGCGAGAGAGAGCGAGAGAGAGCGAGAGAGAGACCTTTAGTATGAGAAGTATTTTGTATGTTTTTGAAGATCCATATGGTGTGTTATGAGACCTCCTCTGTGTTGTTTCAATTGACTCCAAACTACATCAAGAAGTACTTCGGCTGTGACTTTTTGTTGTGCGAAATAAGCATGAAATGATTGACCACTGTATTTTTCCCTCAAAAATAACATGCTTGCAGTTCTCGGCAACACAGTTGGAAACGTTCTCATGAAGTGCTTCAGTCTACTTGAACGCTAAAATTATTACTGAAGTCGCGCTGGTTCAATCGAGCTCCCGGAAGCTCTTTGTCATCAGGCCCTTTTTCTGTTTGTTTTGTGAAGATTAAATCAAATGTGTTGTTTGTGGCACAGCTCTTTTTGATGTTTTTTTTTAAGATGTGACATTTCTTTGAGTCTTTAAATAGAAATAAGAGCATTACACGGAGTGGATGAAAGGGCCGGATAAGCTCTTTGAAAGAATGACATGAAGGAAATTGAGTCTGAAGGAGATGGCTAGCGTGAAACGATGAGAGCGATAGAGGGAAGGAGACAATACATTGATTCTTGACACGGAGCGCTGGACTGGATCATTTTATTTTAATAGGCACCTCTAAATCCCCAGACTGTAGTCAAAGCTAGAATGTTTTACTATATAACGCAGGGCTCCAAAATTCCTGTTTATTCTGAACATGTTGAGAGGATTTCAGATGTGTTAATGCGCTTATTGATACGGTGGACGTGTGACTAAATGGTCAAAGATGTCCGACGGCTACCCGGCATGACTCTTTAGATGTTCATATTAGCCATGCTTTGTGTGTGTGTTGTATTGTATTGTATTGTACACACAATAGTGACTAGCGGAGAATTGTGAGTAGATATCAGTGTAATAAATAAAGACTAGGTGGAAATATGAATCGGCACAGCAGTTGGTTGTAGTAGCAGATTATTTCAGCTATTTTCTATTAATAAGAAAGACTCATTGATAATTAAGCTTCATGGGCAGCTCTTGAGCCATGGATATTACGTTTTGTCGAGTCTAGTCATGTACAATATCTTCAAAACTGTAACACACACAGCATTTGAAAGTATATCTGCTGGTTCATTGCCATACGCCTTTAAGCAAAGTCTTCCTGTGTGCTCTGTGCGTTCGGGATCTGGATTTGAAGCCAGCATGCGTGATTTTAAGGGTCCGGATTAGTGTCTATTGTGGCTTTTGGGGTACAGTCGATATCTGCCACTTGTGCAGAGTCTGTTCAGGTTTCCTGGTTAAGATTTCTCTTGAGATGTTCTGTTGGGTTTATGTTTTGTAGAGGTACATCTATTAGTTGGAGAAGGCGATGTTTATGAATATAAACTTTTTCCTCATACTCCAGCACTGAGCACTAATAATAAGAATTATTAATAATAAATATGATGATTTTTGTTATTAGCCTTAAATGGTTTAAATGGTCTAATAATATTTGCAAATCTGTATATTTTATTCATATGTATAAGTTTCATTACATTATTTTGAGATAATTTGTTTTATTGCAGTTATTTAGTTTGTATAGTTGTATTTTTAACCTCTCTTATAGGCGTAAACCTCATTCAGAGATGTGCGTCATTATTTTTTTGAAACCTTTTTGCATCCACTTTGACTCTTATTTCAGTGCTCTTCCATTTATGTTTCAGCCCCTGCTGTCTCTTTCTTTCTCGTGTTCCAGCACCACTCGTAAAGCTGTCACAGAACAACTCGTCACTCACTCCTCAAACACGCTCTTCACCTCCAGCCGTTTCTATGTGCAGGAACATCAAGGCCTGCTCGCTGCCTCGCACTCCTTCCTTGTTCCTTTTCCTTCACTTTTCAGTCACTTCTAGTCCATTTTTGGCAGTCTTTTACATCCTATTGACTCTTCTGTCATTGCTTCTGGAGAATGGATCGGTTTGAAATCCTCACTTCCAAGTCGCTGTTTTTGGTTGGAAGAGTTGGATAAACGGTGGATTAACTAGTGAGCTTTACTTGTGTATCTGTTTTTTTTAACTTTTTTAACTTTCCATGTGTTAACATAAGTTATTAGTATAATAAGCAATAACCAAACTTCAACAGCAATTATTCATTTTATTTATTGTTCATTTTAACAATTAGGCCTACTCATACATATATTTTAGTCAATGCACAATTTACTAACATGAACAATTGCATTTGCATGAACAATAACAAAGATCTGTAAAATATATTTTTGTTCGTTTATGTTAATACATGCTAATACATAATGTAACCATGTTCTGTCATGTAATTCTTTGAGAGTTACGTCTTAAGCCTTGCATATTTGAGACTTCACTTTAAATCATTATTTTGTGACCCCCATATTGTGCGCCAATTGGTTGCACTTTTATGTTCTGTTACCTGTTTAGGACACATGTTTATAGCCAAATTACCCTTCACAAGCATCCACTTAGTCTATTCAGAATCCAAATCCTCTCATTACTTGCACGCTGACTTGTCAACTTGTCGTTCTATGAAACCCACTAACCAGTCGTATTTGAAACTGTATATGTGGCTCCCTACTCATCTAATTGAAAACTGCTGTGCTATGTCTCTCTCTCTCTCTCTTATTTGCACAGCAAAACGTCTCTTCTCTTTGTCTGAACAGCTCTTGCTAGCAGCGGGCCCACGTCTGTAATTATACTAACTCGTACACAGGCATGAGGACGTGAGTGCTGCTATTGATAAGAACCTTGAGTCACTGTCAGCAGCTGCCCTTTAACTGCCTGTTTATGGGGTCCATCCAAGAGGAGCAAACCAACGGAAAAAGTTGCATGTTGTTTCCTCAGCCTTAAGCAGCAGGGAGAATTTGTGCTGTTTAAAATAACATTTGACCTGCTGTATATCAGTACAGAGAGCTTATTGCTTGGAACTTCTTATTAACTGGAGTATGAGCCTTATTTCAATGCAAAATTCCACGAGACTGTAAATGTTGGCGAAAAATTATAAACCGTTGATTGGAAGTGGGTGCTGAGGAAATCTTTGATTTCCTTTTATGTGTAAGGGGTTGATGTTTCTAAAAATTGACAAAAAACATTTGTGTTATGTTTTTAATTGGCTAACCTAGAAAATGGTGGATTATGCTCAACCCAGCGTTGGGTCAAAAAGAGACGCACCCAACCGGTGGGTTAAACTAACCCAGAAAATGGTTTAAAACAACCCAGCGTTTGTATTATTATAAATGTTCATCACAATGGTTAGGCTTGTCCCTTTTTGAACCGGTTGAAAATAACTCAACATTTTTTCCAATGCTATTTCTTTATAAAATACTGGCTTATTTTCAAGCCAACCGTCGCGTTTTAAATTAACCTTTGCTGGGTTGTTTTTACCCAAAATGTTGGGTTGTTTGTTTTCATACGCTGAATAATAAACCATCAGTGGTTACTAGCCTAAACGTGACTTGTTGTAGTCTATTGTAACAACATTAGATGAAAAGACAATATTGTGCGAGCAAATAAATACGGCAGTAGCTACTACCATCATAACAAAATAAATTCACTTAACACATAAGTTGTAACATCTCACATCAGATACTCTCAACAGGTCGTTTAAATATAGATCGTGTGAAAAGCCAAGTGCTAATACAGCTTGCTAACCTTCAGTAGCGGTACAGAAATGAGCCCTTGTTTTCCGAGCCCATCATTTGTAGGATTCAGCAGCAGACCAACATCGTCTCTTTTCTGTCTATTTCTCTCATTTTCCAGCAGGCATTCCCAGTCGGAGCTGCTGTGTTTGCTACATCTGCTCAATCTTTGCGTGTGTTTTGTTCAGAGCTTTAGATTACAGGCTCTGGAAACCCGTAGGAAGCCCCTGATGGGTCGATGGCATGATAATGCTAGACCTTCAGCCAGAACCATGGCCTCTGGTAGCAGATGGGATTGTGGAACCGCCGCAACAGACCAGATGTATCTACCTGTTGTTTACACATGGTTTTCCTAAATGTGTAAAGAACACGTTTGTAATAACGTCCAGCTGTAAACACTGGGTTGGGATAGGTTTATTGCGGTTTGTTGGGAGAGCTTGGGGATGTTGAAGATAATGTAGCGATTGGGTTCAGAAGGTTTTATCTGCAGGCCTGGATTTAATTGCGTTTTATTGGATCACAATTAGCTTCATAATTCAAATGCATGGCCACTTTTCTGAGGTAGTGACCTCAACACTTTGTTTTATTATTAAACAGATAAGAAAACCTCTTCTGCTGATATTGTGAGTGAGACGATATTAAACCCAGCATGTATGAACGAAGGTTTGTAAATCACAGAAACATGTACCTTAAACATGACAGTGTCATTTCTAGGCTTTCCATGTACAACATGGCTTTCCATCTGTTGTTATGCTGTGAAAGCTTAAATTCTTTAGTTTTCAAATGATTAACTGGAGGTGATTTAACGGCTTAACTTGTGTGTGTGTGTGACTAATAATTTGTCATTTTCTATGTGTGGGTCATCGTGGCATGACTTCTTTTTAGTATGAGTAATCACGTTTATTTTAAGATAACATTGTGGAAACCGAACGCACAGTTTGCTGTGATTTCAGTGGTCCTTTATTTTGTTGAAGGTTGCCACTGAGAACACCGAGACCCCACCGGCTCTTTGAGGTTGGCCTTGATTTCGTTGAACAGAAGAGAGGGAGTTGGGCATATATATGATGCATGCATTTCACCTTACTGCCAATTGCACTTTTGTTCTATATGTTATTTGAAGAAATGTTTATTTTGAATGTTTATTCACTAGATATAGGGCTTGAAACCGTCGTGCATTTGACAGTCCTTAAGTTCATTACATTGCACAAACCAAAACATTAGAAAAATACTTCTGTATTTGTTTACACGTCTAGATTTGTTTTCTTTGGTTTTGTCATAGGGAATTAATCGTCTGATTTGCAATGAAATTAAAATCTTCATTTTTTTCAATATTTGGCACCATAGTCAATTATGTCACTGAATGATTTGTTTATTTCCTACCCTAAATATATAAAAACTTTATTTTTGTGAGTGGATGGCCTGCTACAGTTCCTCTGACTAACAACTTCAAAGGCAATTTTCTGAATATTCAGAATTTTTGGCACTCTCAGATTCCAGAGTTTTAAACGGTTATCTCTCTGCCATTTATTGTCATATCCTAACAACCCATACATCGGTAGAAAGCTTTATTATTCAGCTTTCAGATTATGGTAAAATCTCAATTTTGACCCATAAAACTGGTTTTGTTGTCCCGGGTCACATTTGGTGAACTGCATTGTCCACCACCAGAACCAGACCACATCGATACTCCTACATACTGTAAAGAGAACTTTGGCTCGAAAGATCCGAGTGCTCCGACTAGGGATGTGGCGCACGCTCAATCGTGCATTTTCTGTGAAACGGGTGGTCATCGCTGTACATCGTGGCTACTGCATAGATTGAATTTACGTCTACCGCCCCCTACCCCAACAACAATCCCGAGGACCCACTTGTGCCATTGATAAGTTGATAATAAATGCTGTACTTTTTCTTCATTTATAGAAAACTTTTTTTCATTGTTTCGTATTTTAATTCTTTAATGACTGCAAAAAATCTGACCTTTTGTACAAAATTGTTAAAGGACACTTCCAGAGTCCAATACATGACCTTCAGTTTTTCATCTCATCTTTGCTTGACTTTTTTCCAGATCTAAATTGAATCTTTGCGATTAGGTAGATTTCCAATGTTTTCTCAGACATTTGAACTGAATTGTTTGCACAAATAAGCACATCGACATTGTAGCTGGCCTGTCAGCGGATTTCAGACAAGCGCTGCTTTTATCCAAGAGTGACTTGATTTCCCCGGACAGTAAAAGTTACCCGTGCTGGTTTAATCGCTCAGACGGGAGAGCCAGCCAGAGTTTACTGAGGGAGAAAATGAATTCAGTGCTCTGTGTCCATCGGACAGAAAGTTTCAGCTATCCCTACTGGCAGAGTGATCCCTCCGGTGATAAACAACATCTCAGGATGAGACTCCAAAAACTACAGTTGTTGTAAAACAGCTCAGCCCAGTGCGCTTTTAAGGATTTGGACATTCTGAAGGTGGACAGAAGGATGGAGAACATAAACCTGAATAAGTTGTAGAAGTTGTGTGTAGTCAGTAGCTCTAGCTCTGAATGACAGAGAGCCATTGTATTCTTGAACACTTCTCACTGCAGTTTCACAATTCTCAATACACAGGATGTGATAGATGGATACTTTGAATTACGGTTAGAAATGCCATGCCATGAACGAACACAGGATCATGATTATTTGTGTCTGGATATTCTTTTTTTTAAATATAATGCACTTGCCTATGAAATAACATTTATTTTAAATCTCATTTTAATAGGTGCCGTTATTATTCAACGTCTCCAAGTTTGTCCTTTTGAATGAAGACCATCCACTCGCTTTCATCCAAATGATTTCTTTTAGATAAAATAAAATCTTTCTTCAACTTTTTTAACAAAAGTAACATTTCACATTAATCGTAATAATTGTAACCTCATTTATTCTGCATTTATTCTAATATCTTAGAAAAATAACTACATGTATTCTTAAATCTGATGTCGAAATGAGAAACATGCATAAAATGGCCATTAAAATGTGCACATAATATTCAACGCACTTAACTGCATAAAAAATAAATAAACAGGCTGTCTTGAATTTGCATTTTACGTAATGAAATCTACGCAAAGCTTTATGTGTACATGAGAGAACTGATCTGTTGTTTTTGTCCATATTTCACTGAGGTGTAAATAGTTTAGAGACAATTTAAAACAAACTAAATATGAATAAAATGTCACGATGCATTGCATCATTAAAGGATCAAATCGTCTGTTTATTCTCCTAGTGAATACGTCATGACCATTTGCGATCTTGAGGACTAGCTGTCACGTTTTGTTAATAACTCCAGGCCACTTTTAATGTGCATCCTCTTTTAGCATAAAACATTGACGTCATTCCCACCAGATCGAGTCGAGAGACATCTGCAGTCACACCTCAGTATTGAGTCATTACTTCCCTCTTTAGCCATGATTCTCTCTTACAGTACCTCTCGGTAGCATGCCCTAAGAAAACACAGGCTAAAAGCTTCAGTTCACCCTCACATTAGACCACGATTATGGTTTTCATGAGTTAGATGGTCATTAAAGCATGCCGCATTACGGACAACCAGAAAGGTGCTTCCCCGCTGACCCAAAGCTAATTTTCCTCTCCGCCCGCACGCCGCATTTGATTTGTCATTGCTCGGGAATGCAGATTGGAAAGATGCAAATGTGATTGTCCAACCATGTGCCATTTTCCTCCTCCTGCCCTCGCAGCCCGAAGCGCCCGGGGAAGAAAAAACATTTAGAAAGATGTTAGATCGTGATTATTTTCCTTACGGAGGGTAAATGATGGTGGTCTGTTGAGATGAAAACCATTAGATGTCAGAAAGTTGTTCATTATTTAAAGTGGGGCGAACATATGAACACACATCAGAGGTCATGTACTGTACGTGTTGGCATACTCGAGGCCGCTGGTGTTGACGTTTGTTTAGTCGATGATGATGTTAGGATGCTTTTCTGCTTATCCAAGCAAAAGCTGCGAGCACTGATTGTGTTTTTGTAATATGTTTGGGTGGACCGGTTGCCTTGGGCGACTCAAACCAGAGAAGCATTTTATTGCTCCGATGTGTTTTATAACTCGTGCGACTTGCATTCCCAGTGTCAATATCAACTTTATCTTGAATTTGTCTCTGTAAGTTTGTGTTTACATAATATAAATCTGTGTGCTGGGCGTATTAGTTTTGTATTTATAAAAACATATTGAAAAATATAAACATTAATATATCATTTAAATGATTGATAAAAATAAATAATGTCAATATGTACTTAATATATATATATATATATATATATATATATATGTGTGTGTATATATATATGTGTGTGTTTATAAATATAAAATTAATATGCACAGCACACAGACATTTTATGTAAACCAGGGCAGTACAGCGATTAGTTGCGACTAATCATATGCAAAATAAAAGTGTTTATTTACATAATATAAAGCCCTTATGTTAACAGAGTTTTATTTTGGATGCGATTCATCGTTTGACAGCTCTTTAAATAATTTTTAATAAATTCATTGCATCTGAGACATTGTTGAGATCTCCATTAAAACTCTAGAAGAGACACTTGCCAGGTTCCTTTGGTCTTTTTCAATGTACAAAAATGTGACAAGCAGGAGATTCAATACAGTTCTTCATTTAATGTCAATAGAAACTAATATTTCGTTTAGCCAGATGTAAACATTAAGAAGTGCCTCATATATATATATATATATATATATATATATATATATATATTCTTTTAAATGCGTTTCACTTGTTCTTTACTTAATATATTTTTTCTCTCTCTCTTTTCTCCCTCGGCCGCCATATCTGCTTTACTCCATTTAGGTAAGCACATTTCTTTAATATTTCATGTGTGTGCTGTCTGTCTTCATTGTGTGTCATCGAATAGTCTCTTGTGGAGTCACTTTATGAGCAGGAGATCCCCGCCACTCCCACCACGACCTGATGACATCAACCCCAAGTGGCTCTGTGCTTAAGGCAGTTAAAGGTTATGATGTCATGCTGATGTCAGCAGTTTGATGGGTGACATCGTTCCATGTGTCATGCATTAACCTTGAAGGAACCGTTCACCCCAAAATTAAACTTCTGTCTTATGTTCTTCTGTACCCATTTGACTTTCTTCCTTCCTGATGTAGCTTATGAATGTTATTTCACATTAATGATCAATTCATGACCAAATTCATTAGGTTCAACATGACTCTCGAAAGCTACAGACCCCATTTGCTTAAAGTATATTTTGTGTTCTACCAAAGAAAATTAAGTCAAACCAATTTGGAACTATGTGACCAATAACGTGTGAAATGTGACAAAATAGTTTTTTGGGTGAACTGTCCCTTTAAGAGTCAGCGCATTAAAGTTTTGTTGCTTCGCCGACTGCACAGGTGTTAGCAAAGAGTCTGGATTCTCCGTATGTTGTGGGTCCAAATGTGAGACGCCTGTGTGTTGAGAGAGGTCAGACCACCCATAGAGACAGAGTTTTAAATAGCGCTGTCTCTTTAACTGTCATGTGTGCAGGACCATGATCGATATTAGAGGAGTGTATTGTATTTCCAGCCACAAATAGGACTTGATGACGGCGTCCAAATGAGTATGTAAATCTGAAGGTTTAGATTCTGACTTGTTTAACTGATGACTAAATCTTGCATTTCTGCTTGAATGGTTTTTAGAAGCACGGTGAGGTCTGAAATCATTTGACATTGCGCCGACCGGGTCTTAATACGATCTGGCAACACAGAAAGACGAGGCGTCTACAGCAGTCCTGAAAATAACGGCTTCCTCCACACACAGGAAGTGCTTATCAACATATCCCAGAAGCAGTGACAGGGCTACATTACACCAGTCTTACTCTCTGCTTGACTTCCCCTGTGGAAGACCTGATATCTTAAAGTCAGAGCTGGCAGGGGAGGTGCTGACTGTACCCATAATGCACCGTTTGCGATGGTTCTTTTGTTTTCTCATAGCAGGACAGCTGCTGTAATTTAAAGAGATCGGTCACCGCTGTTTGAATGGTGTTGGTCGAACGGCGGTGACAATGGAGATGTGATTTTCTTTACCGTTGCCGGAGGCCAATTACCGCAGGCCTCAGGCTATAGAAGTACAGGGACCTTCTGGCCAAAGAACCTGAAGGTTTAGAGGGGATTTTCAGTAGAAATGCAAAAACAGCTAAAGATCCTATTCCGGCCAACCATTGCTTCTGTTTGTCTGCAGGTTAGTATGACAAGGCCTGTGAAAGTCAACATAAAACTAGTGTAAAAAAGTACATTTAGACATTATTAGCATATTTAGAATAATTACAAATAAAAAGTAGCCGTTTGGTACAAAATAAAAGCCTCCATTAGTGAACTGTGCAGTTTACTGTATTGTGTGTAACTTTTAGACATGTAGTCTACTTATTGTCAGAACCTTTATTACACCAACTTTACCGACATGACATTTTTCTGCCTGCTGTTGATAAGATCCGAGCTACAGTATTTGTGGTTCTTGGTTTTTAAAAGAGGTGCTGTTGTCGGGTGCTGGTTAGCAGATTTGTTCAGGATGAAACTGCAGTAGAGCGACTGGGTGATGTGTCATGGTAGAGGTCAGATGTTGTCAGGCTCTTATCGCCATTGATGATCAAGGCTGCGCAGGGCTATTGAACTCTTAATGTCTCTCTCTCTCTCTCTGTCCCTCACACGCAGACATAGACACACACACACTGTTTTCTGCCCTCTGGATGGCATTGGTTTTGATTAAACGCAGACATATGCAGTGAGGAAGATTAATGCAGATGTCTATCATTTCTTCATCACAGTCGTGATTGCCCTCGCTGCTGTGCCAATACGTCTGGGCAATACATTGCATATTCACTGTGTAGTGTTATAGAATTAAGCAATATATATGCATACACAATTAACATAATTATTGTGATAATTGGGCCTATAATGTGTACGTGACTCATGTTGATAGTTTTTTTTTAAGTGAATTAGTACACACTGTCCATTTCTGTCTGTTTTGTCCTCAATGAGACGTATTAGATACAAAGACATATGTCAATACTCATCAAAAAAGTCATACATCATGCCACAAGCAACATACAGTACACATGAATATAGTCAAACCCTGACTCACAACACAGGACTAAACAGATTATAGCTTGTCACACATCGTCACGAGAATATTTTATTGGCATATGATGTACGACTTTGCCAATAGATGTGCTGGTCCTCTTGAGCACTGATCTGGTAAAACATCGCCCTCTGCCGAGCAGCATTCGCTCTGTGTCTGTCTGATCTAATGATTTACAAAGCACCTCTTCCATTTAAATGTCAGCGAAACATCTCTCTGCTGCAGCGAACTCAACATCATTTAGAGCCTGATTGATCAAAGTCAACATTAGCCTGTTTAATTGAACCTGCATCTCTCTCTCTCTCTCTCTCTCTCTCTCTCTCTCTCTCTCTCTCTCTCTCTCTCTCTCTCTCTCTCTCTCTCGCGCTCTCGCTCTCTCTCTCTCGCTCTCGCTCTCTCGCTCTCTCTCTCTCGCTCTCTCGCTCTCTCTCTCTCGCTCTCTCGCTCTCTCTCTCTCGCTCTCTCTCTCGCTCTCTCTCGCTCTCTCTCTCTCTCCGTCCGTCACTGTCCCTCTGCAGTGGTTCATTGTGTTCTGTATCGGCATGCACAGGAAGCATTCTGGAGTCAGTTCACCTTTAAATAAAATGTTTAGATTAGCAGTGGATGGGTTTGATTGGTTATGGGGTCAATGAACACACACACACACACACACACACGCACACACGCACACACACACACACACAGTTCATTGTGCATTAGCAGCATTGAACATCACTACTTTGCTGAGTCAGTTGAGTGACTTGCTTTCTTCCTCCAGTAAATCTATATGGTGCAGACAATACCCCACCCTGCAGAGAAACAATTTACATTCATAATATTCATGATCTTCTTTGAATACCATTGCCCTGTGCTTAGCATGCAGTGTTGTATTCTTTATCATTAACCCCCCTAGAAAACAAGTCGTGCAGCATTTAGATCACATTTTAAATGTTAAACCTTCAAAAGCATCAACTGAAAGACGCATGTTTTAAGTATAATGAAATCATTTTGTTTGGCCCTGTGTATACTGTGTACATGCACATACACCTCACGCACATTTAGAATGAAATGATTGCACGCTTGCGTACCAACATTTCACCAGAGGCTCTCAGCCCACCTCCTGTCAACTCCTATAAGCCGCACACAACGGCTCTCAGATCCTCCCCTTTCCGACTGCACTATTTCCATGGCAACCACCTTCACATGCACGCACACGCAGGCTCAGAAATTTCCCCACCTGCATCCCCCCGTCGCTGCCCTCTACTGGCGGAAGAGAGAGATCTGATGTTTGCATAATGATTTTAGTTAATGACATTAGTTACGCTTGGTTTTAAGGGGGGGGGGGGGGGGGGGCAATTAGAAAGGCACAGCTGTTGATGGACAGTTCTCTCAGAAGCCGTTGAGATGAGAAGGCTGCTACAGAGCTGGACTGCGGTCCCTCTTTCCTGTCTGTCCTGTTATACAGATCAGATATTTGAGGAGGAACCGGCAGGTACAGAGGGGGGAGGTGTACAACAAGGTGAGAGACTGTGAGTGACTTTAGTTTGTAGGCTTTAGGAGAAGATCTTTTTTGATTTTGTGATTTTATTTTTAGTCATAAATCATTGTTATTATTTACTCCATGTTTGTTCCTTAGTTTGGGAAATATCTATATCAGCTTTGACAACACAATATTTAATCATTAAATAAATTCTATACAAGGTTTGGGACGGACAGCAATGATATTTAATACGTTCAACATTTACAAGAAATTGCAGGTAATTGGCTGTTTGTTGGGATTTTGGATCATTGAGGTACATAAGTGGATGATGACTTTTTGCTGTGGCAAAGTAAAGTAAAGTGTTTTTTGAAGTGTCAAGAGTACCATGTACAAAAAGTGTGGTGCACAGTAATATGTACAATATTCATGTCATCGTTTAAAACATGTCATATCAAATAATTGTATTAATTCGAACGGAATCTAGTATAGAAGTGAACTAGGATTTGAGTATTGTTAGTATCGCCCCCATTTTAGTCTTCTGTATCCTCACTGCTATAGGTTCTCCTAAAATATCGAATAATTCTTAGCGAGAGAGAGAGAGGAAACAGCCTTAGGAGATGCTGTTTGATGTGTCCCTACTTCAAAGCTACACAATAGTGAAAGTTCTTTTGTTTGCTCATTGTTCCGGCTTCCCGTCGGAAGCGGTGCCATGTTTGTTTGGGAAATCACTGGCATCAGATTGATGCTCAATCAGCCTAAAACAATAGAACTGATTGCAATCTGCGTTCCAACCTGCAGAATTTGCTCTGTTGTGAACGCTTGGCACTCGTTTTAAATCTCTATCCGTTTATTTTGTTTCCTGCTCTTTCATCTGTTAAAGCCACTTTAACAAATTCCGTGAGACGGTGATGTTTGAATGGACCTAATAATCGCTCAAAAATGCCCCTGGCTTTAGTCTGATGATCTGTCTGACATGGACATCTGTGGAAAGCTTTTGGGTCTTTCAGAGTAATATTCACTCCGTCAGACGTCAGACACGTCGCTGTAAACTGTTAATGCATTGGTCGGGTGTCTATTCGACAATGCGACAGTGATTGGTCGGTTTGTCTTCTCTTGGCACCCGTCTTCAGCAGCAAATGGTCCTGACGGATGATTTCTGCTCATGGCCAAGTCATTTAGCCTCTTTCTGCTTTAACTTGGGTTTGGCGCTGCACGCCCTGAAATTGTCCAATCGTGTGTTGTTAGGAGATGCCAGGGTACCCGTTTTGGCCCGCAGACGGAGTGTCTGCGGGGACGTTTGGGAAAGCTCGATAACTGCTGAGCTGATTAAACACAGTCACGGCAAAGCATGTCTGTGACACTTTCCATCATCTGTTAGTGAGAAAATAACATTATGTTTGTCTTTTGGCAGGATTGTGTACAAATGCCTTTGCTTCTCAAGTGTACTCAACTCATCATTTTAGAACACATTTTGCTCTTCCCTCTGTTGATGTTGTGAGACAATGTTATTGGAGTCAGTGGACAAGGTGTCCTGTTATTTTGTTAGTCATGTAGCATCAGTAAATCTCAAGTGTCACAGGTTTAACCCACACCCGATCTCATCCACAATCTCCGTTTGGGAACATTGCTTGCAGTAACTTTTAATGGCCGTTTGCAAACTTGTGTTGGAATCAAAACTCTTGCTGACATCCATGCTTAAGGGTGCCAACCCCCTGCTGAAGGCTATAAAGTGCGGCGATTTAACATAACAGATGCTCTTCTCTTAATGACGGGCAGCTCATCAACACTTTTAATACTGTTCATGTTATAAATGGACAGGCCAATTTTCTCTCTCCGAGTTTTAAAATGAGGAAATAACCAATCGCTTGGTTTAATATTGCTGCCTAGAGCTCATACAGACACCATTAACTCTAAAAAGAAAAATATTTTAGGGAAAGATTTGTCATTCAGAGATGGCATGCTTAAAATGCATATTAAGAAACACTTGTGTTTATGAATTTGGGATACACACTTGTTATGAATGGTGTGGCCTGGGGTTTAGTAAGTATATTCAATTTGCTTCCATTAGACGAAATCAATAAAGCTTTTGTCTACTGCTAAAATAATGAAAGAACATGTGCAGAGAGAGGGAGGCAGATGTCTGTTGTGGCTATATTCTAACTTAGTTATGCCAGATGCGGTGGTTCCATAAACGTGAAGATTTTTAGACAACAGGCTGGGATGAGGTTTATAAAGTATCCCTATTAAGCTAGTTTGATAGTGGAAATCCCACTGATACTGATAGTGTTGGCTAAAATGGGCAGAAGGTTTGTCAGTTTCAATATCTAGATAATACATATATTCATGCGTAATATTTAGCAGGCACACAATCACTTTTATAGACTGGAAAAGCTTTACCTTTTCTAATCATTTTAAGTTTTTTAATTGAAATCCCCGGGTTGTATTTATCAAGAATAATTATTTAAGAATGATATGTTTGGCATACATCAGATCCCTTTATGCGGCTGTTTTGGTTTTATCTTTGGATGACTTTGGATCTGGCACGCTTAATGAACATAACATGGACATCTGGTTAGCCTAATGGCCTACAACCCTAAACCTCAGGCCAGTATAGTGCTCCTGGGATGGGCAAGATTGAAAATGTGTAACATATGGGCATATTTGTGCATGTACACAAAGTATACACATGGCCAGACAAAATTATTTAATTGTACTTAAAACATGCGACTTTCAGTTGATGCTTTTGAGGGTTTAAGATTTAAACTGTGATATAAATGCTGCACTACTTGTTTTCTAGCACTTTCATCGTGAACTCATTTGTTTCTGCAGTCTATAATTTCCGCCACTAGAGGCCGCTAAGGTAGCGGCAACTGGAACATCTCGCGCCATTTCAGCACCAGAGCTTGTGGACAGCTCCCGCCATTGTCCCTAATATTCTTTACGTGCTAAAGGACATCAGATCATTTTTTCACTCATTTGTAATAGATTACTTCTCTTTTTTTGGGGGGGCAGTTATGTCTACAGAAATTACAGACTACTGGTTTCTAGTGAGACAATGATTTCTGTTTCTGAGAGACTTTATCACAATTCACCCTTCAAGATTTGAGGTGCTGAAATCTTTTCCACAGCTAAAAAGAAGCTTATGGGGGAAAATAGGAGATTCCCTGATGAACAAGTCTGAGTTACTTCAAGGTTGTTGTGAAATATATTTTCAACTGCAGTTGCTAAACATTTTCCGGCTAATGACAGAGATATGCCAGCCTTTCAATTTAATAACAGACCTTTGCACCAGCATGTTGTTAGAGTATATCCACCCATGCATGGGAACGCCCCTCAATGACATGCATTCAGACACAGACAGATGCGATTGCGTGAATTCAAACTCTTTCCGAATGAGTTCCCTTGGTCCTTACTGCTGTTTTGACACAGGAAAATGCACCCTGCCGTTGTGATTGCCACGCTCGTCCCAGGAGACATGATTGCTGCATCTAAAGAGACAAACATTAGATTCGATGGCCATGATTATGGAATGTTTCACATATACATGTGGTCCCTTTCACTTAGAATAAGGTAATCATGACAGGTCTTTACAATTATGATTATAGTGATGTGTCTTTCATTGCTGCAGATGTTCACACATAGGAAATCAAGTGCCTTTCTGAAAAGAAATTGCGATTTTACGTAGTTTAAATGTGTGGATGCATTAGCTTTTAGCTGATGTATATTATTTTTTTGAGTTAAGCACATGTATACACTAAGATTGTATGTCCCTGCCTTTCAACAAAGTGAAAAAATTGATGTCTCATCCTGCACATTTTTATCTGCTGGCTTGCTGATAAAATATTTCATGCAAATGTAGATCCCAAGCTGAGAAGATTTGTCTTTCCGTTTTCTCATGTGGGATGCATAAATTATTAGTCTTTGCATGGATTAAGGCTGGATTTAAACTTATTTGTCTCTGAATTTTTCAGGTTGAAAGTTTATTTTTAACCTTGAACACTTGAAGTGATTGTGGTTTACTCGGTGCATTTCTCTTCCCGGGCCTCGTTCTTTGAGTAAGAGCTCGATCTAGGAGAGTGCCTTAGTTCGCTGACATCTCCATAAAATTTTTAAAGACCTGACATATCGCGCCCATCTCTTCCTGCACCATTGGGCTAATGCACTTCCCCTACGTGATGGCGCATTTCCTCTGAACCTTTAGAACAACGGTATACAAAACAAATTAGCCGTGTACAAAGACCGTGTTCCCTATACTCCAATACACTTTTGTAACCACGTGCACGGAATATCAAGCATCCCTGCATCTGCAGCATTACTTGTTCAAGTGGACAGACAAATCCCTGTTTGTGTGTAATCTGATCAGCATGCATAATCCCAAAAGCAGATCTCACCGCCGGAACATTGATCCGGCCTGCTGGACCATCAACCTAGTCGCGGGACAAAATTAAAACTGAAGAATAAAAAAGATTAGACCCCTGAGTTCACTCATTGCAATCATATCAGAGACACCGGAGACATTCAGCTTTTATCTCAAATGTTTTCTTACAATTGTCAAGGGTGGAAAAGTACGGTGACCTTAATACTTTCGCTATGTTAAGGATTCATTGGGGTGTATTTGTGTACACTCACACCGACAGACAGAGATGAAACCCTTTAATACTCTTGTTGCCAAGCTTAATGCGCATCCAAATATCTGATAATGCGAAGAGATACAATCACTGACCTAAATGCACATTTTCTGTGTTATGAAAAGGGGCACCAGCCTCCACAATACCAGTCCACTCTCAACAGGATCTGAATAGAGAAGGTATAAAAGGAATTATGCAAATTTGGATTTAAGTAAACCGTATTAGATAATTATTCAAAATCCACCAGCGTTCACTATAGCCACACTCATTAAAATTGTTTGTTTGTGTGTGGGTAAAGAAAAACAGTTTTTATATCAAGAGCATTAGAGGTTTGTTTTTTGCATGTTTTGTGTGTGTTTTTTAAACTGTCAGATGGCCAGTGTTTTAGTTTTGTACAAAATGTGTTCTTAACTGTGCTACTGTTTATCGTTCAATGTATGTATTTTTGTGCTATTTACATTACGGATTTTGTTAGATTATTTATGTAATGTATTTATTGAACCCAACAAAACAAAACTTATTACAACGAACCTCAGACGTGTCGTTTCTAAATGGTTATGTAATGCTTCGGTTGACACCGTGCTTTGCCCAAAAAGCAAAACGAGTGTCCCCTATATGCGCCAAAGCAACCGGCCACTACTGAATCTAGCACGCGTGCAACTCTTAAAGCCCATTCAGATCAGACAGATCCTCGGATGAGAGACATCGGCAACGCTCTGCGCGTTCTCCCGTTGCGCGCACCTTCAACAACCCACTGGATTTTATATGAGGAAAATACGATTTGCAATTATAGTGCACGGATGAGCTGCATGCAAGGACGGAGTGCGTGAATCGAGGTCTGGCTTTCTCCTGTGGGACGCTGTCTGTGCTATGCGCGCGGAATCTGGATGCCCATGTGCAGCATCGCTTTCACCGGAGCCCTAGGACGAGCACCTCGACTGCGCGCATTGAGCTAGTATGATAGCCGTCTCTTTCAAATGCCGATGTCAGATACTGCGGAGAGTTAACAAAGGTACGATCTCGGCTGTTTTACCCTTCATTCTACCTTTCCAGCCCTTCGCCTTGTAGTCCCCGCGATGTTTTTGCGAGCGCTCTTGATGTTCGTGTATTCGATATGGATTTACGCAGAGAGGGGTCATCGGACCTGATGTCGGACAGTGAGCGATGGTCATCAAGTGCGCGCCTTTGATTTGAAATCCACTCGCGTTAAACCTGTGGTGCAAAAAGACGCACTGAAGAAGCGCTCGTTCACATTAATATTTAACAGGGAAGAGTGCATTAGTTGGTGGTCTGCCTAGTGCACTTATAAGGGAGAACCCCTTCTGTCTGTCAGCGTATGCCCCGATTATTATTTACCTGACATGCAACGCGTTGCACTGTTTGGGGTCGTTGTTTGTATGTTGGATGGGGCGGATCTTGGTGTGCTTACTATATCACTGGCTGGGATGGCAGACTTGTTTGTTTTAGCTATCGGTGTTTGGGGGTTTGGGTTGTTTTAGTAAGACTGTTTTAATTATAGCGTTAAAGAACAAATATGGTAAATCAAAATGCTTTCGTTAACAGCGCAAAGACCTTGATGTTGAAAACCATGGGACACATATTGATAAAACGTATACTTTGAAAGTACTGTATTGGACCAAATGCCTTAAAAAAAATAAATTGTGCCATGGCTATAAATAGTTTTAAAACAGAACTGATAACGGTTATGTACCACTCATAGTTTGTAAGTTGGCCAATTTGGCATAACTAAAGACATGTGAGGTTGTCATAAATACCGCAAGTCTTGCTCCCTCAGGGGAGTACACTTGACCTCAATATCATGAGTAAACACCCAGTTGGCGGTGTGAAAAATATATTTCTGCCAGAAACTGGATGCCTTTCATCCATGCACAAAGCAGCTTGTTTCTACAGTAACTGGACAGCACTGATTTCAGCATACTGTAACAATTAAGTGATCAGCGAAACATCCTGCAGCTGTACCATAGGTGTTACGTAAAAAAACATTTTGTGGTGCTAAATGAAGGATTTAACAAAAATGGATGTGTTTAAATATATGTTTGAATTTGCTTTGATGTGAAAATAGAAGTTGGAATATAGTTAAATTGCTTTGGATTTAAGAAGTGTTACTGGCAGTGCATGTTTTCATGTCAGTTGTTAGAAAAAGCGTGATGAATAGCAGCTACGGCACGTTTTAAAGATGTGAATAACCGAAAGATAAATCAGATTATCATCGCTTTGGTGTTTCTGTGTGCGTGCGTGTCTTTAAGAGTCTCAGGTAGTCGTCTTCTCTTTGGATGAAATGACAGCTTATTTATGATGACTTCTTTAAGGCAAATATTCTAAGCTAATAGACTCTGATGCTGGCATATTCAGGAGAGCTAATAATGTGATATGTACTGTAATACGAATAACTAAATATATCACCACTTTTGACGAAACGTCAAAGAAAAACGTTTCACATTTGATATCACCTGGGGTTTCTGGCTGCAGCCATGTGCAGCATCCGTCTCACTAGTGACATTTATGGCTCCATGGCCTGGCGGTTTTATATCTCTGTTACACATTTCCAGGCATTCGGTCAGAAAATTTAAAAGGAGCCCAAGGTGTTGCTTTTCCTCTTCATTTTACTTTGTCAGAAATCTCTGCCTTTAAAATTGGCCAAATATTTATGGGCAGATTCGTCTTTGGCACCCTGAAGGGGTTTAATTAAATGAATTTATGCAAAAAAAAAAATTCACCGAGTGGAATAACAATGCATACCTTCACCTCTGCAGGTGTTCAGCGTGCTGTGCCAATTATTTTTTAGTAGCCTTTATGGTCATGAGTTTTTTGAACTGCGCTGCCATTCACCGCTTTCCTGGGGTACAAGGTGGGCAGAAAAGATCTGGGTATGTCTTTTAAACTGCCATCCTGAAACTGTATTTCTCGATTGTTTATTTGGGCTTCTCATAAATATTTGTGTTTGCATCCACGTGGGTGTATTTGTGTATTCAGTATGTGTGTTTTGTGCCTGCCAGTACTTCTTTTTTTCAAATTATCAAATGCATTTTTATATCCGCCCAGGTGGCCAAAGTGGAGAGGGTGAGTGGGTGCGTTGATAGAGTCAGCTGTCTTAACTGCTATGTTAATGGTTCTCTTGCTCTGATGTAGTAAATTGAGCTTTCAATTTCTGTTCCTGAGCAGTCATTGGGTACACTAAACCTTAACACTGAGCTTCTGGCCACTTTCTATCGGAAAAACAATTTAGAGCTCAGTTTGTAGAACTGCATTACAGAGATCACACCAGAGATAGAAGGACATTGCACATCCCAGCCGAGAGAAAGAAATTGCATGGCAAAAGATCCACGGTACACCTGTAGCTTTGTAAACGGATCAGACCAAAGAAACAACAGTCACAATCGTGCACCAGCTCGAGCATGGCACCTTTCATTTGTTCTATTCACACATGGCTGGAAGGAACCATCATGGTTTTAGAAGAATGTCTCTAGTCTGACTTTCAAAAGAAAGCTGTCAGTTTCTGAAAATGTGAGTTTCTGTCTTTCCTGCTTCAGGTTCTGCTGGTGCATGCCTGACCTGATTTCAACAGCTTTCCCTTTGAACGGCGGCCCGTATCAATCCCATACGTTTGGCTGACAGTTGGATTTAGTGGCTGGAAGAGGAAATGTTGGAAGGTGCTCTTTTGGCCCCTCGTGTGGAGCGTTACGGGTGTAGCTTTGAAATCTTAAAAAAACTCAGAGACATGATTTGACAGCTCCCAACGAGTGTTCTATATTTAAATCGTAGCATTCATAGCAGGTACAATAGAAGGTACTAGAACAGATCTCATTAAGTGTGAGGATCAGGATGCTGGAATATAAACCTTCAGCCACCAATATAACGAACAGCTGTCATGGAAAACTAGAGAAACTAATTAAAGTAGACTTTTACAGTTTGGGAAAAAACAGTGCCAGCTTTGTGGGTGGTTGCCAGGGGCATCGTTATGCAGTTGCCAAGATGTTCTGTGATGTTTGGTTCATCACTATGCGGTTACTAAGGTGTTCTCTCTCGTGTTTGGTTTATCTTTGTGAAGTTGCTAAGGTGTTGTTTGATTTTTGGGCAATCGCTATGCTGTTGCTAAGATGTTCTGTGTGGTGTGTGGTTGATCGCTGTTCAGTTTCTAAGGTGTTTTGTGATGTATGATCCATAGCTATGATGTTGCTCGTGCTATAGTGTTGCTAAGGTCTTCTGTGTGGTGTTTGGTGCATCGCTATGCAGTTGCTAAGGTGCTATGACGTTTGGTCCATCGTGCTATAGTGTTGCTAAGGTCTTCTGTGTGGTGTTTGGTGCATCTCTATGCAGTTGCTAAGGAGTTCTGTGATGTTTGGTTCATCGCGCTATAGTGTTGCTAAGGTCTTCTGTGTGGTGTTTGGTGCATCTCTATGCTGTTTCTATTGTTTTCTAAGTGATTGCTATGGTGTAGCTAAGTGATGTTTGGCGGATCTCTATGCAGTTGCTAAGGAGTTCGGAGTTATGGTTGGTCCATCGCTATCCTGTTGCTAAGATGTTCTGAGTTGTTTGATGCGTTGCCAAGCAGTTGCCAAGGTGTTTTGGTTGCTTACCGACCCAAATAAAAAAACTGTATAGGTCATACTGTCGACCATTAAAGTTTTCATGGTTTAGAAAAGTAATACCAAACTTTATCTGCATGATTTGAAGTATAAATCATATTTACAGTACATATTGTGGCTCCTCACATTTCTCATTTTAATAATTAGATAAGTAATACTATTAAGTATACTATGACACGATTAAATCGCCATCGATGTTGTCCCCCACTCTGTAACCTTACACGACCAGAGCAGACGGTGGAGGTTTGAAGTAAATAATTCTTGGCAGCAATAGCAGCTTTGTGATGATACCTTTCGTACATGACCCAATGAGGTGTCAGAGCTTTAGATCGTTCGGCTGATGTGTGAGGCAATCAAATCAAAGAGAGCCTCTCAGACTATTGGGTTTTCAATCAGCCCCGTCTGTTTCAGTAGAACAGCCTTTGTGGCCAGAGGAAGTCTGTTATTTGAATGGTCTACACTCTGACGCCGTGCTTTGTACCCTCTGTGTAATTTTCCATGTCACAGAGTTCTTTCTTAAAGGTTAAGTGTACATTTTGCGCTACTGCGGATTAAAAGTACATAAGCACACATCAACCTCCTGCAGGTTTTAAATTGAAGCAGTTCAAACTAAGGAAATAATTCATTTTATTTTATTTGTATTTATTACACAGTAAAAGAATAGTTCACCTCCCCAAAAATGTACATTCTTGCATTATGTACACTTTTCACTCTTATATCTTTTCATAAGAGAGTCTCTTCTGGCCTATACTGAACTTGTAGATCTGCAGTCCAATTTGGGTCCTATCAACACCACACACGTGCACACACACACAAAAGCAAGCAGTCATGATTCACAACAGAAGTCTTCATTAGTCTCATTACATGCAAGGCTTGCTTCGCTTCTGCTTGTGTCAGCTGGTGTGTGCGTGCCACAAGCGATGTTGACTGTGTGTTGCTAATTTCACCAAATCCGTGCGCTGCCCTAAAGCATCAACGCTCTCATTGCTTTTCTGCCTTTGCGCAACCTGTCAGTCTGGTGACTGGAAAAATGCTGACGTTGCAGTGTCACCTCCTCCGAGGCATCTCGCGTCATCTGATTGGTAAAGATGCCTGCTGGGTGTAATCATCTGACCCCATATGTCCGAAAAGCAGGACGGGTGCTGGATGTCATGGAAACTGAATGCAGCCATGCTGAAATCAAACCCAAACAACTCGTTCATGCTCGGCTGTGAATTGGGTGTCAATCAAAAAGACTTTTTTGGCAAAGAGCGCTGAAGAGTTTGGCAGAGTATTATCATTAATGATGGCAACACAACAAACGCTTGTTGGCTTATGTATGCATAAACTGTAGCAAGTCCTGTCACATCCTATGCTAAAGTTTTCTGACATTTACAGCATAAAGTTTTGTTTTTGGTCTGGCTAGTCTGTAAGAGCTTTGAGCTGGTTTTGTGAGACCAACATGGCCTAGCTTTGAGACCAGCTAGATCAGTAAAACATCCATGTTTGACACACTACCCAAAATGTCTTCTCCCAAAAATGTTTAATTATTCCACCAATACCTTCATTTTGATTGACTGTGGAGGTTGGTCCTGCCAGGAGAAACACAAGGTTCTGTATCAGCGGGCGGTAATGTGGTTCATGTTCAGTTCAGCTGGGGAGTGAGGGGAGCAGAATAGGGAGAACGGTAGACGTGTGTTTTCTGTCATTCGCAATCTTGTCTCCCGGTTAGGATTCGGTCCGAGTTCGGAGCATGAGAAAGAACAAACAGTTCGTTCCCCCTACGCTGCCATCTTTGCTTTGATGTCTTCATTCTTCTGCAGTGAAGTTATGAAGCGATGTTAAAGCAGGTCGCTCTAAGATAATGCACCAGTGGCGCACAGCGTTCTTGCACAGTGTATCGCACGCATTTTCTGGTTTTCTAAAGCTTCAAAGGCCTACCGGGAGTCCAGTCAACAACAAGTTGGGAAAGGGAGACTTTACCCAGTGTGAAGGTTCTGTCAGTTTTTCCAATCTCGTGCTGATACAAACCTGACTGACCTGCTTCAGTGAAACACAAAATGAGATTTTTCCAGAATGCCTGAGTTGCTTTTTTACACAACGGAAGCCTATTATGACCAGGTCAAACTTCATAAAGGCCAAAGAAATTACATGTAGCCCATTTAAGACCTCTGAAGCCATATTATATGTTTGTGTAAATAAAACATTTTAATACAGTTAATACTTTAAGTGAGTTAATAAAATAACTGTGACATTTAATGCCATATACGATCAATATCTAAATGTTGAATATACACACAGGTAAACTATTTCAGTTTTAATAATTGCGTAAATATTCCATTAAAGATCGTAAAAACATTCAAGATGGTGTCAATTGTGTATTTAAGGACATTTCACTCAGATATTTAAAATATGCCATTGCGAACCTGTATAACTTTATTTCTTCTGCAGAACATAGAAGATATTTTGAAGAACTTTGGTAACCAAACAACATTGTCCCCCAATGAGTTACATGTCTCAATATATGTTTTGTTGTGAAAAAAATGTGTTTGAACAACACGAGTGAAACAAAGTATGACCAGAATTTGTATTTTTAATTCTTGAGAAACTCGTAAAAATTATATATTCTTCTATAATGCCATTGTCACTTTCATATTGCTAAACAGAGCACTTTTGATCTCCCAAAAAAAGGTCCCACTACATCTTTCCTTTATGGAGGTCAAAGAGTCCCATTCATCAGATTGATTCATTTGGATTCTCATGAATTTCAAAGATGTCTTGCAGTCTGAGTTTTAGCCTTTAAATGGACTCGCCTGGCAGACACTTCACGCAGCCAATTACCCACAACGGCGGCCCGCGGTAGACGCTGAAGCACCTCTCACCTGTTCTGCAGATAAGCTACAGAGAAGGTGGACAAACATTGTGGGCTCAAATGAAAGGTTGAATCAATCTCAAGAGTTAGCCACTTAGTCACGCGATCAGCCGAAGGGCTTTCTGCTTGAAATGGTTAGCGACACTGTTGGGAATCTCAGTGAATAAAAACTCTTTTGTGTGAACCCGGGGGGCCGGTACACTTCCTCGCTTTTGATATACACAATTATAGAAAATGTGACTCATGCAGTTTCGAGCTCTGTCGCCGCGTCAGTTCTGCTTAATTGTAAAATATCACAGTTACGAATTAAAACCTGAGAGCAATTGCATGTCACCAGGCACCTGTTCATTTATCTTTAGATCATCTTTGTACTCTTCATCTGGCTGTCTACCAATTATGTGGCCATCTAGCTGAACCCTGCTATGAGATCATCTGCCGCTTTGGGTCGGGCGTGAACATTAATGAGCTCACCGATGGTCCGCAGGGTCAGGGTGAGAAATATGAGTGTTTGAATAGTTCCACAGCCACCAGGTGCAGCTCCAGCCCAGAGGTGAAAGATTACATATGCTTCCCATCCAGAGGAATCCACTGTGGAACAACAGAAGCAGGTGCGGTCCGGGGATGAGTTATAGCCCTGGTGCCAATGGTCTGCCCTGATGGCTGAGCGGTTCAGAGCATTATCTGGACCCAAAAGATGGAATGTATACTGGTGTGAAAATGCTAGAATGTTATTGCAGAAAATGTTTACAGTGTTGGAAACAAACAGGCTCGACCTTGATCTCACAGGTTCGCTGACGAAGGTTTTGAAGTTAAAATAGTGACGGTGTCGAAACAAATGATGCAAGATGTTTTCTTACAGCTAACTTTATTGTTCTGAGACAGCTTTTAACTAGTCATTTCCTAATTCATTTTTGTAGATTTGTGAAGTCGCTTCCTACTAAGTTTGACAGCAAAAAATAAGTATATTGTTTTACACTATAACACATACAGTAACATCTTTTGTAAAATGTTTCTTTTCATTTAAAATTCAAATACTTGTTGTACGGTATGCGACCCTGGTGTAAAAATGCACTATAATACACTTAAGTGTAAAATAAAATAAATTTTATACTAAATATAAAAAAAAGAAATTTTTATTTATTATCAAAAACCTTTAAGTGTATTGAACTGTGCTATTTTGAGACATCACGAATAGAAGTACAGAAACTATTTTTAGTTTAGTGTGACAATAAAGCATTTGAAATACAGACGTGCACTTAAATGGTGTACTTGGTGCACTTTTTTACGTAGGGAATAATTTTGTCTGTTTTTTCTGCTGTGGGCTTTATTGATTTATTCCTTCAAGTCCTTTCAGTGTGTTTTTCACTATGTCGGTGACCAACTACATTACGTTGAATTACTGGCTGTTTGTTAAATGCCCAGTACTCCTGCTGGACTCATTTAGTATCACTTACCTTAAGTCAGTTGATCTTACGTTCTCTAGTAAATCCTTTTAATGACTGTAGCTTTCAACACTTTACAGAAGTTTGTTTGCAAACAAAGCACAATGAATCAGTTTTGCTTGATGATTTCTATTAGGTATCACACCACAAGCACACCATTTCACAAAAGTTACCAAATTATGGAATTCTCCTGCATATTGTAACTGGTACATTATAAACACAGGAAGACTTATAAAAAATGATGTACTTCCTTATCTGGGTATGTAGCAGCCAGCCAATCAGATCCGGGCTTTGCACTTTGCCAAAACGAGAACTGAGCCATGGGTGGCTTGGACTCCCCTAGGCCAAATCAAAAGACCTTAGTTCATTTTTTGTCTTTTCTCTCTCTCTCTTCTCTCCTTTCTGAAATGCACCTCGCACTTCCACCTCACAAAAACCACCAGGGGTTGAGTATGACATGAACTGACTGTTCAGGTCACTCGGGTTAAAATTGAAGGGCTTTTATTCTCAGGACATCCTGCCTCTCCACTCAGCGGTGAATGCGGGCAGAGGCTCCCCGCCGTACCCAAGAGGCTGCTGGGAGTGTTGCTCCCTTTATGTACGATGTAGTTCAACTCTCCTGCCCTTGTCTCATCCCACTTTAAATAGTCTGAGATCATTGCTAAAAATAACAAAGCCGCTCCTTCGATCTCCCAAGAGAGAAGCACCATGGTTGTCTGTCTTTAAAGTGGCCTTAAAATACTGTGGTTCTTTATAAAAATAAAAGGGTGTTTAGATGTGCTTTTGTTTTTAATGTGATTCATCTGGAGCAGGTTTTTCAACCTGTAGAGATGTAGGAAATCTCCTCCAACATATGGACCCCCAGTATTAAGATATATAGATTTCCTTTTACACTGGCCTAATGTTAGAAATGAAATGAGTCACAAAGAAATCAGAAGTGAGATAATAGTTATAGGTTCTTAATGTTATATATAAATTGGAAATACAAAATATGCTATATAAATGAAATATGTGCAGTAGTCTACTTGTCAGCATTTGTGTTTCAAATTATTTAGTCCAGACAAACTCTGTTCGGCTTACATTTCAGGAAGCTTTTAGGAAGTGTTGCTGTACATTCATGTCATATCTTCAGCTCCCCAAATGAGTGTACAGGTATGCATGAGCGAGCTTACTGTGACCTGACAGAATGACAGCCTCTCTCTCTCTCTCTCTCCCCCGGACACACACGAAAACCTTCCTTCTCTTTCATTTTCCTCATGCTGTAAGACCAGAAATCTATTTCTTCTGCCCAGGCTAATGCACGGCGTCTTAAACCCAAGATTGTGTTAATTTATTCATTGGCACCTGTCTGCATCAACCAACCTGGATTGTCTTTCTGGCTGTTGGGCACATTGATCTTTACCTCGCTGTCGGCCTTTCTGTCTGTCAACTTTTGACATTGTCATCTCTCGTCTAGAGTGCATAAGTACCCTTGGGTTTTTTTCTTTAAATGAAGGATGAGTAACAGTAAAACCCGGCCATCACCACTTTCAGAACACCCACTGCCTTAGAACCAACCGGAGCACTTATCAGAACAACATCACGCTTCGCCAAGGTTGTGTGTGTGTGAGCATGTACCGATGGATTTATGCATGTGAGGGGAAACCGGGCCAGGAACTATGCGGAAAACAGATGCCGGACAGCTGGTGAGGCTGAAGCAGATCTCCGACGGTGCTTGTTTTGGTTTCCTGTGTGTGTGGGGGTTTTTTGTGTGACCTCTGGGTGTTGTAGAAGGCATGGCGTTTCTGTGTGGCATCAGCAGGGCTTTCCGTGGCAACGCTGGTGAGTAGCACATGGGATGGGAGAGAGCGAGACATTGAATGCTGTAAATAGGCTTTGCCTAATACGGTTAATTATCGCCCCGCTGTGCAGCTTTGTTTTCTCTAAACTGCTAAGTAGTTTTGAATGGGGATGAAGTTTTGGTGTGATAGAACATGTAAAATGAGAAATTGTGTGTTAGCTTGTGAGTTTGTATTTGAAATCTCAATTTTTACCAATGGCATTTGGCCAATTTCATTATCTGGTTCCATGTCTCCAGAACCAGACAGGCATTCAAATATCTTATTATTCAGATATTCAGTCTGGTTTGACATAATGTCAGCCGTCTGCATAATAATGTACGAGTTACCTAAGAGATACCGTTGAGGCACCTTATTGGTTGGCTAGGTGAGCTTGTGATGTGTTATTGGATCTTAAGAATCCTCTCACCTCTGCTGTCAAATCTGTATATAGAAACTGCAACTAGATTTGCATAAATTCAGAATAAAATAAGAGTTACAATGCCAATTGTGTCGTACAGTGTATTGTAAATGCTTTCCGGGGTTTAATGTGTTTGCTAATGTGCGCTGAGCATATTTTAGTGTTTGGCTACAATATGCATTTGCTTCCGGGGCAATTGCTTAACCGTTGCTAGGGTGCTCTGGGTGGTTGCTAAGTGGTTTTCTAAAACCAGAAAACATCTCTCTTCTTGATTTTTTTAAGCTCTAAATATATTCGATGCAAACAATATTCACTTGTTTCATCATCAGCCGGGCTTAATTCAAAAGTCCAGTCAGTTAGGAAATAAATAGCTGTTTAAGTTTCATTCATATCTGTACTACAAAAAATGAGTTTTTAACACTTGCCATTAGGATTGTGTTACTAATGTGCAATGAGTAATAGTGATGTTTTTCTTTGTAAGCACAGCAGATGAAGCTTTTAAAAGGAGAATGTTCATTTTCAGCCAGACTTTCGAGGGCACTGAAGGAGAAACCACACGTTAAATTGTCGAAAGTCTATATAAGTATAATTTGTGTTTTATCAAAGAGTGACAGCAGAGAAAATCGTGCAGTTCTGATGCGATACGTTTAGTTCCTTGTTGCGTTTGCGCTCTCATTATTTTTGTTTTTGTGTGTTAACACAATAACAAGTGGTGAGGATGGCACTTCTTCTTTTTGCGATGGTGTGACGTACGGAGGATAAAGCTATTTACACCTTCAGCTTGCAGAAAGGTCTCACTCTCTCTCTTTAATTCAGAAAAATGAGACAAATCAAATCCAACAGCTTTTGAACACTCCCAACCCGCAGGCACCAGAATGTGTTTTTTTAAGCACACCGTAACAGTTTGCACCAAAGACTGCAGAGACGAAAGAAATTCACAGCAGAAAGCATGATTGATAAAAAGCGTTTTCTTTAGCAATAAATAAATGAAACAACATCTCTGTCTTCATTCACAGTGACGCACACTGATGAGGTAGCGATGCCTTGGGCGAGCGTATGAAAAACAGCCCACATGCCGGTTTGCGCTTTGCTTAGCGGACGGCCGTGAAAAGCTTTGAATCTTTGTCGTGCCGGAGCCTCCTGCGCATCGCTGATGCATTATTCTTGTTTTTCTCCACATGAAAACAAATAAATCTGCTCCTGTGTGCTCGCCCTTGTTGATTTTGGAAATCGAAATTTCGCCAGGCACGCTTGAATCGGATGATGTTATGGGAAGATATAAAGCTTGCTTTTATTTCGGTAATCTCATCCCGTGATGCCTTTAGCTCAGAACCTGTGACAAATTCAGGGAAATCTCGTTCCTGGATGTGCCAGTAATCCATTTACTGACCCTTCTGTTGTTCAGAACGTCACCTGCTCGCTCAAAATGGCTAGATGTAATGGCTCATGTAGTTTACCTCAGATGGCTTGCATTAAAACCACATTTCTGTTACAATATGTGGGGGATTGCATATCGTTTAAAAGAATAGTTCAGACAGAAAAATACAGTAATTTTATTTACTCACCCTCATGTCATTCCAAACCTGTAATGCGTCTGCAGAACACAAACGAAGATATTTTGAAGAACGTTGGAAACCAGACATTATTGGCCCCCATTGACTTCCATTGCATGGACACAGAACCACTGTGACATTTCTTTAAATATCTTATTTTGTGTTACAGTCACATACAGATTTCGAACAACATGAGAGTGAATAAAAGATGACAGAATATATTTTGGCATGAACATATACAGTGTTATGAAAAAGCAAAGCAAAACTACCCAAAAAAGAACATCAAGCTAAATCGATGACGATAGTGAAAGTTGAAAAGCCAGCGAGAGTCAGTTGATAGTCATGAGCTCAGTCTTTGCTGTATAGTCATGTCACAGACATCAGACACGCTCTGAGAGGAGAAAGTGTGACATCTACAGAGCGGTTCACAGAAACTGTGGACTTACAGTTCTATGCATTTGAAATGAGTATGTCTGGCCTTACAGTACAACCGTCATCTTACACGTACTATAAAAATGGTGCCAGTCAATGCATTTGTCCTCAATAGCGTTTTTTTCTTGTTGTTTATGTAATGACTATCAAAAAGATATGATTAGATTTTGATGGTCCCTGCATGTCTTCTGCATGACGCTGTGTCAGGTTTATACAGTATTTGGTACATCACTGTTTTATTTATATTGAGATATTGCTATGCAGACGTTGGCATTCGTATACAATCATATGTTGCTTCTGGCAGAAATAGCATTTTAAATCCCAGATTTTTATACGATGTGAGACTTTTGTACTTTACTTTTCAATATATGTAATTTCGTTTTTAGCTATAATTTCGCTTTACTGTAATTCTTCTCCATTATCTCCCTCACATCGTGCTTTAATTTCACATACTGTAACATCACAGATTCAGCCAAGATTGCAGTCATTCATTCTGTAATTTGGTGCTCGTGATATGACACCCAGAAATGTCACCGGAGTTAGATCCGTAACTGGCAGGAGAGATATTGGAAAAGAGGTTTTTGTCATCTCCTGTAGTCTTCAGAAGAGTTCCTGTTCATTTTGACCTTCCCTCATTTCACAAACAGCTATCGCTGAGATATGATTTATTAATGAGATGGCATTTTTAATACCGGTCTTTTCTGCCTTTGGTGCGGGATTAAAAGCAGTTGTTTCCATGGATAAGTTCAACGATTTGTACCCAACCCACCGACCACACAGTCAAACTGAGCTTGACTGATGATAAAGACCAAATTACCCATCAGCCGCTTTAATTTCTAGGAAGACCAGAATTGTCAATATAGCGGATTATATATCTGTCTCATTTATATTCCTCCCACTAGGCGGTCTGGGGTTGTCAGTCGAGCGTGACCTTATTAACCCCTGCTACTACATAATGTATTTACAGCAGGTATAATCCTTTTTTCTGATGAAATAACATTTTCTACAAACCCATTTTGCGCTGTAAATATTTAATCATATTACAATAGATGTTTCACCGGTTCTTGTTGTATTGTAGGCCTGTTTGAAAGTCGCGAAGATGGAAAGCGTGCGTTTGCTCGCTAAAATATAACACATTTCTTTTTGTTATCACATGACTATGGGTGCCATTTTTAATTAACTTGCAGTACATTTATTACAGGCAGATTTTCCCTGGAGCAACACAGGTAGTTGTTATGCATGACCTAATCCGCAGATCATTACCATACGGGTATTGCAGTCCAGACACGTACAGTAACTGATAGTGCTGAGAAATAACAATCCCACAAACCCACTGCTATGAGACAGTCGATCAATGATGAAGTTATCACGCCTGGATAACAATTACTGGTAACACTTCAGTATAGGGGGCAATTCTCACTAATAACAAGTTGTTATTAACATGCCTTTTATTGGCATATTGGCTGTTTATTAGTACTTCTAAAGCACATATTCTGCATGGCCATATTCTACATCCCCTACCAACTACCTTAATAACTATTAATAAGCAACAACTTAAGAGTTTATTGGGGAAAACGTGGTAGTTAGTGGTTTGTTAATAGCGAGAATTGCTGCCTGTACTGAAGTGTGACCCAATTACTTTTCATTTCAATGATTTACTCTATTAATGAGTGTTGGATTTTTGCGTTGTTATGTGGTTAATAATATACAGAATGTGTTGTTTTGAGTTTGGTTCATTACTGGTTGTTACAGCGATTGCATTGCTTTAATTGCATTGCATTGCATTTTTATCAGCGACTCTAAACAGAAATTTTGAGTAGCACTTGGCCGTGCAAAGTCGTTGACGTCTGGGCTTTGCTGTGACATCATGATATAAAAATATAGAATATCTTAGAGCTGTGGCGATCGTTTATGGTATGCTTTCTGTTGAATCCTTTTGGTCGAGCTGCCACCATGTGACCTGTTTCAACATATATAATGTTTAGATTTTTTGGTATTATATTTTTTATCATCTGCTTTAGCCCTAAAAGCTCTGTTTTAGGATTAAGCTTTTAAATATCTTAATTTTAATTTGGTTAAAAGTGTTGTTTTTCATTGACACACAGTACATTTGTAATTGTAATAATTTTATTTCCTTTTTATTGTCATTTATATACTGAAGTCACAAATTTATTTCTATTTTATTTCTTTTATTGCACATTTCAAATCAATTTAGATTTTGTTTTTATTGTAACTTAACATTTCTGTTAATCCTTTTTATGTAAACCACTTTGAATTAGCTTTGTGTATGAAATGTGCTATGTAAATAAACTTGACAATGACAATGAATCCTTGAACAAATGTTTTTAAAAGGTTTTATTTAAATTCCAGATTAAATATCGTCTATTGTAATCATGAATTGTGTTCCGTACGTCAGGACGGCGTCTTCTTGTGCATTGCTAACAAGTTGCTAGGTTGTTATGAGTGGTTGCTAGGCTAGGCTGTTTATTACCATCCCAGTTCAATCCCCCCAACGTCTCCAATAATAGTCCTCGATAGGCCTCATGTACATCCTTCAATGTACACTAAGTCTATGTGATATTTTTATTTCCTGTTTTATCGGCCGGCTGGGAAAACAAGAACTCTGACGACTTACCCCAGAGAAGTATTAGCACATCTCCTGATTTATTGTTTCACGCTCTAATGTGCCCAAAGTGCACTACTTGCGTTTGGGGGTTCGTTCAGATCTCCAACCGTAACTAGGAACACCTTTATTGATTTAATGCGGTGTTCAGAGATTGTTTCCCATCTAATCGTCGTAAATGAAGTCATACAGGTTTCTGTCTCTATCACGTCTCTTAGAGTAGAGGCGCACAGTACTTGCATCTCCACTTGCATGTGATCTGCGGTTGAGTCTTGCTGCGCTTTGCTCCTGCAGTCAAAGTAAACAGTGCACGGTGTCTGAGGCCTGTTGTTCTCTTATGACGGGACTCCCGCTGTCTCTCTCTGTGTTCAACCGCTCTGAATCTGAACACACCGAAGGCCAAATCGAGCAGCTTCAGCTGGAGCTCCTCAAGTTCTGTAAATCACAGATGGAAAGACACGGCTCGCTGTACAACATTTCGGAGTGGATGGGGATCGAGATGTGTTGAGAGAGACTGTGTGTGTCTTTATTATGTTTACCCGTGGGTGTGAAAAGCTGACAGCTTTCTTAAGCGCGTTTTGTTATGTCGAAGGCTACATCCTTTTGAGTGTGTTGAACTCTTTAATACATTACAGCTAGCATCCTATGTAAAGAACGCCACCTTGATGCTTGCGTGTGAAAATAAAGAGGAGATTTTGCTAATGAATCAAGGTTGAGTTGGAGTATGTCTGTTTGTGTGAGGTTGTCAAATGTCTTTTGGTTTTTTGTGTTTTGCAGATGAGGGGCCTTACACTAAACACTCCAATCCCTCCAGGCCACCAGACGGAGCTCTTGCAATTAGGAGACAGAGTATTCCAGGTATGAAGCATAGCCTGATGGTGGGTCCCGAAAACGGCCCCAACTAGTTTCTTGGCTGTGGCTGTGTGGGGACAGCCCAACAAATATTACATTTTTTAACAGTTCTATTTTTGCTTGAAGGAAATGAATGATGTTTTTTAAAAGGTTTTTATTCTTTTCGGCAACCACTTGACCACGTTATCTGGGATATCGAAGACGATGAAGGATGCATACTTGCTGGCTTCAAAATCCAAGCACCCAGTAGCTCAGTAAATACATTTGTATACCGAAGAACACAGAACTTGCAATGGCTCACTTATCCCTCCAAAAATGCTGTAAATTCAGCATGCATTCCATTCAGACTCGCATATGGGAAGGTTCTGTTAAATAACTCTTGTGCTCAGTTGTTTAATGCTTAGAATACGAGGTATTAAGAAAGAAAATAGCATTTGTTTTAGTGGCGTATGATTGTCAAGAAAGAAGATATATTACCATATTTACACACCTGTCCTTGTCTAAACGTTTGCTGCTAATATCATGTCACAAAACGTTGTAAATTTAGATTCTCTAAAAACTGGCTGCGGTTTGTGTTCAGTGAGAATTTCTAGTAGGTTTTGTAAGGCGTTTAAAAGTGGCTTTTGTAAATTCATGCAAGCTTACTTAACCAATGCTTCTAGCGCTGATAAAGGCTTCGGTTTTTAAATGGGATTATCATGATGTTACTAGATCATTTGCATTTACATTATTTGGCATAATGTCAAGTGCTCAGTGTGCATAAAGTGCACTAATCCAAACATTGTTAAGACTTCATGTTTCAGTAAAAATTTCACATTTGGTTAAAACAAAGTCTAATCAATTGTGTAATATATTTTTTACACACACATTATAGTTCGCCAAATAGGTTTCTCATTCATCCATTTTCTACAATTTGTTTCTCCATCTTAAATATCTTTTGATGGAAATAACAGCAGCTTACAACCTGACATAAATGTTTGAGACGCATGTAAATGGTCTCTCTGCATGACTTTCTTTCCTAGCTAAAATCTTTATAGTTGATCCATTGAACGTCGGTACTGTTTGAAATAAATCTTATGGGGCATCCCATAAAGGTTTTTTTAGATAATGCCCATAGTAGGACTGGACGATATGGCCAAATGGTATATTGAAATATATTTATCATTTCAGTCAATACGATATCATTTCGATATGTACAATATTACGGAAAAACTGGCAAGAACACCTACAATGGATCCATTGGCAAAAAGTACATTTAAGTTGTGAGAGCCCCCTGCTATGAACAATAAAATGCTCGTCAAACTCATTCTAGATGCCAGGAGTGTGCAAACCTCCATATGATAAGAATAAGATAGGTTTGATTTGTTTGATCACTTCCATTTGTGATATTTTATAGTTTTACTATTAATAATCTAACAGGTGTAAGGTGTAGGAAAGTAGAGAATGAGTTTGTGTGTTGAAACTTTTGACTGGCAGTTAACATAATGTGCACAGTTAAATCAACCGACTATTTCACCCGGTATGCGACGGTCCTCCTCCCAGAGCATAGTTTCTATGTACATCATTCGCATCAGGCGCCCCCTTTGTTAATGTAGATCCTTTTTGAAGCAGCTCTCATTTCTATGCTAGAGGTAAAAAATGTCTCGGAGGGTGTTTAAATAAATTCCCTGTATAATCTTTCAGTTCAGAGCGCTAAGCACATCAAACCCATCTTAAGAAGCGGTTAGCGTTTAGCATGACGGCTTTGGGGCACGGTGCCCACGTTCTGATGTAGCTCCATGCCGTAGCTCCTTGGACTGGCGTATTAAACCATCCATCTGAAGATAGATTAGGCGCAGGCTGCGAACGCTTCTCCCGAGCTCTGTGTGATGGTTTTGCGGACGTGCACATCAGCGATAGTGGCATGTCTCAGTGCTCCCTCATGAAATGGGATTTTGCCAAGAGTGGGATTATAGGGGACGGTCACAAAATACTTCACATACATCCAACATTAAATGAGGCAGAGGGAATGTGAGTGAACATTGTAAGAGGCCATAGGTTAAAACAAAGACAAGGAAGTTACATAATTCGATGGATTCCTTACATTGGCGGTTTCATAACTAGAGGCATGAGCCTTATGCAATGACAATTTTTTACTGTCACACATTATTATATAAACAAATTATTATAGCAATATTGCATTTAATAATTAAATAATAACAGAGTGTAAATCATTATAATATCAAAGTTATTAAAATGATGACAATTTATTGAGATATTAAAACTATACACCTACCCCTAACCTTACCTTAAACCTAAACTTTATCAATAAAAAATAATTTCAAGTCTTAAATACATTTTATTGAAAACAAAGCTAGTGCAAATAGTCTCTAGACTATTTGTACTCAGTGTATATAGACACCACATATTTTGAATGTGCTCGTGCGTCATCTAAAGCTCAAAGGAGACTGTATTTGCAGTGAAAAGAGAACAAGTCTTCAGAATTTCTCTTTTTCACATAAATTCACACAAATGTTTCATGACCCAATAGATGAGTAGATGGCGACAGAAGTTTCATTTATGGTTGAACTGGGTCATTTTATTCGCACTGGCCATAAATAATTCTGTTTTAAATACACATCAAATCTGCACTATTTATATGATTCAAGGGAATTCTAATAATTCATCATCTGTGTAAAACAAGATCATTCTGAGAGAGAATTAACGCCCATGTCATGTTTATGAATAATATAATCTCTTTACCCTTAAGGACGGTCTGTCTTAAGTGATGTGGTTGTGGTTCACTGAAAAAGAGTGGCTTTTGAAAAGAAAATGGAAAGAGTTTTCTTAGCATGTATGATCTTAAGAGAACAAAGTCTAAGTGTTTTAAAGAAACTTAAAAAATGCAGGTAAAAATATATGGCGTAATGAAAAGGAATGAATTCATGTAACACCGTGGACTGATGGTTTTGTGTTGTACCGTCTTGTTTATCATGGCTAGTGGACAGGGTGATGTGTCATTCAGCATTTTCAAAGCTTACACAGTAGTAGGATGTCGTCACGTTTTCACTACTTTGCCGAAGGAGATTACATTTACATTTACTTTTATGCATTTGGCAGACGCTTTTATCCAACTTACAGTGCATTATCCTATACATTTGATTCTTAGTATGTGAGAACCCACAACCTTGGCGTTGTTAACGCCATGCTCTTACCACTGAGCTGCAGGAAAGCTCAATTATATAAGCTCTTTATATGCAAAATTATGCATAGTATATTGCATTTTTGTCAATTGATCTTCAAAAAAATTACACATTGGACCTTTGGACACATTGGAACAGTTTTGGCAAGTAAAATCTATTTTGATGATTGTAATAAGACAGTTTAGGAATTTCCAATGTATTCTTTTGAAAATTGTCAGGGAATAGACACAATTATTTACAATGATTTTGTAAAATGTAATGTAATAAATGCAATGTTCCAAGAAACATCAAGTGGGAGTGGCCAATTTATTCCAGCTTCCAAAAAACTCAAGCAGATTGTTAACAGGTTGCATTTAAGATTAGTTAACACAATAGCTAACATGAACTAACAATGAACAACGTCATTTTTAAATAAAGTTTGTCAATTTCGGCATTTACATTTTTAATCAAAAGTTGTTACAGTTAACATTAGTTAATGCAGTTATTTCTGAAAAACTACGTTGTTCAGTGCAAGTTCATGATCGCTAATGCATTTGACTAAAAATACAACCTGATATCAATTTCTCATACTCAGAAGACCTTCCCGGTGAAAAATCAGAACCAGAGGGGAGAAAATGATTGCTTGGATAGCAAACCCAGAAAAACAGACACTTCATTTCAGATTCAACAAGTACCGTACCTCTCTCCAAGATTACATCTCTGTATTTTTATCACACTGATAGAGAAGCGCTCAGGAGACTCGCTCAATCATGTATCTCTCAAAGGGCCTTTAAATAAACATATAAATAGTTGACATCTCTGCACTCTTACACCAAAATCTGTCTAACTCCACGTTTAAAACCCTGCCGTTAATCCTCTGTGTTGTTATCAATATGCATGAGAGAATTAGCAAATTGTGCCTCTAATTGCACAAATAGATCCATCGGGTGTCGTGTTCTTTAACCGGTTATTATCACAATAGGTTTTTAGCAACATATAGACAGCTGAAGCCCGCTGTGCCTGAGCGTCCCAGATCTCATCGGCCTGCTGCTGAAGATACCAAAACATCAACATCATTCATCTCTAACAACAGATAGCTTATGCTTATTCTGGATACAGGTCTCTTGGTAAACACATCTCTTTCAAAGTGCCATGTTAGCATTCATCCGGCTGGCACGTAATCAGAGCGAGATAGGCGGGTTGGTGACAGATGAGTTAGCTGCGGACACAAACCGGGGCGATGGTTCGCAAGCAAAAAAATTGTGCGTCAAAGTGATTCAGCACTTTTGGACCGAATGCAGTGTGGGGTGCAAACGCAGCGGCATCTATCAATTTCGTCTCGAGCCTGTCATCAAACGTGTCGAAGGTGCAAAGGTTTAATGGAAATTGTTGCTCATTTTTAAAGATGCTTGCTTGTGGACGAAGTTACTTGGGAAGTTTTTTTGGGGGGGTTGGTGGGGTTGCTCTTCTGAAATGTTATTTCGTAGCAGACGGAGCTCCTCTGAGGGGATGACTAAAGAGATAGCAGGCAGATGTGCAGGCTAGCACTTCATACTGTAGCTCGATGGGGCTGTGCAAAATCTTCATGATAAATGCTCTGAAACGTATTCCTCCCAGAAGGCTTTGGTTGGCGCAGGAACCAACAGATAGCGTTTTTCATTTACCTGTGCGTGTGTTCTGCGGAGAGGTCAGAGCAGCATACTAATAAGGTTTACTTCCAAAGTCCATTGCATTCAGACTTGAATAACCTTTTAGCTATTAAAATCGACACGGAGTTAATCCCTTTGTTCGAGCTACTAATTTTAGCACGAGGCAGTGATGATGTCAAAGACGTTTTTACATTACTGGTGTGTTCTTCCACCATTTTGAGTCTCTTCAAACCATCTCTGTATATTGATCCTCTCTGACATACAGTTGCAAAATGACATACATCAATGTGAAAATAGCCTTTAAGGTGGTCAATTTACTGAACAGAAGAGACTTTTATTACATACACCGAATGGGAGTTACAAAGTCTCAATGTAATTAAGTCTAGCGCGTGCTTGACTGAACATCGGCGAATACTTCGTTATTTAAATTAAACTGCAGATTGCTTATTTTCCGATGGCAAATAACTCATTCCACTATTAATTTCATTAGCTGCTTCGTTTGTCACCTTTTGATGAGGTGGTCCAACGAGGTCTTGCGTTTCGTGTCCTTTTTTATAATTGTAATTCTGTACTAATTTCGAAGTAATCACTTCTGAATTCGTTTGTTATTATGTCTTGCGAATGTTTGCAAGCATCCACCATTAGTCATGCCTGGTTCCATATTGAATTATGGGCCAATTTGTCATGTCGACTGCTGAAGTCTCGGTGTTGGAAAGCCGATTCGGAGCTGCGCCCACCTGCTGGTACGCCAACAGCCTTCAAAGAGACTTGCACCCCGAACTGACAATGGGCATTTACCCAAATGTTTTCATTACACCTCCTAGCGACATTATAGATGGAATCATTATCCATTCCAGATTTCACAAACACAAATCAGTGCGTTTTACTAAATCGTTTTTTGTACATTTGTGAAGATGCATACTTGACTAGCTTGCATTTACGCGTTTCTGTAATGCAAATGGACATACGGTTTATTACCACTAGATGTTTGTATATCCATCTCGTGTTTTGTATCTCGGTCTGTGTTATAAACATCTCTTCTGTTAACCCTATTCAGTATTTTTTACTATTGCTCATGCTGTTTCTCTCAATACCTGTCTGACGGCCCCAGCAGTCTCCGCTATCTTGATCACACCACTGAAATCTGTCTGCTTCGGGAAATCTGATGGCCATCACCTTGGCAACCTAGTAAGGTGCCGCTAGCACGGTCTACCTCAGTCAAAGAGAAAAGGCAAGGGGACCTGGAATTGCATGTGAAACCACAAGTAATGGGATCAACTTATCAACCTCCACACCTGTCCCAATGTAGCCCCCAAAGAACAGCTCATTAGATCCCAAGGGCCCTTTTCTTCGCCGGGGGCCGAGATATTACACTGAACCCTCTGTGAACCATGTTTCTCCCAGACGGCTTAAGAGTGAGCTTGTAATGTGACCATGGCATACCGTGCCACAAATTGTTTGGATATTGGATGAGCCCCAGTGGGCCCCCCTCAGCTTAGCTGCGTGACTGGACCCACTATGTACCATGGAGGTGGCAGAGTTTAAAAATCTGTTTCACAAGACATTACCCTATCGGTGCAGAGAAAAAAAGGCCCTTTTAGCTATAAGGGTTAAGAAATGTACATGCACATTCCGCTCACAACATACTCATACACAAAATTGCACGCTTACATTTTTAAGTACAATCATATTGGCTTTTTAACATACTATTTAAAAATGTTATGTTTTTACATTACTTCGACTCATCAAAGTAAGCTTAGCAGTTTCAACTTATTTTTTATAAATTGCAACAATTCACCACTGGTTGAAATTTACAATAATACATTTAAATTACTTTTTTAAAGCCACAAATGCGTACAAAATACAGATTCTATAGATGAAGCACGGCTGTGTACTTTGATTGGCTAAACCTTCGCATCCGTGTTTGCATACTTGCATGTAAAAATGTACAAGTATGTTTCTTGCTCTATAAGTCATGTTATGCCAACAATGTTGGTTTCTTCTTGTCTTGTAGAGAGCATTAATTCAATGCTGTCAGAAACCTCCGAATAACCCATCATTTATTATTCACACAAAATGAAATGCGAAAAATGACAGCGACATTTATAATTTGTCCCACTGTATTTCTTTTGCTGTCGGTCGAATACCCTCAAGCTCTTTTAATCACATTTATTTTAAGAAAGCTAAAGGCAAATGCATATATTCTTATATAATGAAATAAAGACTGACACAACGTGTTTCAATGTTGATTCCCATTTTTTCATGACAAGATGTTAAAGCCCCGCCACTCAGACACTACATTATTTAACAGGAACGTGATAGATTTTATTTGCTGTCTTTTCAATTTACTTTCACTATATAGTTTTAACCTGGAGCTTTCTTCTTGGCGCCTCAGGCTTGACTGGAGGTTCAGGTGAAAGCCGAGCTAACATTTCACTGTCCCGGGTCACATTTCGACATGGCTCCCTTCCTGTGTCTATATGGCAGCGCTATTGATTGGACCTTGAGTGCAAATCTGTCTCATCCTTTGCGAAGTCACGATGCTTGTCATTCGCATGCAAAGAATGTTGCAACAGTCATGGGTTTTACAGCCAAACAAAGCAGAAGGATTTGTAACGGATATAAAGATTCCATCATTTCATCCCAGATGCAGAAACTTGGCTCCGGCAGGTTTGTTAAAAACATCTAAAAGGGGTAAAAATGTTCACACTAATTGCTTTAACAGGTTGATAACATTTAGCGAAATGGAAGCGTGCAGGACCTTTAATGAAGATTTTGGTAACCTTAACTTGGAAAAGATTGAGGCTAAAGGAGCGTGTTCCACTTTGTTCATTTGTTTGTTTTTAATAGTTGCCGTCAGTCTCAATTAGACATCTTTGGCTTTTGTTTCAGTTCAAGTGGCATGACCATTTTTATTGGGATGCAATGTCAATAAAGTCAAACTTAAAAAAACAGAATAAACTTGTAACCAGATTTGGATAGATGTGAAATGCTTTGAAGTTCGAAGTCAAGTGTGCGATGAATGTGTTTTTGTCATCCATCTTTGCTTTCAGTTCCTAGTACTCTGTTGCTTGTTCCCGTCCCTAGTGTTTACCCAAGTGTCTTTCGGCCTATCCTTCAGTACCGAATAAAAAGCTCTTCTTTTACCCTGTCATAGTTATTGCCGTCCTCCTGCAGAGAGAATCTCAGCATGTCTGTTCTGCCAGTAGCCTTCGGGGGTTTGGAGCTCAGTCTCCCCCCGCGCTTTTATCCTGCGGTCCCCGGCAAAAAAAGATGGAGCGGGTAGATGGAGGAAAACTGGGAGAAGACACAAACGTTCATCTTCCCTTCCTCTAGTGAGGAGAGGGGGATTACAAATTACATATTTGTATTCCTACTCCAGCTAGGACAGCTGATGTAGTGATGGTAGCGTATATGTGTGTGTGAGGGGAGATCAGGGTGTCCTGCGTGCGCAGATATGCGGCACGCTTAATGTGAATTTGATGATCTCACGGAGGAATTGAATGACAGCCGGTCGATCGAGGAGAGAGGAATGGAGAGACGTGTCTGCATGTCCAGCAATATCTGCGCGAGCCAGTGAGAGCAAGACTGTAAATAGAAGAGCAAGGAGAGAAAAAAGACAGAGACAGGCGAAGCGAGATGATATTTAAAGGGGCAGTAGACTCGAAATGAAAATTCTGTCATCATCAAATCAACCTCATGTCTTTACCCACGTGATATTTCCATTTGACAAATGCCACATTTTGAAGACGTTTCTCTCTTATCGTGCAATTGCAGTGAATGGAGACTTGAGCTCAGAAGCTTCAGGGTGAGTAAACAATGACAGAATCTTCGTTTTTTGGGTAGGCTATTCCTTTAAAATAACAATATGGAGTGAAACGGAGCAAGGTATCTATCTCTCTCTGTAACACACACACAAAACAGAGCATTCTGCAGTGTATAAGTAATTACCAGCCAGGGCACAGAGAGATGGAGAAAGTGATAAGTGAAGGAGAGAGAGAGAAAGAGAGAGAGGGCTAGGCCAAAATGCCCGATCACACTCATTGAGGGGAGAGGAGAGGTATGGCATCTGCTGGCCTCCTCGGCTCCTGTAACCCTATCATCTCCTGCCTCTGCTCATCCTCGCCAACCTCCTCTCACCCTCCTCATCCTGCTTCCTTCTTTACAGATGAGTTTAAAGGCACAAGCACTGTGGAGCTCATTAAGAAGGAAGGAACCACCCTGGGCCTGACCGTATCGGGAGGCATCGACAAAGACGGCAAACCCCGCGTCTCCAACCTGCGTCAGGGTGGCATCGCAGCCAGGTGAGTGTGTGGGGTTGAAAACTGTGCTTGGTATACTTTTAATTCAAACTAATATTAAATAATGTTAACAGTGATGCATGTTTAAGGAAGCGTGGTCCAAAAAGATAAACTTGAAAATGCATGTTTGGAATTTGACTGCCAGGAGACTTGAATGTCCTTGGTGATCCGTTTCGTAACCAAAAAGATGACGATACAGGCGAGAGGCTAAACTTGGCCGATTGTATCTTAAACATGATTTAACATAAAATAAGTATAAGGTTATACTGTTGAATCACTTACCAGCATTATATATGCAAAGCGGCATCCACTATTTTGACTCATGTCATGAGTATGTTAACCAGTGACCATAGTAACTGCATCATTCCGGACACCGGAATGTGATGTTAATGGCCGTTGTTTGCAGGACTTAAACTCCACCCACGAGTGTCACGTCAGAAGGGTAGAACATTCACTAAGAACACCATTAAAACATCATTTATACTGATTCACAAAAAAATGAATATGTATACAGTAAGTGCTTTTAAAGGAAAGAATCACTTGTGTGCTTTTAAGCCTTCTGGAATGCATTGTCTGTAGATTTCCATTTATTAATCCATTAAAGTAAATGTTTTTTTTGTTTGCGTTTGCAAACTTCGAGATGAAATTCAAGTCATTGCACAAATGTTAATTGAAGCTGGTACATTACTTTCAAATACTTTCTCCCATCTTAATGTACAGATGTATTGAGATAAATATTACCAGTGCACTTTCTGCAAACACTGGTACTTTATATTCTCCGTTTGAGCTTAAAGTTCAAACAGTTGTACTGTATTAGGACTTAATGTTCAATAAATAATATAAATGTTTGTTTGTTTTTCACAATAAGCATAGGGTTTGGTCTTGTGTCTGAGGTAAACTTGTTAAGGTTTCTATTAAAAAAACAAGTGTACGGTATGTTCTAGTGTTGATAGTGCGTTTGAATTTGTTCTGTGTACTTTGCAAAGGTTCATCTTGTATTTCTTCATTGTTGGCTCTTTGAAACAACATAGGGTTTTGCACACTAATGTGTCAACCACCGTGAACACACACACATCACATCCTATTCCATTTAGAGCAAAGACAGCATATACTGTCAAATTATAGATATAGCCAATCGCATACCTGCATGTCAGCACACTTTTACACCCACCCTTCACGGTTTGCTACTTTTCTTCTATAAATCATCTTTTTGAAATGTAATGTTTGCTCTGTATTTTATTGCCACTGAGAAACTCGGCCTGATCATTTTTCTCACGTTGAAATGAATGCCCGACATCACAGTCGTTTCTCTTGGAACTGTTGACAATCACTCCGCCTTGCAAAGTGCGAGAGCTTTCAACGGCGGCTGTGCGTGTCAGAGCGAGAGACAGATACAGGAGCCGCCTGTCGTCTCATCAGCAGATGTTTCCTAAGAACAAAGTCTTTTCTTTATGTGCTCAGATCAGCTATCAAAGAGCACAACGTGCTTTCACCTCTACCTTGTTTTCAACATCTTTTTCTTTCATTTCATTGCTTCTCTTTTTCCATCCAATTCTTCCATTTCTTTCTTTCCCTTAAATCTTTTTTCTTTTTCCATCCTGTCCTTTTTTCCCGAAATATTTCAATTGAATAAAGTTTCAAATTGCTGGTTTGTGTAGAGGAAACGTGTTCTTTTACTTTTCAGTGTGATTATTCTTACAGTATGTCTGGAACGGACTTTTATCTTGGTGAACCCCTATAAAAAAAACTGAATTTCATTTCATATCTATATTCAAGGACTAGAAATAGGCAATAATGTGTAAGAGTGATATATTGTGAATACGGTCAAGGGACGTGTATACGTCTGAACACACCAGAAAAACACTAAGAAACCACCAACAGCCGCTTCCGTTGTTCTGTGTTACAAAGGTAAACATCCTCTACATTATCAAAGGCAAAAATCCAGTGTTTAATGTCTCTGCAGGAGTGACCAGCTGAACGTGGGCGACTACATAAAGTCTGTGAATGGGATAAACCTGACGAAATTTCGTCATGATGAGATCATCAGTCTGTTGAAGAATGTCGGGGAGAGGGTCGTGCTGGAGGTGGAGTACGAGCTGCCGCCTGTCTGTGAGTGACCATATCAAATCATATTTTCAAATATTTAACGTCTTGTAAAGAATCGTCTGAAAACACATCTCTTCCGTCAACACCTGACTGATCTCTTTTAAAAAAACAAAATCTTACAAATGAGCTCTGTGTACAGTGGTAGGCTAAAATGAGACTAGGTTTTTTATTGCACTTATGCTTTTTGTTGACCTCATTGTGTTCCAATTGCATCCATTGTTTACCTCATCTGTAAGTCGCTTTGGATAAAAGCGTCTGCTAAATGACTAAATGTAAATGTAATGATCATATCTGTAAAAGCAATATTTGAAGTCCATTTTTATTTGTATAAACTAAAGCCCGGTCAAGGTTTATTTTTATAATGACTCTCCGAACATAACGGCTTCTGTCTTGCATCACATTTGCGAAACAGTTGAATGATATTGTAAGTCTTCATCATTGATATTAGGATGATTGATGTTGATATTTTAAATGGGGTTTACCTTTAAGTTATGCATAAAAACAGTACATGCTGATCTGTACTTGAAATGCAATGAGCTTGGAAATATATTTAAAAAACAGTAAATATTGATTTCAAAATGGACAATATTTCTCTATTAATAATATTGATATGCAAGCCATCATATCACAGCTGTCCTTCTAAAACCTAGTGACTCCATATTTCCATATTTAAAATTTTTCCCATAAAAAAATAATTATTGTTCACCCTTTATGTTGATCACTGGGTTTTGCAAAGATCTACCAAATAAAAGATTTTTGTGTTAACCAATAAGGCGAGGGAGTTGTAAAACCTCTGCATTACATTGAGTTTCCTCATGCTCTCAATGAGACCTGAACATACATTTCATTTCATGTTTGCTTAGATATTCTGCTCACCCATTGAAATCTTGGCAGAACTTTGAACCTTGTTTCCGTCCTCCCTCAGCTGTTCAGGGATCAGGGGTCATGTTCAAAAACGTGGAGGTGACGCTACATAAAGAAGGCAATACATTCGGTTTCGTCATCAGAGGTGAGTGTCTCTCTGGACTTCCCGTGTCTTTGAAACTGTCAGATGGGCTTCAAATGAAAAAGACAAATTTCTCTTGGAAGTTTTGTTTGGCTGCCCTCGGGCCCGGCAAAAGCATTGGGCTTTTATTCACACTGCTAACGCTCAATTTGCAGATATTTACCAAACAGCATTTTAGCATTCATTAAAAAGTAAAAGGCCATTTTCCACATCCATCCCTGTAGGAAGTCTTTTGAAGAGAGGAAAAAAAGGTTCTCAGTCAAGGTCTCAGTTAGCTTTGCTCTTTTCTTTCCTCGTATTTTCTCGAAATGAATCAAAGAGGCATTTTAAGGACTTCCTTTTCATCTTCGAGATGAAACATTCTACCGTTTGCGAATACGACCATATGCAATTTTACAACAAAACGCGGCTTTAATAATGTATGATCTCACGCTCTTGTTGAAAAATGTATGGAAATACATCCTCGTGGTGAACTAATAGCCTTTTGGTGTATACCACTGGGCCATATTAAGAGCTCATTGCTTGAAAATATAACATAAATGTTGAATCTTTGAGTTTAAAGGATTTGATAAATGAATCAGGAGTTTTTGTTTTATGTTGTAGGTGGTGCCCATGAGGATAGGAACAAATCTCGCCCAGTTACCATAACAACCATCAGACCTGGCGGTCCAGCTGACAGGTGAGATTGTCCTGAAGTAAACAGGATTCAATAACACTGACATTAAGGCTCTTTTACAAAACCTACGAGATGCCTTGCTGTAGTCAAATAATCCAATATTTTTCTTTCCATACTTTTTAGTATCAAACGAAATAGAGTTAAAATTTTCCTCTACACATCCACCCACTATTTATTTTGCAGTCTGTTCTTCTTGCATGAAATGCAAGACCCAAATGATGCCTTTTAGGAGTTTAGTCCATCTTAAATAAACCCAAGGGTAGGTTTGTAATGCTGCTGATTATAAGAACAAGTAGTATGCTGTATATTTTTATCTACTGTATTATACATTGGAGTATAGTTTTTAAGGGAAACATTCTTCACCAAGATTTGTTTACATTGCGGTGCAGGGCTTCCGTAGTATATACAGTATGTACATATACCTTTTCTCTTATGGTTTATATTCTTATAATAACAAGTCCAGCACAGATTGAGCGCATTTGTTGAGGTTGTTTTCGAATAGCATACAAATAGTCTTTCCCTGGTCAGACCTCGCTTTCAGAAATGAAATGCATTGGTCCCGCTCAACATCGGTGTCTGCGTGAGAATTGCAAATGGATCGACCTGATATTTTACTCACTCTCGGGTCTGAACCGAGCCGCTGTTACCCTAGTTACGCGCCGACCCTTCTCTCTCAAACCTTATCAATATTCATTTCGCACAATGGTAATTTCATTTCTTACCAAAAACAGCATTCCAATTTATCTCATTCAACGTCGGGTCGCCCGTTTCTCAGAGTTAATATTGTGTTGTGTTCCCACCTCTGCAATTTGGTGTTGACTGGCCCCTTGACATTCTGCAATCTCCGGTTGGAACTGATGACTTTATTCAGCACGTAGCAGTTTGTATCAGTGCGTACTGTGGGCACGCCGTATAAGACTCAGACAGAAACCTTAAGTACCAGATGCTCCATTAGAGAGTTCCCACATTCCTAAAGTGCCTCCAATGGTGTGTGATTGTATTTTAATGCTTTCGAGCTTCAGGAATGTTCCTGGTGTTAATTGTAGAGGAATTACTGTTGTGTCTCTCATGTGTTATAAATGGACACATTACTCTGTCAGAGTGGGAGAAGAGGGAATGTGTGGATTTTCTCTCCGTATGCATTGTAAAGCTGGCAACATCACCATTTTAATTGATTATTGTTACACTGAAAATATGGCCTCTGGTACTGTGTTAACTACAAAGTCTTCTGTACAGTCATCCAAAACGTCCATTTCAGTTTTGCGTTTTGTTTTGTTTTGCAGGGAAGGCACCATCAAGCCCGGCGACAGGCTGCTCAGCATCGATGGAATTCGTTTGCATGGAGCGTCTCACGCAGAGGCCATGAGCATCCTTAAACAGTGTGGCCAGGAAGCCACTCTCCTCATTGAGTACGATGTGTCAGTCATGGGTAAGGGCACACCCCTAGTGTTCCCTAGATACTTTCATTTATGCATTTGGAAGACACTTTCATCCAAAGTTATATAATATATAATATTTCATCCAAAGTTACATTATATGTAATGCATATGTAATTTTTTTCTTTCATTGTATTGACACAAAGCCCCTGCGACATTCTCAAAATATCTTCTTTTGTGTTCCACAGAAGAAAGAGTCATATACCGGTTTTGAGCAACATGAGGGAAAATACATAATAAAAAGTCGTAACATTTTTGTGGGAACTGTCCCTTTGGAAGCCTACTCTTGTAGGTTATCTAACAAAGCAATTGGCTGACAGCCCCAACCGTTTTAGCATTGGGCATTTGTATAATTTAATCAAACTCAGAAATCTTGTATTTCTAAATGTCAGGGTTCACATGCTGCGCATAATAATACAGTGAATAACAAGGAAAAGGAGAGGAAAACAAGGTTTCTAGTGGCTCATGGCTAAAACTCATCTCTCTTATGTCTTCGTTGGGCTTTGACCCAGAAGTGATTGATTTACACTGAGCAGAGCGGCAGAAAAAGAATCTGAGGAAAAGGCACATCTTGCTTCACTGCACTAATACACCCCTCAGTTTGGACATAGCTGGGTGGACGACATTAAACGCTAACAATCCCACAGCGCCCATTCAACTGGGATTTTGGTCATTGCGCTTTTTATCTCCGTTCAAAGCTGAAGTGTGTGTGTACATTATGTTAAAATGCTTTCTTCTATCCCAACTGAAGACTAAGTGCGTTTACTCAGAGTAAAGTCATTACAAATCTGTATATGACTAACTTTCATCTGCAGAACACAAAAGAAGATATTTTGAAGAACGTCGGCAGCCAAACAACATAGACCCCCCATTATATCAACCCGAGACTACGGTGACGTTCCTCAAAATATAGTTTTTTGTGTTTGACTGAAGAAAAAGTCATAAACAAGTTTTTAATGATATAAGGGTGAACAAATGATGATTGATGACTATCCCTTAAACTCTTGCTGTCGGTCTACAGTCCATTAAAAAATACAGCACCATCTCGCACCTAAATCTGTTTGCACAGTCTTTGTCCCTCTTCTACCTTCTGTTTTCTTTTACTCCTCATAAAAATGCTCCTACTCTAACAAGGCTTTGATTAAAAAGGCACGCCAGAGACCAAACAAGGATCACAACTTACAGCTATTGTCCAGCGCCTCTCTCACCTCTCCTCCGGCATCTGAGCCCCATTACAGCAAGCTCCTCGCTCGACCTCTCAACAGCATGATGCTTCTTAACACCGCCACATTCATCTTAGAGTCTCTGTCACCGGGATGGCACGCTTGTGATTAAACAATTTCCCCCACCCTTGGCTTTATTAATGGACTCATCATCCCTTTTTTTCTTTAGCTGGGGTCCGGTGGGTCTTCGAGGTTTCCCAGTAAGGTGGAGGTAGAAATTATGGTCCGGAAAATGGGGTTTAAAGGCTTTTCATCTTTGTCTGTCATGTTTTATTTGTCGTTTATCGTTACTAAACTCGCATTAGATTCGCATAGAAGTCAATCACGGGATCACTCGATTGAACGTTGTTTGCTGTTTCTGGCACACATGCGGATTGTCATGACAGCTGCACAATTTACAGAAGCTCTAATATTCTGTTTGATTGACTCATTGGTACCTAAATGAGTCAAAGGTGCAAAAGGAGACAACGTATTTACAATTAATTCTCTGTAGAGCAGTTTGTCCGTCTTTAGAAACAACATGACCAATTCCGTACAAGGGGTCCCGCGGTGTATGTAGATAGAAATAGCTCATTCTAAGCTAATAAAAAAATAACGCCTCATTATATAAAGACTTTATACGCCTCTGAAGACATAGTTATGTTTATTATATTGCATTTCTGTAAATAGGACATTGGACCTTTAAACAACATTGAATGGAACTTTAAAGAGTCACTTTTGAAAACCAAGCAAGCTGAGATCATGACTTTTTCCAAACACAGCTTCTTTCTAAGCAGCGTGATAACTGTCGTGCTGCTGCTGGAGTTTTCTTGTACCGTGGCATATTGTGACGGTGTTTACCGTGAATGCGGTGAGGAAGCTGACACACCTGACAGCTGTACACCCGCTTTGACTAAAGACTAGCTGCTCATCCTGTCTGTTCCACACGGAACAGCAGGAGCTATTTCTCTTTGTAATGGGCGTCAGGTGAAATCTGCTAGTGTAAAAAACAAACTAGGATGTGTCGCACTTCCCCTGCGCTGTTCTGCATACCTGCGGACACATGGGGTCTCTCAGTGTGCCCTGTTGCTAAACTGCATGTGCATATTACCCATAAAAAACTCACATATCAGAGTTAAAGAGGATGTTTAACCGTTCGCTTTCTTTTGTCTCCATTGCAGATTCTGTAGCCACGGCTTCTGGTCCGCTGCTGGTGGAGGTGGCCAAAACCATGGGCTCCAGTTTGGGTCTGGCGCTCTCTACCTCCATGTATTGCAACAAGCAGGTCATCATCATCGATAAGGTCAAACCGGCCAGCATCGCCGATAGGTAATTACGGCCGCAGTCACTTCCCGAACGCAGAGGAGGGCGACCGTTTTGATTCTAGCGAAAAGAGCGTCATTGCGCATCATTTTTTTCTTTGTTCTGCCAGCCAGATCGATGTGTCGAGCTGAGACAAATGCATGCTGTGGAAACCTGATGGAGGCTTGTGAAATTTTCTAAAGTTTGTAATGCACAAAGCTTAGCAACTAATTATAGAATATCAATAACTCATCTAGATTTCTGGCCGGCAGAAAGGGCCGGAACAATAATAGAGGTGGTGGAGTGCTGAGCAAGCGAAAACTTTTCCATCGGAGTAGATTAGCACTTGTGAAATGATTTCAGAGTTTGCATCTTGGGAGAAATATTAGGGAGGAGTTATTAATAAATCAGCGATAGCCGATATCCATGACCTTAATGCGGATATGGACAGTTGCCTGTACAACATGGGGAGAACTCGTTTTATGAGTTTACATTTCGGAATTTAATAATAATGATGGCAGTAGAAGTGTCTGAACAGGAAGTGATGTCACTGTCTTTGCAGGTGTGGTGCCCTGCATGCGGGAGATCACATCTTATCGGTGGATGGCACGAGTATGGAGTATTGCACACTGGCCGAAGCCACCCAACTGCTGGCTAGCGCTTCAGAACATGTCAAAATGGAGATTTTGCCCCACCATCAAACAAGACTGGCTCTCAAGGGACCTGAACATGGTAAGATGCGCACATGACTCCATGGACTACTACAGTACACTCTAGACTTTACCGTACATCATAACAATGTATTTTATTAAGATTATTTATTAGGTTTATTACAAAAAAAAACTTCTGTTGAAACGCATTTTGATAAAGCTGTGACCAGTGAGAAAGATTGAATTGAATAGTTACATTTAGGCGTTTGGCATTGCATTATGCTAAACATTTGTTTCGAAGTATGTGCAAACCCATGGGATCGAACCCACGACATTGGCATTGCTTGTGCTCTAACCACTAAGCTACAGGAATAGTTAAATAGAATTGAATCGAGTTTAGTTAAATTGAATTGAATTATAACAATTTTATTTTTATTCATTAGTGATAAAATTTGTATAATTTATTATTTAAACAACTTTTGTTGAAACGCATTTCTCACTAGTGAGAAATATGAAATGCAATAATCAAATTGAATTATACCGTATTTTTACATTTAAATATATATATTGATTAGAATTGATCAGAATTATTCAAATTATTTATTTTAATTATTGAAAACTAGTGTAATTTTGCTAGAAAAAGACACTGCTAAAGCTGTCACCAGTGAGAAATATTGATTTGAATTATTCAAACTTATCTTTAAAATGTAAAAAAGAAAGTGTCATTTTATTAGAAAAAAACAACTTTTGTTGAAACACTTCCGCGTCCTCAATTCCAGTTTGCTGTATTTCCTTTTGATTTCAGTCTGACTTGGATCTTTTGCAGTTCTGTCTCATGCTTTAAACGCCATAAAGCGGCACAAATTGGAAATCTTGGTTAGTAAAAACATAATTTAGATAATCTCCATTTCAGTGTTATGTTTGATCACATTTAGTAATAGGAACCATTGTGCTCCACATGCGAGTATAGCACATCAAACCCCAGCACTCAAGGAAGAAAGTGGAAACGTTCCTTTAACTAGTTAATCAATATGGAAAGTGATGCCACATGAATAATTAATACCTAACATGATTCCCACTTGTCTTTGATATCAACCCTGTGGTTCCTAGATACAGCGTTGTCTTATCGCACGGTTTGATAGCCGAGTGCAAGGCCAGCTGCCTCCGGTCCACCGGGCGGTTATCTCAACATTTTGATTCTGCATATTTCCCGCTGAGATATTGTTATTGCAGTCAGGGCTGTTCAAGGGCAAAGCATGTTGCTGTGTGTTTTGCGTCATGAGGGGTAACATGTTGTTCCAAAGCTCCTCCTTATCACCTGACAGGCATTTATTAGGCTGTGCGGCTTTGATAACAAGGGCAAGTTTAAAGCCACAACGATTCTTTCAGAAAGGGACCATAGACCCTCATGACATCCAGTGTTACCCTGTCATGTTTTATCAGGAAGGGGATGATACACTCAGCACCAGGGCTCCAATGCCGTTGTACTTCCAGATAGGGTGGGATTTATAACGCAAAGATGTGAAAAGCCGGGATGTTAGTGAGTTTGAAAGAAAGGCTTGGAGTAATCCAATGACTTTCTATATCATCTGTCATCAGGGGGCTGAGTTTACCATTTTCACTGTGTCTTATATATCTGAGAGAGAGAATGGATTGAAGGGAATAGCTGACAGGCTTTGGTATTGCTTATGATGTGTAGCTCTGAGGGTCACTAATGTTCTCTCAAGACATCTTGCTCCCTGACTGGAGCAGCACAGTGAGATGCTATTAAAGCAAACAGGAAATATTGCAAGATGGGAAAGCTCAGTTAAAGGTATAGTTCACCAGAAAATGAAAATTACACCATAATTTACTCACCCTCATGCCATGCTACTGTAGGTTTATATGGCTTTTTTCTTCAGTTTAACACTATATTAAATAATACCCTGGTTTAATACGTTTTGAAAGGTGACTACGTTTTTGAAGCTCCCCAAAAACACATCCATTCATGATAAAAACATATGATTCAAATGGGTAAATATGTTTTCTGAAATCAAACAATACTTTGGTTAGAGAATGCATTCCATATTTTGGGCTTATTTAGACAATATTAGTAAGGTACATCGATAACATCGAGTCTAATTGGTTCTTGTGTGTCATGTGACTAGTCATGTTTTGCCATGAGGATGAGCAAATTATTTTCCGGTGAACTGTACCTTTAAGAATCGCTGTTGGATGTTTATGTTTGTTTGTTTGTTTGTTTGTTTTTCAAGTTGGTAAATAATTAAGTGTGAGAATTTGGGATGTGGAAAGCTGCCAGGTTTTAAAATCTACTAGTAAGTGTATAATTTTAACAACTAGTCCATTCGTTGGTTTTGAGAAAATTAGGCAGCATCCACCAGCACCAACTGGATGGTATAGAAACATAAAAAAACTGATATCCAACATAAAGGAATAACCGTATTCTTAAACTTTACTATCAAAGTCTTAATTAAAAAAGATCTGATACAGATCAGATGTCCCTCGTCTCTGCGCGTTAGATAAGAAACATTGTGCGTGTTCAACAGCCAGTTCAGAACATTAAACAGCTGGTGGGCTTTTATGTATAAGAGTGAAAGAATGAGACTCTAAAAAATACTGGCGTTTAGGTTAAATACAGATAAATTCTGCATAATAAAAATAGCATTGCTCTCAACAGACCATTTGAATTCCGACGGTGAATTTCTTCATATTACTGCTTAATGGGATGGAGCTTTTAATGTGTGGAATGAGGGTATGAAACTTCTTGGAGTTCTTCTATGAACGAGGTGACGCTCTGCTTCCAAAAAAACATTTTGAAAGATTTATCCTTTAATTATTGGAAAGCCTTTCGGAAACCTTTAGATCACTGCGTAGTAATGTTTATGCAACCTCCAATCTACTGAATGTTTTTGTTATTCTTACTTCCTTTCAGCTCAGTATTCCAAAGGTATTAAATACATCAATTCCTTGCAGAACTTCCGCTAGGTCACTGACTGTACGACCTTGTATCTATAAACCCTAATAAGAATGTAGACTAAAGCCTAAACCTGGATCACATAAACAAGCGTAGACCTGCACGGCATACTAATACTTTGTTTCGTAGGCCTCTTCAGACCCCGGCATTAAAAAGCAATGAAGTGACCCTCGGGTCATCTGGTAGAAGGCATCCTGATTGGCTCTTAAAGAACGGAAATTGAGTTTAGCGCTCCACCCGAGCACATTCAGGGAAGGACGTTCAGGCTCTTGTCTGCCTTTGCACTTCTCGCATTACTATGCCGTTTTGCGCATGCTGATATAGACTTAGCGCTGTGAAGCGTTCTCAATGCTAACACGCTTCTGAATGTCAGACAGCCAGCCGACACCAGAATGAGTGCATGCATCACAAATATGTATTCAAACACTGCAAATATATCAATCATCTATCTATCGTATATACAGTATATCAAATACTCAACTACATTTCTTAATAATTTGTAAATTTTTGACCTTTAATACCTTGATCGTTTGAAAGTACCTTGAAACTAAAGTACATTAAACACTAAACAAAACATTGATGTATTACGTTTATTAAAGTGAGTTATACATCTAGTACTTTCTTACTTTTACTCAAACGAAATGTTAAAAACTCGAGAAAAGTAAGAAGGTACTAAATGTTTTATGTATTTCAGTTTTAAAGGTATAATATATTCGCTGTGATGTTGTAGTTGTTTCTGCGTGCTCAATTTCACTTAAGGTTGTTATATTGTACCAATATATTTTTGTTTATGTAATAAAATTAGCATAAAAGCCTCAACTGGTTTAAAGAGGCTTACTTCACATACTGTGACAACATGCCCCGATAACAGTTAGCATACCCTTAACTTAACGAACTGCATCTTGAAGAATAAAAACGAAATAAATAAATACAGAATTAACCTCTCCTAAGAAATATTCACCGGAGTATAAAGTGTGTGAGGCAAAACTCGTTCGGCCTCTATACACAGGTCGATTCCAGCAAATAACAACTGGAGATAATCACACACAAAAGATTATTTGTGATTATTATAATTGAACAGCCCTGCTATATACAAAAAAAAGAGTATTATATTGGAGACAAAACTGCAGGAACATCTATCAGGCATTTGATTACACCTTCCCTTTATAATACACGAACAATCCCTGCTCTTACCACACACACACACACACTATTGAGGAAGTAATGGCTCTCATCTGTCCAAGCTTGATTACCTTTAGCCTCAAAGGGTTTCTCACCGTCTCTCAGGCCTGTGCAGATCTGTGGTGATATCATGATGATAGATCCCTGGTCTCTATGCTTACACAAAAACACATGCTTTCTCACCCCTCAATGTCTCTTTCCATCTGTTTCACGACCTCACCCCCCAGTCTCTGTTTTTGTAATCTCTCTTTGCAGACTGTGTGCTTATGTTTTCGAAAGCATTGGTCATGATTCCAAAATTAACTAGAACGGAGGAAAGCAAAAATAGAAAATGATGAATGCAGCGGTCGGATGCTGTGTCTGTTTCTTCTCTAAGAGAGATGCTGTTGGATATTTAAGACCTTGCAGCGCTTTACAACATGACTAAATGCTGGTCTTGTGTGATGCAAAAGAGATGTGATGCATTTTTGTCAGGTCTGCATCATTGCAACGCTCCCTGGTTTGACCTAAAACATTGTTCGAGTCTTTAAGGATTTGCTTCAGATTTGATTTAGCTTGTTCTTAATTTATTTGACTACTTATTCTATTTATTATTAAATAAAATAAATAATAATTGTTTTAATCCTTGTATTATTATGAAAATGAGTTGTGTTGTCATATTAAAGGACTGTTCTGTACTTACAATTTGTTAACTGTCTTGATTTAGGTTTCAGACTGTTTGCACTTTACTGGCAGTTTGTAAATCATCCTTTTGGCCATTTATTTTCGGTTCACACAAAAATAAAAATTCTGTCTTCATTTAGTAGGAAAGTTGCTATATACATGTCTTTGTTCTGTTCTGTCACAAAATGAGATGTTTTAAAGAATGTAGGAAAGCTAACAGTCTGGGGCAATTTTGACTACCAATGTCATTTTTCCGACTGTTTTGGTTACAAACATTCTTTCAAATATCTCTCTCTGTGTTCATCAGAACATAACAATTTGTTTAACATCTTTGTGTACTGTCCCTTTAATCGCAGTGCTTCAAAGCAATGCCAACTCAGTTTCTAGTGAGAAACATTACTTAACCCAAGGTTAACAGCAGCCTTAACCCAAGGTTCAAAGTACACAATTCCTACAAATAGAATACAAAATAGCGTTGCTCTTTGTATGTTGTAACCTATACCTGTTGTACATGTTGTGTGATGTTGAATGTTTGACACCCATCCTCTCTCTCTCCTCTCCATGTGCTCAGTCAAGGTGCAGAGGAGTAACCGGACGCTTCCCTGGGAATCCGGAACCAACAACAACAGCAACTTCCTCCCCTACCAGCACTATAACACCTACCACCCCGACCAGTCCCACAGCCAGGCCAAGCAGAAAACCTCTCCGAACAACCCCCGTAATGCTACCTCCTACCTTCCTTCATCCTCAATTTTCCTCATCCTCTTGTATCCCTCTTTGTGTCTCTTTAATATCATCTCTAAACAGATTTATTTATATTAAGGCCCCGTCTTCGTGGCGGCGTCGTTAGAGTGCGAAATTGATCTTCGGGCTCGCTATTTAATACAAAACTCCAGGTCATTTTTTGTGACTGTTAGCGTAGCGAGGAATCCCTCCACTGGAAATAATTTCTTAGGATACAAAGTTATCTTAATAATGATTGATGTCTCCATCTCTCAAAAAATGGGCGGCACTTTGTAGCTCAAAGCCATCATTGGGGCGCCTCGGTTCTGCTATATTTTATAATACTTTCTTTGTTTTGTTGTCGTTTTTATCGGATTATATTTGATCTTCTAGAAAAACAGAGCAGGACTAAATTGTTTTAAGGCGGTTTCTCCGAGCCGCTGAAGCTAAAACTGTTCTTCGTGTTTTTCGTCTCCTTTTGTTCTCTGTTTTATATTTGACTTTTATTCCCCAACTGTGGGCGTTGAGCACATTAGGGCAAAGAACAAAGATGGAGTACAAAGTCAGAGAAGCATCGAGCCATTTAGCCAATTAGAGACTGTGGGAAATGGTGATGTGTAACACAATCTTTATTAAGGATAATTTCTTGTAGACATTTCAGGCCCTAGTGAATTATAGGACATCAATTATAATTGACATCCATTTTTGCATCCGGCAAGCTTCGCTTATATACATGGTGCATGCAAAGTATACATTCGGGGTGTGTTCTCTGAGAATCAAACCCACAACCTTAGTGCTCAAACTGAGCTACAGGATGGGATGATGTGTCGCTAACAAGATTGTTACAGGTCATAATTTGCCTCATTTAACATAAATAAAGCTTCGAGTCTGAGATGATATAGATTTGTTACTATAAATTCCAGCCGTCAGGCCTCTATTGATTTCTTCTGCTGCTGCTTTCTGCGTGTCAAGGGCACTGTATTATTGCTGGAGATGGTTTTCACGCTTACTGATTTGTAGCAAGAGAAAGGAAGTCATTCGTCTTCAATGAGAGATGACTATTTGTGATGGCCAGTAGCAGTCACCATCTGTGATGCTTTTAAGTTTTTGTTTATGCAAATATGCTGTGATGCAATCTGCTATGTGCTAATCCGAGTTAATTGATCGGAGGTTTCGTGATCTTCCTCCAAGCTTACATATGGATGCCGTTGCCGAGCAGCCAACAGTATAGCGACTCGACCTCCAGTGATTTTCGTGTCGTCTTTTGTGATCACACTTTAAAGGCGCCTTAAGCAGTGTTTTTTCTAAAATCCCCCAAAATTATTGGAAAATTGCACCGTTTTGATTCTCGCTGGCAGCCTTTGGCTATGTAAACAACAAAGAGGGGAACAATCTGTACAGTTTTAGAAAACTAACACATTAAGAATCGCTCTCTGCCTGTCGTTTTGCACGTGGCCAGTCGGGCTAGCTTGAGTGACTTTGGAGACTGGACTTGGAAAGAAAATGTGCAACAGTAAGAAAAATAAGGGTTTTTGCATCTTATTATAGTATCTCACTTTCTCACCCGCCTGCACTTTATTGAACAAATCGTTGTTGGTTACACATGCCGTTATTTTAAGTGATCGTCTTTTTTATTGCTACCTTGGTTTGCAAGTTATAAATAGCAAATTCCCCTTGGTTAAGCGAGACTTTTTCCATCTTTTAAAAAGGTATCCTTGTTTTCATGAAAGCCCAAAGCTCCCCTAGCAATTACATTATTTAAAGGGATAGTTCACCCAAAAATAACAATTCTGTCATTATTCATTCACCTTCAAAGTTGTTCCAAATCTCACACATTTCTTCGTTCTGATATAGACATATAAAGATATTTGGAAGAATGCTTATAACTCAACAGTTCTTGGACCCCATGGACTAGGAAAAATTACTTCATAATTGTTTTGTTCTGTTGAACACAAAAGATGATATTTAGAAAAATGTACAGTTCTGGTGCACCTTTGACAACCATTGTAACTTTTCCCACTATGGTAGTCAATGGGGTCCAAGAACTGTTTGGTTACGAGCATTCGTCTAAATATCTTTGTGTGTTCAACCAAACAAATAATTTTATACAGGTTTGGAACAACTAAAGAGTGGTTTATTCATGACACGACTCTTTAAATCTTTGTTAACTTGTCAATATCTGGATTATATTGAGCTAATTCCTTAAAAAATGAATTGGACTTTAGCCGATAGCACTTAAAGCTTTGTATAGCTTAGCTGTTTTATTCAAATCAAAAAGGTCATTGCAAAAATGACTTGCGTGCTCCAGGAGCAGACAACTCTCTCAAATGACATCACAAAACAAATACTATAAACAGATCCAATCCCAGTGTGCCAGCCAAATAAAGCATATATTCTGAGTAGTGACTGAGTAGTTTTTTTAAGCAAGCGCTCAGGAATTGGTTTTGAAGCGCACCATCTGATCAGCATGAGCTTGATTTGCCGCAGTCGTTGGTCGGATAGAAAGTGTCTTTTAGGCATTAGGAGTATTTTTAGAACATTGCTTTGATGAGCACAATTCACACAATGTCAAACAGGAGGGCACTTTCTCCCGTGCTTTAATGAGATGTTTTGCACTATTCTTCGGATGTTGACAAACCACCAGTCTCTATCCAGAACCTGTTATGAGACCACTTAAAATATGATAGAATCTAAATAAGCAATTGAGTTGCATTGAAAATAATGCGTTACAAGTGAAAATTATAAAAAATGCAAATTAAACCCGGAAACAAAGTTTTATGATTTTTTTCTTGCTGCATTTGAATCTGTTAAAGGAATCCAGTCTTCTAAAATGTTTTTGTTGCGTTTCTCGCATAGCTCTGGGTTCTTCCTTTTCGCCGACCTCCATGAGCGCTTACAGTCTGAGTTCACTCAACATGAACACGCTGCCACGCACCATGTATCCCACAAGCCCCCGCGGCACCATGATGAGACGCAAACTGAAGAAGAAGGACTACAAGAGCTCAAGTACGTCTGACATTATAATGAATGTGATTTTATTTAAGAATATACAAGTTGTTTTTTCCATATAATACAAATGAATGGAGTCTATCGTTTAAAGTGATAGTTCTTCCTAAAATGAAAATTGTGCCAGATAACAACATTCTTCAAAATATTATATGTCATAAAAGAAAGTTATACAGGTTTGAACTGACAAGAGGGTGAGTAACTGATGACAGAATTTATATATTTGGGTGAACTGTCACTGAAGGATCTTTATATTGTTCTCCGAATGTTTTACAAACAGACTTTTGGATAAATGGTGCTTTAAATAATGATAAAAGAGTTTTTGTAAACTGTACCTTTAAAAGTGCAGCAGTCTTTGCCCATTTCCGCTTTCTTCCATTCTTTAAAATCTTTCTTTTTTGTCAGAGTGGCTGAAATAAACAGAAAAGGCTTTGCTATTGATTTCCTGTCAAATTTCTCTAAAGTATCAGCACCTTCGTGCAGGCTCCAAGCGTGGACTTGTCTCGACTTGTATATTGAGTTTAAAATGTTTTGCCTGCTTTTTCTATTCTTGCAACAAAACAGAAGCTAGGATCAAACTGCAATCCCTCTGTAATTCAGAAATGAACCTTCCTAAATGCCACATTATGTTACAACGTTAGTTAAGCTATTTAAAGTGACGCACCAACATAAAACCAGTAGAGCCGTACATCTGTTATCCTCCCTGTCTCGGTTATAATAGTCTATCTTTATGAATTCCAACCTATTGCACAGTGTTCACGTTTTCCTCGCCCCTCATCCTTTGGGTGGATAAGTAAAGACTATGTATTTGAATGAGATCACAGAGCAAGATAACGCTTACCTGGATGGAACAAGTTCAGCCTCCCCTGCCCGTATCTGAAGCCGCCAAGCACAAGAGGGAAATTACACCTCTGGCTACCCAGTAATTAGATCCTGAAAGATATTTCATATCCTTCAGCTAAGCAGCGTCGCCGGCGCCCGTCTCCTCCCCCGCCAATGCCGATAATTACCCCACCACACTTTCATATCTTGTGAAAATGGGGGTCTTATCTTCTGCCACGGCAAACAGGACAAATAAACAAACGCTGGGACTTGGAAAACAGTTAATCAGCTGCCCACATCACTGACTGCTTTCACACTAACTTTCTCATTGTGCTGAACGTTTTTTTTGTTTTTTGGGGGTTTGTTTGTCGCAGTTGTGGTGTTGAGCTGGGGTAAGTTGATCAGGCTGGTTGTTCGGGCGCCTGCTGTGGATAAACTGGATGTTTAATTGAAGTGAAAGCACATGTTGCTGCTGACGCAGGATCAAGCCATGGTGACATCATCAGCCTCAAGGTTTGATCCAATGAGATCGGGTCCGCACTCAAGTGGATACTCAAATGCTTTTTTTTTTGTTTTTTACCTATTGTATTTAGTTTTTTCTTCGTAATTTTCTATGATGTGCCACACTGGTTCTGAACATCTTTTAATAGTTTCGCCTCCCGTAGTGTCCTTTGTTTTTCGTTTTCCAAATATACGAGTCTTGAAAAACAAAGCCTGTGGTCTATTACACACATTTATGTTCAGTTTTACCGCTGTGAGTGCGAGCGCAGCCTCTCATACACACATAGAAAACAGATTTCATAATGGTTCAGATATAGACATATCGAGTGTTTTTCATTTACTGTAATAAATGAAACATGCCCTATTTCATCAAACCAGAGTGAAAACACCTTATGAAGGCCAGTGCTTTTGTATACTGTACACTGGTTCTTCCCACACAGACGGTTCATCAAGGAGGTCTAAAGTGCCTAAAGAAAGCGATTTGTTGAAAGTTCATTCATCTCAATGGCGGTTGCTTGACAGGTGCATAATGATGTCATGTGTGTGTTGCACACGCTCTGTACTGCACTGAATATTTATGATATTTATTTATTTTAGGGCCAGTTACATGAGTCATAGTCTCGCATAGCCAGACCTTCATACTTAGCCAAGACCTGACCAATAGGCCATATGACTGACAGGTAATGCAACCAATCATGTTTCGTTTTGTGCCGTGTCACGTATTTGCATTTACGATCGTGTCAAGCGTTAACAGCAACAGCGATTATACGTTTATCCCGTGAATTTCGCAAACTTTAAAGAATTAAGCATTTTGTCGATTGTGATGAATTCTTACTGCAACCGATGTAAACAGGAAAGCTTATTTCTTCGTGCTGTTTCCTGGCAGACCGTTAAAGAACGCGACACTTACGTCTCCCCTAAATCCTGTAAAATTCAACCAATCAGATGATGACTTCGAACTTGCTGAAGTGCTTCCAGAAAAGTGTGTCTAATGCGTCAGACGTTCAGCCAACAGTCCGTGGGTGTGACGTCTCAGGCTGAGACTACATGAGCCATAAAATGAGGTCCATGGAAAGCAGATGAAAGATGCACACCGTTTGTAGAACTCTGGACTGCACAGGTGGCGACTTTTGCGGTCACGTCAGAGATCAGTTCTCACAAGCTACAATAAAAAAGGAAATAATAAAAGATGCGTTCACTTAATGCATTTTCTGATGATTCGTCGCTTCCAGATTTTGCACAGTGGACATTTTGTTGCATAAAAGGTGGTAGCGGTTTATTAAGAGTCCCTCCTTAGGTTATCTGTCGACGCCACTTGTCAAGCTACAGTTTCAAAGATGAATCATTCAAAGACAGGTTTCCCACAAAGGGAGAGGGCGAGAGAGATTGATAGATGGAGGAAGTCAGAAACATGTTGCCAAGTCACCATCAAACAACAATGACACGTCTGAATGTGATGTCAACCCATCAGGACACATTGAGAGATAATGCAGAAGGTCACAAAACTGCTGTCAGATCAGACACAGATTCAAAGTACCAGTGAAGGTGAGGAGAGTTTGTCTTGTCAACACACCCCACAAACATTCCCACACATTCTCTTAAAAGCCATTCACTGATGTCTTTTCTAAACCTTGTTTACCCTTGTTGAAGCTAGTGTCATGCTAATTTTAACATTTTCCCCTTTGTGCCTCTGTGGACTGGAACAAACCGGTCTGCGTTTAATGTACTGTGACCGAACTAGCGCTGCGCCCCTTCGACGCGAGAATATTAGCATAATTTAATTGTTGGCGATTTCCTGTGGTTGTCACTCGAGGTGCTAATGTGTTCTGCAAGAAGAAAATGTGATTACATTAAAGGACAGAGTTGAGTACTGGAAGGCCTGAGACGCACATGTGTTAAATGCAAATGCTTCTATCTACTGTATGAAAGCTCAATTATGTGCATTGTTGTGATTTCAACATCACCACTAGGGGTGCTATAGCGTCAACCAATGTCGCTAAATGTTTGCAATGCATCGGCCAAGCTTTGTATATCATTTATTTTCAAAGGTCTTGGGTAACTTGTGCAAGGCACAGATCCGGCCATGTTATAAGTGATGATTCATGTCTTGAGTTGAATGCATTGGAGAATGTTAACATAAATCAAGAGCTTAAAAAGTTTGACTAGAAACAACCAAAACTGGCTTTGAGTCTTTTCTGAAGAAAACAAAAGTGCTCTGACTCATTCTGAGGTCTACGGTCTACAGCTGACTCATGTGTCTGTGGGAAGCAGAAAAGAACATTTCTCGCAGAAGGATTGGAAAGAAAGAGTAACTCTCCCATTCTGGAAGATCTGCACATCATGACCCCTCAGGTGTTTCCTTGTCTACCAGAGCCATTGAAGTCAACCAGATATGAAGACTCCACTTAACCAAATCGCCCAGAGAAGCGAGACTGATCAAAGACCCCAAAGCATAAAAGCCCTTTCCAGTTATTTTGTAGTCTGCAGGCCAAAGATGGTGTAACCCATTTACGAAAAGACCAGTCGGTATCATTTTACGTGCTATGGATGCGAGAAGTCCCAAACCGATGTTGATCGATGTGTCCCGCAGAACCGTCCCTGAAACATTTCAGCATCCTCCTCGCACACAAAGAGATGTCCTGTCCTCCTCTGCGTCACATCAGCCTCCCTTTCCCATCCCTCATTCCCAATAAAAATGGAAAGGTCACCGCATTTAGAACAATAAAGGTGTCTGGTGCGTTAAATCTAGCCTGCATGCATGGCCATCAATCTCAGACAGATGGATTCTGAAGTCACAGTAGAGCGATCCTGGGAGAATAAGGGTCTCTTTAAGAATGCGTCATGTCTGGATTCTGTTTTCCCTTGAACCTGTTGTGGTGGTGTAAAGAGCTTTTGGGTACTCGGTTTGGTGTCAAATAGCCTGCTAAGATGTCTCATATCGTCGCATCGGATTGTGTAATAACATCTGTTTTGGGGATGTAGCAATTCCATTTCCTTTCAACTAAAAAATAAGCTGTGATGTCAAGATTCAAGTGGCATGTGACCAAAACCATTATGTAAAATAAGTTAATACTATACGTGCAATAATAATAGAAAGGCTATTTGGCTTAACCAGAACAAGATATTGATATAGCGTATGTATTATTTAAAGAGGCATTGCAGACGGACGCCTCTTGTGGTCCATTGGGGGTTTAATGTAGCATTCTACTACAAAATAGGATCTTGAATATCTCCACATAATGTCTGGAATGCTGAATTTGTTAGATTGTTTTCACTTGTTTTTTTTTAAGGTGTACACAGTGTCAACAAATGATGAAAGGCATAAAATAAGTCCTTTGAAGCCTGCTTTTAAAATATTTTCTGGCTTTACGATTGAGATGCATTCAGTGTGATTTATTGAAATAGACTATTGTAAATGGAGCGCAGCGCTGTATTTAAATCAGATTGGTTTTGCTTATGTGTCTGTTTTCCAGACTTTTTTCTTTCAATCCCTGAATTGCAAACATCAGAGTACAGTGACCCGATAAAGTATTTTATAAATGTTTTTCACATTTATTTTTTATACATTTTGACACTTCTTATAAAATGTGTTTTTAAGAATGATGCTGTAAGGCAAACCTTTCACAAAGAACATTCACTGAAGTTCACCTTGACACCAGTTAACTAAAAGTAATTGCAAAATGTCCAAAGGTAAGGTTCTGAGAAAAGGTTGTTGTGTTTACAGATGCCACAGGGTTTAATATTTTGCTGTCTGATAAAATTACAGTTTGGGTGTAGTCTCCGGGGAACTGTGTATAATTTCTTCTGTGTTTTTGTTTCTATCAGAAATGGTCAAAATAAGATTTTCTTTTACATTTGAATATATAAAATGACATGATCTGATGATGAGTGCAGATTAAATTTTTATACTTATAAATATGTGTACAAATGCATAAAATCATGTTTTGCCCAATACAGAAACCGTTTCTAAAAAAATAAAAACTAACCCTCTTTCTCTCAACAGGTGTTGTTCAGGCTTTTGTTGAAACTAGCACCTATTGTATGATTGCTCCTGTATGACATACCACACATTGCTCCCTGAACTCTTTGAAAGTTGCTTTGGATAAAAGCGTCTGCTAAATGTAAATAACAGAGCATTTCCAATGGCTGTGTGGTCTGATCTGAAACACTAGTACACTAGTTTTCATTTCAGCACAAATCCAGATAAATCGGCGCAAAAGTCTGAAAAACTGACACAAAAAGCTTTTCGAAACCATGTTGTTTACTCACTTTCATGTCATACCAAACCCATATGAATTTAGGTTTTTTTAACACAAAAAGAGATGTCTTACGATTCTTTTCACCATACACTTTTATTCCATACAATACAACAGCTTGGGTATTGCTCACAAAAATCTTTGTATGTTCCAAATGGGAAAAAAGTATTAAAGCAGAGTTTTCATTTCTGCCAGAGTTGTTGCTTTAACGGAAGCGTCTCAAAAGTCTCCTCAAGAGAAATCCCGACAGTTTTTATTTTGCAGGCAATGACAATGATGTGCCTTTGATTCTTTATGGTACAATTTCCCTAATGTGCAACCCTCCTTTCCTGTTTTTCATCTCTGTAGTGTCTTTAGCATCCAGTACCGTGGGGCTGGCGGGTCAGGTGGTCCACACGGAAACAACAGAGGTGACCCTTATCAGCGACTCCATCATGGGTTTTGGAATCCAGCTCCAGGGAGGAGTCTTCGCAACGGAAACCTTGTCCTCCCCTCCGCTTATTGCTTACATAGACCCTGACAGCCCTGCAGAGCGGTGAGACAATATTAACCCCCAGCGCTTCATAGGACCTAGTAAAAACTCTGGAAGTTAATATTCTGGGCGCCCCCTCCGATCCGGGGCGCTCGGCATGTCTTAATTGTTTGCGTTATCACAGAAGTATGAACTTCCCTTTGGGATTCTTTGATATTTAGGCTTGCATCTAATTTCGATTATCTCAACATATCTCTAATCCCGTTACATAATTTCTCTCAGCACACAGCTTGTCCTTCGCAAGCGCTCGTAGAGAGCCGAGGCTTCGTCCGTGATGTAATGCAATGATCGCACATGATATATAACTGCCCGGCCGTGACAATTTGATTTGGGTTGTGCATGTGCCGTGATTGACTGCGCCGTTACGTGACAGAGCGCTTGAGTGTAATTACGTGTGCGTAGTCGCCGCAGCTGGCAACGGAAGGAACTTGCACGGCGGATGAGATTTAGCTCGCAATTTCACTGTAACTACTGACCTGAGCAACAGAGATGACTCGTAGACGCCAGCTGATGTTGTAATTGCAGTTAGGATGTTAACCTTTTAATGTCTGTGATTTGATGCTGGGAGGAGAATCCTGTTAAAAAAAATTGCATACAGAATAAAAGTTAACATAATATATTGTAGTTATTGACACATAAACATACATGTACATGTATAATATATATTTAGGAAATGTTTACATGTATTTTTTTTATTTATTATATGTTAATTTTTATATTTGATATTTTTCTTAAGTATATGTATGTATGGCTAATGTGTTTATAAGTACAAAATGAAATTGTACATTGCACAGGACTTATATTATGTAAACACACAACTTTGACTCTGGTTGTGATTAATCGCGATTAATCATTTGACAGCACTAGGTATTTCTTGTCTCAATAGTCATGTTGTTCACCATAAGCTTGTAAAACCTTCTGGGAATTCTGATATATTCCAACAAGAACCAACATCCAAAAGATAATGTATGCTGGTGACCAAGTATGACAGTAAAGCATTGGGTTTGTTTTGCTCACAGCCTGTTTTGGTATCAGTGAAGATATTTGGATGCCTCTGTTGTTGAAAAACTTTGCACTTTTACTCTGACCTTGAAGCAGAAGAGAAGAGTGCGTTTGTACTTTTGCCTAAAATGTCACATCATCTACCAACCGTTGTTCATTCAGTGGTGCCAGCTGGCTAGTACTGCTCTCTTTCTCCCTTCCTTTTTCTCTCTTTTTAAAGGGATAGTTGAAATTTTTTATGTCATTCCAAATTAGTTTGACTTGCTTCAGCAGAACGCAAAAGAAGATGAATTGGTAACTAAACAACACCGGGCCCATTGACTTCCATTGAATAGACACAAAACCACTAAAAGCGAATGGGGGCCAGTTGACAACATTTCTCAAAATATATTTTGGTGTTCCACAGAAGAAAGAGTAATGAACTGTCCCTATAAGAACATTCAATAAACATTCAATGACGCTAGTCTTCGGCTTATCATAATACAAATAATTGAGTTTGCGCTACAATTACCCAGGTGTGGCGTGCTGCAGATCGGCGATCGCATCCTGTCAATAAATGGAATCCCCACTGAGGACAGCACGCTTGAGGAGACCAATCAGCTGCTGAGGGACTCCAGCATCACCAGCAAAGTAACCCTGGAGATCGAATTTGATGTAGCAGGTAGGGACAGGAATTCATCAATTCTAAGCCTGTTTAGGGATGAGCGATCCATCTGGCCGCCTCCTGCTTTCGTCCTAGTGTTGATGTTTGTTCTAAAAAGCCGGCCCGTAATTCAGAGAGCACGGCCATCTGGCGCAAGTTTTGTGTGTGAAAATGATTAGCAGCGCTAGACAAGTGCCCGTGATATAACAGCTACTGTTTTCAAACAGACATCCACAGGAAAGGGAAAGCTCGACGTGGTATTTATTCACTGTTTTCTAACAAACACCACACAGCGTATTCCCTCATTTTTCCATCTCTTGCTGTGCTTCAGTGTAATCACAGTACAGGCGCAGTACGCCAGGTCTGGCCCTTGGAACGGCTGCGATTAACTTGTCTTTTCATTGTGTTTTGATATTTCATTGTTTTCATTTAGCTTAAAAATATATTTTTGTGTATTTTCGCTCACAAAACTAGAAACCATTTTTGTTATAGGGCGAGCTATAATTTAAAAAAACATTTTTGTATGAATCTGTTAAAAGTCATTTTTACAAGATGATGCTGAACATACAATGGAAGTTAAAACAAAAGCATGTGTATTATGTAAGGTTGTATCACCCCTGAGCAATATTAAATTAGATTTCTTTTGATATATGAAGGGTTTATACAACAAGTGCTAAATAATGACTTTTTTAGGAACTGATCTGCTTTGCGGCCGTGTATTTTTCATCTCTCGGACCAGGTGGTTATTTCTGTGTCTCTTTTGTTGGTTTTGAGGTAATGAACTCGCTTGAATTATTGAATGATGGTTCCAGGAGCAGTGGCCTTTATATGTAATTGCTGGTCGCTGGAGTGCGGTGCATTTTTCTTTCCTTTTTTTGTTGTTTGAACAGGTTTGGCACCACTTTCAATCTTTCTCCACCTGATTTACTGCCCAAGAGAGGAATGTTTTTCTATTGAGATTTCTGAAGATCTCTGCCAGCCTGAGCTTTTGGGACTTATCTCTTTCTATCTGACAAAAGGACTTGCACTTTGTTTTCTGAATTTTGACAATCTGCGAACCAAGCGTTGGTTTGGTATAGAATCTCCATGCTTCTGATTTAAAGTGCTATATAAATCCCAGGTGTTTATAAAACTGGGAAATGTTGCTAGATAGGCTTGTGTTTAATAAAGCTCTCTGTGTCTCTCCGTCTCGTGTAGAATCGGTCATCCCAAGCAGTGGAACCTTCCATGTGAAGCTACCAAAGAAGCCAGGTGTGGAGCTGGGCATCACTATCAGCTGTAAGCATTTCTTCTTTTGGTGTACTATGCAAATTGATAACCTAGATTCAAGATGAAGCATGCAACTGTTGATACCAAGGTCATGGGTTGAGAAATGCATAGGTGAACTGAAAGTTGTGTTGGACAAAGCGTCTGCCAACTGTATGAATGTAAATGTATGGAAGGAGACAGTGACGGGTTATGTAACCACGTGTCCTTTGAATTCTTTGAGTTTTAAAGAAACTCAAAGAAACTTATTTTCCGTCATGGTTGACTGGATAAATCATATGGCTTATTAGAATACTGAGGGAAAATGCTTCGTTGCTCACAAGATATACTCTTATCTGGACGTTCTTTAAAGTTGTTCATAAATTGAAGTATTTTAACCTTGACTATTGATTTTTTCAAAGCAGCAGAGTGTATTCAAAGTAGCAATTTATCATTTTGCTCTGTGTGTTTTCTACGCATTGAACCCACGACCCTGTGTTTTTTTATTTAATAAACCACACAAAATGTGAAACTTTCCATGACAGCTAGTAAACATCATGCATTTTTATCGTAGGGCCTATAGACTAGCACAGCTTTGACATTTTGATGACTTTTGTTATACAAGTCCAGATCCACATGAGGGTGTTTAACCGATGACAGAATTTAATTATAGGGGAGAACTATCCATTCAGACGTATTTAACTAGACCCTCATTCGTCCTTCGTTTCAGCAACAGCTGAGCATTGTAATATATCACTCACATTTTCCCCTTGACCGTTTTCGAGCCATTATTGTCTCCCCTGTCCTTTAAAAGCAGACTACCTTTCAGCCATCATCTCCCAGAGGCTCATAAACGGAGCTCGTTTTCTTGAAAATAAATATCAGGTCTTTCCCTTCTCACTCTAGAGAACACACTGTGTCTCCTCTCTCTTTTTCATTCGTTTACCATCACCTGACTTTTGTGAGGAATGTTAGATGTAGACCCGCCCGCAGATTCAATCAGTTTTCCGTCGGCAGTCGGGGCACCGCAGAGATCCGTTCGCAAACCCCACGTGCCAATCGCTCGAAGGCCGTGCCAGCTGCTTCATCAATGCCGCTTGTGCCGTCGAGCCGGAGTGATTCATCAACTCATCCCAGCTCTGTCTTGTCATATGGACTGTTTTCGCCATTACAGCATTATGATACAAACCTTCTGCTTTTAGTCAGAGAAAGCTTTGTCAAATGGTTTCGCATCCGTTGGCTCCCATGCAACAGCCCAACGGTAATTGCCTCTCTGAAGCCCTGGAGTTGTTTACCTCCAAAGCAATTTCTGCCTGTCTTCCTCCTCGCTTTCTAAATGATAGTATTTATTGCATTGTTGGTGCACATGTTGCTCAGGAATAATAGCAAACTATTCCCATTGAAGCTTTTTGTTGATTTTACAGCCGTCTGAGCTTTCTTAATAAGCCATATGAACTATTGAAATAACATAGTAACCAACGTTCTTCAAAATATCCTCTATTGAGTTCTAAGTTGGAAAGTAATACAGGTTTGGAATGGCCTGAGGGTGTATTAAAAGTTTAATTTTGGAGTGAAAAATCTCTTTCAACACATACTGTATGCCTTAAAGACTTCTAAAGCCATCCAATAGCTGTATGTGAGAAACAGACTGCAATTTTGGATATTATTATTGATACTACTTTCCTTAGGCACGTCTAAATGATTTATTCACAATTTGGTTCTGCTTTTCCTTAAATTAATTGTAATTGACTGAAAAGGAGCCAACAGAACAAACCCGATTTTTTTTAATAAAGAGAGTTATAATGGACTGAAATAAATGTTGACATAATCAGTTTAGGTGAACTATTCATTTCAGATGTGGTAACAATTTCTGCAAATCTCATATCAATCTTGAGTACCTATACAGTAGTATTGCATCCGTCGTATCTTCGAAGAGCTTTTCGTTTGATCGAATGTGCAAATGTGTATTTCTGGAAAAAGACGAGCTGCTGGAGCACACAATACATCATCGCATTATTCCTTCGTGTTGTTTATCATTATGCACATACCCGTCTACAAAAAACAGACACATGACTTGGTTTGACGAAGCAGCAATAATGGGCGATAAAAGGAATAGGATCCCATTTATGAAACAGGGATCCAGACTTTGAAAAATGCTAGGGGAGTGTATCGAGCACAGACATACTATGTCATACGTCCACCATTTGACCATGTTAAGCATGAGAAGCCACCACGATTAACAGTGTAAAGAGGTCAGAATGCATGAAATAACATGTTACCCCATCTTTAAGATTCCTCAGAGAGGGATTTAGCAGTGAGTGGGCGGAGCTCATGCTTTTAACAAATGAAGACAAAGTACTGTAGGTAAGGTGCAGAGTAATATCACGGGCACTTACAAAGCTATAAGAAATGCCACGCTATTAAAGCGGGGCTCTCGTGTCCCATGCATCATATGCAAAAGAAAGTGTACTCAATTATGCCCACAATAGCATGTCTGAGAAAGTCAACTTGTGTGATTTAGGATTCTAGAGAGGAAGGCGTTGAAGTAGGCCGTACTTACCCGCATGCTGATTTATGAATATGGGCTTTGCTGGGCTCTTGTGGCCTTCCTCAGGGGTTTAATGGCTGTCTGCTTTGTGCCTCTGCATGGCCTGTATTTCACAGGTGCTAATAAAGCCGTAGAGAGACACCTTTATAGATCTCTTGTTTACTTGTCTTTTAAGATTACCTCATCTTATTCTTCAGGTTGCAGCTCATTGTGGATTAGAGAATGTGATATATAGTATCTTTTTATATGCACCTGCATGCGTTTCTCTACATGCATGTCTTAATCCATCACTGTGACATGGAGCCAGAACATACAGCATCGATTCTCAAAGAAACTGTCAGAATATTAACATGGGTGGTGCAGGAGTCGCAATGATGATGCTAGATAATGATGAGGTTGCTATGGTGATCTCAGGGATGTTGCTTTAAATGTCCTGTGTGCGATTTTTTTTTTTGTTGGATCTATTGTCCGAAATGCAATATAATACATATAATGCATGTGTCTTCAGAAGTGTATAAAGACCTTACATAATGAAGCGTTATGTTTTTATTATCTTATAATGAGCCATTTCTATCTACATACACCGTGAGTTCACCGAGAGCCATTTAGTTTCTACAGTAGCCCCAAACAGACAAAACGCTCTACCTTATCCATCATCAAAGACGCAAAAACTTGACGCATCTTAGTTGTGTGTCAGCCACCGTAGTGCTTAGGGAGGGGTGGAGTGAGCCGTTGTTTGCATTTCACAACCTCACCACTAGATTATGCTCATTGTCATACCCTCCAAGTTTTTGAGTGCTTGTGCTCGCATTTGGTTGCTCAGTAGTCTTACTGGTCCCAGTAGCACGTCACCTACCTGTTCACAATGGTAACAGTTGTTTCACAGGAGAAACAAACACTGCTAATGCACATGGCATAAGTTTACTTTTCGCTTTAGTTTGACCCTTAGCTTGTGCAACACCGTTCACCTGTCCAGACCCGGTCATTTGACATGCCTTACATGACCAAGCAGTTTCAGAGACAATGGGTTGGCCACGCTATTTATCACCGTTAGGCCAAAGAGCAGTGCAAGCGGAAGCTTAGACTATGACAAATCCGCAGCCATAAACCAGTTCTTAAGGTCTCCTACTACAGAAACTCAACTTAGGAGGTAAGAAAAGATCCAAAATCATGGCACGAAATCGCTATTTTCTTCCATTAAACGAAGACAATGATAAAGTAGGGTGAATTCTTGTTGATTCGGACACTTTTTGACATTGAGATGAATGTCAAAAAGCATCCCAATTAACCTGAATGCACCCTATAAGTTTGTCAGAATACAACAACCATCATCATATTGCATTATTCATAGACAGAATTCAATCCCATTTTGTAACTTGTTGTGGAAACAAGACAATTCCAGAGTCACACCTGTTTGTAAAAAACTTGAGCAATAACTGTGTGAACGCAGCCTTTGTTGTTTGCCTTCGAAGACTTTCTTTCACTATTTGTTTAAATACAGTAGTTGTGCACAACTTTCTGAATGCATGCGTGTCATTGTCAAATGCCCACAATCTTCACACAGCTTCGAGTTTGTCAAGTTCGGATTTTGTGCAGCATCTAAAAGTGACGTCACTCGACAATGCAGCATAGGGCGAGATGTCCTTATCATCAGCGGATGTCGCTCTCTCTTCACGCCGTACAGGAAATGTGTTTATTCCATCCAACATTTAATTATCTCAGTACCCATGTTGCTGTGACGGTTTGTTCTCGGATAGCTTCAAAGTCAGCTCTGAATGACAGCCCTGAAGCCATTTTTCCTATTTTGACTGAAGCTTGCGATGTTTGGAGATTCTAGGCAGAATCTTTGACCTTTCTCTTTCAAATCATTAAATCACAGAGTAGTTTGGTTGTGGAAACAAAAACTCAATTTTCTCTTTCTACACTTTAGTCTGACTCTGCCGGCAGTCTAGACAAAGTGAGTGGTAATTTAGGTGTCATTGGGGTCAAATTAACTAAATAAAGTTGCTCTAAAGCTTTGGGTGTATAGTTTGAGGTTTGATTTTGCAGCACTTGGAATAAGTCTTTCTTATTTAGGATTCCTTATCAGCTTCAGGATGTGAAACATAAACCAAAAAACAAAACCCAGCACCATGTGAAGCACTGGCGCATATGTCTGCATCACTTGTAAGTGGGGTCTCGCGGTTTAAAGGGGGCGGTCTTACGATTAGCCTAGTCTCATTGCATTGGCTGCATGATGTGACAGCGGGTATAAACATACAAAAGCGAACATGAATCATCCTCAGCTCTGAGTGAAAATACCACGGCGGGTTTAATATCACACCCCCAGATGCTACTGGTGTGCAAGGGACCACATATGACATGTGGTCATGTATTCGCATCCACTATCGAACAAATATATGACCACCAGGGCTGCCTGCAAGCGTTTATACATTTGATGGGTCGGTGTCAAACCTAGAAGACATTTATAGACATCATAGACATGCTTCTTACTGCTCCAAACAGTCGAGGATAAAAGGATTCTGCCTTCTGAAATAAATTGAGACAAACTCTATGAACACAGCATCACATGCATTCTTCCCACACAGCAATCCCAGAATGCATAGCGACAACCTCTGTGACATCTTTTATCGTCTTCAAACGGAAAATGTACAACCTTTGGTGTTTTGTGTTGAATCAACTGAACAGAATTTCTCAAATTTTCAAACACTAATACCTGACACCTGTTTGTTAATGATGGCCTGCGTCTTTAAGAGCCGTAATTCAAGTTCTTAATTGGATGACTCACACTTAAGCAGCAGGGTTGCCTGCAGAGTATAAGTGGGATTGTGACAACAAATCAGTTCTGTTGTTTTCTTCTCTTTTCGCAGCTCCTTCCAGCAGAAAGCCCGGAGACGCTCTCATCATCTCTGAAATTAAGAAAGGAAGTGTGGCACACAGGTACTGTCTCATGTCATCGGCCGGCACTACATCTTCTTTTGAATGTATAATCTTCAATTCTGTAGAAACGCTAATCTCATGCAAACGGTGTGACTCATTTTATACAACCTCCGTTACATAAACACCCACCAGCACCTCACGGTTTAATGTATTAAATAAAGATTGATTTTGTGTTATATCCAAGAGCGCAATGCTCCAGCGTCGCTTAACAATGTATGTTAAATGCAAATATATTTATTTGAAAGATGCAAGGCACCGAAAAACTGTGAAAAGTGAAAGTTGATAAAAGTTGCAGTTGCCCTTTGTTTCCTGTATGAATATATAAATATATAGTTGGGAAAAAAATGAGAGGCCATTTCAAAATTATTTATACTTTTTTGGGGGTTAAAGTACAATCTACGAACAAATTTTCTCCCAAATTTCAGATAAAATCGTGTTTCTATTTGCATTTATTTACATAAAAAAGAAAAGATGCTGTGTTTTTTCAGATCTTATATACTCATTCATATATATATATATTCATATCCACTTTTAAGCAATACAACAGTAATATTTGTACATGCATTTATGACAAGTTAAAAGAAAGTTTGTGGGATACCCTTCTTTTTTATCCCAGTTTTCACATGTCTTTGCTGTCAGTCTTTTACATTAGTGGATGACTTTATGGGACATCTGAGGTTTGATTTTGTTGAAATTCGACAGACATTGGACAGGATTGGCCACAATAAATCAAAAAATGCTGAATAAATAAAATGGGTTCGGAATGGGTTATTCTTTCCACAGCTGTATGCAATATTTATACACTGTGAAATCTTTTCAAGTCAATAAATTCAAGGCATCATTTTGGCGGTACTTCTTTTGTTGAGAACAGCTGATTCGATTTTACAGCTCGGAAGCCCGTATAGACCTCACGATCGCAATCAACATCAATGCAGTCAAGCAGCTTCCCGAGGGCCGCTGCTGAGATCTGCGTCACTACGGAGGGCTTCGTGTTCTCCCAGCCGCGCCGAATCAGAAGCCCTCCTCTGTAGCCGAAGAAAATTAGCATTTATCTGCATAAGCCTGCTTTCCCAGCTCGATGCAGACAGCGTTAAGCTCGCCAGTCTCCCTGAAGTCTCCGCGCAGATGTCGTGACATTATCCGCTTCGGGCGCAGATGAAGTGCTGATTTGGATGGGAGTCAGGGCCAAGAACGGACTCTTTAGTATCATAACCTGATCTGATTAAAGATGCTGAAGTGTGAAGAGAGTTTGCCATGCACGGCGGTTCATTTTTTAAATGGGATGTGTCGAAAATAGATTTCCAGAATGTTCTGCATTTATAGAGAGAACATGCAGAACTGTACCACACCATTTAAGGAACGGGTCGTGGGAAAATAACTATAATTTGCTCATCCTCGTATCATTCAAAATCAAGATGAATGTCTTTTAGGGAAATTAAAAAAGGAGATGTTTTGAAGAGCTTATGCTTTTTCCATAGAGTCATTTTCTATTTCCTCATTTCTTACGCCAAATAAAGAAAGTAATATTGGGGAATTCTCCTTAATTCTTCTATGTGATTGACGCGTAAAAAGCTTATCTAATAAAAATCAAACGGTCTCCATGGTAACCGTGTGGGTGGTTATGGGGATGTGTACCAGCTAATTACCCCAATTTTAGCACACGTTATAATTTACTGTACTTTTACATAATTGAACATATGTTGACCTACAATTATCCAAGGAAGAGAGAGAATCATGATCTGAACTGTAAAACGTGGAATGGTTAAATATTCTGTCTTTGTGTTTAGATGACAGTCCTTAAAATCTGCCTGTTGTCCATTTCCGCTTTTTTTTAATCGTCTAAAAATAAGAGAGGCATGTAATTTGAAGATGTGGTGGAATAATCGAGCGTTCAGGTGTAATTACGTCTAATAAATGTATGAAGGATATCGTTTACATTTAGTCATTTAGCAAACGCTTTTATCCAAAGCGACTTACAAAGAGTTCAGGGAGCAATAAGCGATATGTCATACAAGAGCGATAGTACAATAGGTGCTAATACAAAGTTACTAGTTTCAACAAAAGCTAGACCACTACCTGTTGAGAGAAGAGGGTTAGTGTACGTTTTTTTTTCTTCTCATGTGTCTGTCAAAACAATTATCACATAAGCTTGCTATAGTTGCTTAATAAAGATTGAAAGATGAATTAACACTTTAGAAATGTTTAACGTTGCATGATCACATTTCAACCCCAACAAACAAGAAGTCAAATCTTCCCAAAAATGATCTATTAAAATATCTTTTTTATTTATATATTTTGTGAATAAGTGTGAAGAAAATACCTAAACAGCCTTAAAACGATTGATCTTAAATATACATTATACCAAGGTTATTCTTGTTTACTAAAATTAAAACTTTAAAAACGTTCCCTCATTGAAAATAATTAAAATTATTGGAAAACTTAACTTGAAATGTCGCCTCAAAATAAAGTTTACATAATAAGTTTAAAGCAGTAAAAATTATAACAATAAAAAAAAAAGAAAACAAAAAGAAAAATGAAAAAATCTTATATAGCAACATTAAAAATAAACCAATATATTATAAAATTACAAACATTATGTACCAAAATTGCTAAAACTTTAACTAAAATAAAAAAAAAATCTAAAAAATTTTATTAGAATTAATTGTTGTTAATTGAGTTAATATTATTTGATTCTAACATATACAAAAGATAGGATACAGTAAAAGCTGTTCAATAAATACCAAAACATATATGAACATTTGTTGTGTTAGTTAGCTGTATTTTTTAATAATTATGTCTTAAATCAAAACAAACCAACTGCAGTGTGATTGATATTAATTGTAATGTAGGCTACAAAAAACATGACTTTTACATTTTTTTTTTAAACTTGGGTATCTTTTTTTGGAACCAGCTCTTCATATATAATACCAAATACCAACAGATATGGTGCTTAATTACAAAATAAAATAATTTAACAATTTTTCAAATAAGATGTTTTGCATGACTCTTAAATAATTCTTCATTTTGTGTAAAATGTAATTTCACATTTCTTTTATAATGAAATGAGTCTTGAATCCCACTTACAACTAAAGCAACAATACAAATAAACTCTTCACTTTTCATTTTATTCCTTTAAAGGACGGGCACCCTAGAACTTGGAGATAAGCTTCTGGCGATAGACAACATCCGTCTGGACAACTGCTCTATGGAGGACGCAGTTCAAATCCTCCAGCAATGCGAGGACTTGGTCAAACTGAAGATACGCAAGGACGAGGACAACTCAGGTACCCCAGAGTCCCTGCAACCCTCCCGCTCAAACACACACACACACATTAAAAGACAAAAAAACTACTGTCGAAAGACACTGCGTCAGCAATGACTTGTAATAGCAACGTTTTATTAGTTAGAATCAAGATCATGAATTAACTATTAGAGATCGGCTGATATAATCTGGTTTCAAAGAAGCAAGGATAAAGAAAGGACAGGGTGAGAGAAAACATGGAAGTGTTCTTCGCACAGATGAGCACTTTGTTTTTGTGAAAGATAAGTTTATGAATTAATCAGAAGGGATATTGTTTTCTCCTGTAATCCATCATTTAAATACAATTTGCTCTTGTCAATGTAAAGCGACCAAAAAAATCGAATCATGTTTCACCCTTATGTCCTTCAAAACCTGAATGATTTTTCTTCTGTGGAAAGCATAAGAGGATATTTTGAAAAAATTCTGTGGTTTTGTGTCCATACAATGGAAGTCAATGGGGGCCAATGTTGTTTGCTTACCATCATCCTTCAAAATGTTGTGTTCTGCAGAGAAATTCATGCAGGTTTGCAATGACGCAAAGATGTAAACAATAAAAATATTTTCATTTTTGGGTGAGCTATGCCTTTAAAAGGGATGGTTTGACATGTTAAGTTGTCACCATTATCTCCACCTAACCTTCTAATAAATCCGTCACTTCTCCTAGAGAGATTGAACAACATACAGAGCTTCCCTTGTATCCACACTCTCATCTTTCACACTTAACATTGTGCAGGTAGAAGAAGATTGTGTTTAATCGCCCCAATTTATGAATGTAATGCTCATTTGCTTCAATTAGCTGATTGGAATCCCTCAGAGCCTTCACCCTGCCTTTAGAAAATCACTGCGAACCTCTCAAAACCATTTACCCACAATCCTCCGCACCATGTATACAACAAAGAAGAACCACAGTGCCTTTGTCACATTTATATTTCATAAATCGCATCCATAGAACGGCTCTTTACATGTCTAACGTAGAAAATACCTCCATTCTTGTTTGCTCAAAGCTCAAATCTTTCTCGCTGAGAACACTGGGGTTGACATTCGTTTTGTGCACACGCTTTTTTTTTGAGCTGTGACAACAAACCATTAAGGGCACCATCAGCAGAATAAGCGAGGGCCCTGACTTGCGTGCTAAATGGGGTAATTTCCCTCCGAACTCTCCATTAGTCCATCGTCTGAAAAACAGTCGTAATGAACCGACTTCGTGTTAACGAACATCCCCAGACCCCCAGCACAGACGGTCCGCTCACACACAAACATAGCCTGCTGTAAAGTGGGAAAGTTAATGTTATGATCTGGCAGATATCAGCTCTTCATTAGTATGTGAAAGGGGGGTGGGAGTTGACAAGGATTGCCCTGAGGGTCTTTCAGTTTTTCTCTAGTCGTCTTCTCTTTAGCACATTTCCTCTTCAGGGTAGACGTGAGGTCGACCTTTTAATAGATATCGAGTGTTATGAGGAAATCATTTATGAACCGCTTTATAAAGAAACGTTGGTTTCGGCGATGTCACACAGTAGCTACTACTGTTTACACGGGGTAAATATGTTAAGCGTTATTTTGGTGAACTTGAACCTGCTAACTTTAAGCGTCTATTTTATCATCTCTTTTTGAAACATTAAATTTGAAGGTTACTTTAAATATTTATCCGTGCTTAGCTTTGTTGATTTATGTCAACATTTTCCACATAACGGCACCCAACAGCTCATCTTTTCAATCACTATTATAAGCCTACAGTTGTGAAGGTTTAGATAGGGAGACATCGAATTTCTTTTTTGGTTTGTTTCGGACTAAAATGTAAGAGATTGCAGTCTTAAGCTAAAAATAATTCTTGAAAATATAAAATATATTGGCTAACATAAAGGGTCCATTTATCATAAGTTAACTTAATTTTTAACATTATTGGTAGCATGAAATATCAATAAATATTGACGAATTTCAATTAATTATATTAAATATTAATAATTGTTATATAATATCAATTTGAACATTTACTTAAACGAAGCCAGTGGCGGCATTTCACCAAGACCAAGGAAATTTCCTCCAAACGTGTAAAAGAATCCATGAAACTGAAAACATGCCCGGAGACTTGCAGATAACAAACCCTACCCTCATATCGTTTAAAATGTGCTTTGTAAAGCTCTAATTCGGCAGCAAAAGGGCAACTCCAACTAAATATCTACTAAACCATCTGCCATTTATACTGAGTGTGTGACAATCGCTTCAAACTCACAGCCAGATGTTGTCATCGGGTATGAGCCTATAATATACGGCAAACATGCAATTAAATTAACAGCAAACACAATTAAACATGTAAAACATGTCTTACCTTGTCGCAGTGCAGTTTAGTGCATAGGTAGCGGTGAGTTTAAAGCAGTGCAAAATGACATCCAAACGCAGGTCATCCCAAAAAACGTGTGGACAGTTAGTACAATAAACTGCGACTGCGGAACACTGGACTACTTTTTTTATTTTTCACAGATAACGTAACAAATATTATTGAGCAGATGAGATTGTTATGTGACTGTTAAAGTAAATAACAATAATTGCCAATTTATCAACATTTGTTGACTATAAAGACCTCCCTACTACCCCTTACCTTACCTTACACTTATTATTAAAAACCCGTAAGGCATTTTTTCAATGGTTTCTTCATTTTGATGAAAATAAATGCCTGCATGATTTAATATGTGATGTGATAGTGTCAACATAACTAGTCACGCGTCTTACTCGCTACACCATTGCAGCTGCTGGTTGTTGAGTGAATGTCATTTTTACGCTTTAAAATACACACGCTTCCAACACCATCCAAGAAATATATAGCGGTCGCAAATATTTTGATTCAATCAATTTTCTTTTTGCACCACAACACGAGTTCACTTTTATATCTCATTTACACCTGACATTTGGTTTGCTGAAAGGCATTGTGGGTCCAGGCTGTAAGGTTTACCTCTGCTGGCGTTCTATTTAATGATTTGTAGTGGTATGTGCAGCATCCATTTCTGAAGCCGATGAAAGGGCTTCCATGAAATGGATCACAGGGTCAATATCCCATTTTTTGTATTATGCATGTGAATATCTCCATTGTTTCACTATGTTTTCCGAATACGGCTATTCTGTTTTCTTACATCATACTTGAGTTGACTTTACTTTACAGATCCACTTCTCCATTTCTCTCCATTTGGTTACCTTTTGATTATCAATCAGTTCTATTGAATAGTTTTATTGTGTTTTTTGGGCTGTTAGACCATTTAAAATGTCGACTGCTGCAGCAAATGAATCATGATTAACCAAATGACTGCATATATAAATATATGCATACAAGCCTTACAGAGAGATCTTTCAAAGACATCAAATTATAAAAACAAGCCTCAATACGTCACTTTTTTCTCTTCTGTTGCATTGTTTTGCAACTATCACAGCCCTAGTATTTCTGTTCATTTTCTGTCTATTAGTTCCCCCTACTTTCTGTTCTCGTTCCACCCATGTTTTATTTCCTCTTCCATCAACCGTACCTCCCTCCCCCCGCCCCCTGACTTCCTCTCTCTGTCCGGTGTTGTGAGGGGTGTCTTCGCTCTGCTCTCTGCCCCTCTGTGAGGTATCCTACGTGATGGCAGTGTTGATAGGGACGCCCGTGTGCTGTTGGCCTGTGTTGCAGACGAGCAGGAGACCTCCGGTGCCATCATATACACGGTGGAGCTGAAACGCTTCGGTGGGCCGCTGGGCATCACCATCTCAGGCACCGAGGAGCCCTTCGACCCCATCATCATCTCCAGTCTCACTAAAGGCGGTCTGGCTGAGAGGTACTACTGCGGAGATGATATGCTATTATATATACAGCTCATTTACACTAATGCATTTGGCAGGTGCTTTTATCCAAAGCTGCTTACGTTCAAGCCATGGTTTAGCGGTACATGGGTTCCCTGGGAATCAAACCCGTGAACTTGCGAGCTATATCGGATGAGCTTTATTATTACGGTTTTCTATTAATAAAGTGGTTATTGTAAATGCAAGTATAGAGAAGGCTTTTAAATGGCATTTTAGATGCCTGTGAAGAGTCACTTGTGTGCTGTCATGTCTGCAGGACCGGTGCAATACACGTTGGGGATCGCATCCTGGCCATTAACAGCAACAGTCTGAAGGGCAAACCTCTCAGCGAGGCAATTCACTTGCTCCAGATGGCCGGAGAATCAGTCATGCTGAAGATCAAGAAACAGGGAGAGTGTAAGTGCGGTCGCACGCATGTATTGACACGCGAAGTTTAACAAAATGGCTTCACACATCAATGTCGGGAAGTAACGGACTATAAAGAGGCAACATGGGAAACAAAGATTTTACAATTTTCAGCACAGTATTTAGTAAAAATCCAGTTTTAATAAATGTTTAATTGTTATGTTTCAGTTATATAATAATACAATAGTTATGTTAGCCTTTGAATTTTTTTATCTTTATAAAGGTATCTTGACTTTATTTTAACTACTGTATGTTAGATTAAGGGTTACTTGGTTGAAGCTTTTAAAGCTTTGTAAAATAGTACACACTCTCACAATTTTACATTTATTTCAAACTGTTATTTGATATTTGGAACAGTGGTCAAAAACTTAGACTGTTATTTCTGTGAAACTCTAAAGTTCAATAATATTACGCAGTCATTACAAGTACGCTTTGTCCGCATCTATCGCGTACTGTTGAGTGACTGTACTGACCGTAAACAAGTTCCTTTCCAACTACAAAAGATGAAATGAGCACTGATCTTCAGTCTGAGTTTCTCTGCTGGCCTATCATCTGTGGGTTCAGACAATAATTTCTTTATTTTTTCTTGTCTTTAGTGGCGAGCCCAAAGCAGCCTCCAGTACCCGGTCGTTTGAATGATATGAGCGACATGGAGGACGAGTGTCAAGCAGGGCAGAAACCCGCTAAACTCTCTGACATCTACTCCACCACCATCCCCAGCGTGGACAGCGCCGTGGAATCCTGGGATGGCTCGGCCATTGACGCCACCTTCAGCTCGCAGGGTACATTTGAGCGTTCGCACCTTTTCTAGTGTTTTAGCACTTTTTATGAAACACAGTTAGCGTTTCAACGTTACTGTTTTTTTTTGTAATAAAGAAGATCCTGGTTCCTCTACCCCTCTGGGCAAAATTCGGTTTCTGCACTTTCAGCATAATGATGTGAAATGTCCCACTTGCTGGAAGTTTCTCGCTGAATTAATTTCGGAATTTATATTAAAAAATAACATCTGTCTTCTGGAATGTTCTGCTGGGCGCTTCGGTTTGTAATTGAAAATGAGCTGACATTTGTCTCAAAAGTTAAAAAATAGGGTTCAGTCGGATACTGACACAGAAATAAGAATCCTTATGTTTATGCAATGGGCAGTGCTTAGCAATGATATAGAAATATTCACCCGCTAAGCACCCAAATAATATTCACGTGTATTCAAGTATGATGCATCATGATGGACACATCTGGAGCACATCTTGATTCATATTTGCATGTTACTTTTTGATCTGTTTCTCACAAAAAGAATGACTACTTTACTATTTTATACCCGTGTCTTTTATAACATGAACATTATGGTCACCATGGATACACCACCTGTTCTTAATATCACACCTCTGGATCTCTCACACTTATCCACAGCTCTAAGCACTGTCGGCCCCATTGCATCTTGGGAGTTTAGCCCAGCAGGTGTAATGTTGGTTTAATTGAGATTGCATTTCTCTCTAGACTTCCAAATATGTATTTACCCTGATAATTCTTTACAGTAATCTGGGTTGGGAAGCGTCTTTTATTAGGCCAGCTGGCGGGAAATATGGGGAAAATGAGTCCAGATGAGTGCTGGGATGCACACGAGCATTTGTGTAACTCGCCGGCAATGTGTTACATTACAATCAGCTCTCTCGACACCGAGGCCTCCTGGTCAAGACTAATAGAATCAGCTTTTTGCACCGAGAATGTCAAGTAGGCACATCACACATTTTAATGTTCTGTGGAATCGTTGCCGTTCGGATATGCATGATCCCTGTAGGTATTGCTCCCACGCAGATCTGTGTATGTTTCGTGAAAACAATAACTGTAATAACTATTTGTTAGTTGGTCCACACGGTTCAAAGCTATTTATTATGAGAACGGAATGGTTATGAAGTGCAGTGTTTTTTTTGCAATTCAAATGAAAGCCTAAAGTGTTTCGTTTTAGTTTTGTAGATACTTTATGCTTGGATATCAGTTTTGACCACTAGTGGCACCAAATGAAACTTAGGGAAATTTCATTATTTTGCAAACACTCATCCTGTCCACGTCGCCATGTCAAGTTGGTTGAGAGGCCAACGTTTCTTTCCAAACAATGTCCCCGGACGTGAATTCCGTAGGGAAATTTTGGAGCGATTCAGGCAGATGATGATATAAATTAATTAGATTACAAAGTTGACAGCTCTACTGATATCTCGCGGTTTGGGTCGATAATAATGAATTATAATTAGCCTATCAGTGAGCAGAAGCTTTAGCTCGTTCCCGTTTATAACCAAATGACATCATCCGTCATTTTTCATTACAGCTATGATTAATTTATCCCAGGGCTGGTGACATATATCATCTCAAGGCCACCTTTTCATTCCTCGTGCCTTTTATCCCGTCTCACCCTTATGGGAGTGAGAAAAGGGGATGGGGAGAGAGAGACAGACAGTCTCAACCGTGTTAACAGTTTTATACAGAGCTCCTAACCTCACCTGAAGCATCCCCCCCCACATAAATTAATTTCGGATGGTTATAGAGATACGAAAGCTATTCGCAGGGAGAAGCAATCTGGCCCTTAAATTATGGATGATGTGGACAGAACATAAATTCAAGGTTGCTGGAAAAGCATCGGCCCTCGTGGAATTCATACTGCAGCTGGATCTGATGATAAGCGCGGGCCTGATTGTAAACGTTAGAACTGGAATATAAAGTTAAATAATCCATATGCTAGACTTCTAGTAAATTATATACATTTGCTGTGGATGTTTGCTGCATTATTTAAATCTTCTTCGTCCACGGCAGTCTGTTATTGTGCTTCCGGCTGTCACAACATCAGCTTTTCACGTGATTATCATGGTTGGAATAATGAAAGGTGATGATATTATCAGGCTATTTAATACTTTCTTTTATTTATGCAATTTGTCGGATTGGTTTTTTATTTTGTTAAATTTTTGTGGCCAACAGATTAGACTCACAATTTAAGTGTAGGGTGGAGGAGAGACTTTATAATCATTGTGCCTCTATAGGCAAAACTTTAAACAGCTGCTGAATTATTATTTTGTGTATAAAATATGCACAATATTTAAATAATAAAACAATAATAACAGTATAATTAATATAAATTTCGGATAATCCCCCCCTCCTTTGAACGACATAAACAAAACTAGTGCTGTCAAATCGATTAATCGCGATTAAAATGCACAAACAAACATGTGTATATAACAAATATTAAAATTATTATATATATATATATATATATTCATTTTAAAATTTTGGTTTACAAATAGATACAAGTACATATTTTGTTTGTTTGATTATTTATTTATACATATAAAAATAATAGCAACATATTAACACACATTATATATTATATAAACAAAAACAATTTTGTTGAATCAATTAATCACGATGAATCGATTTGACAGCCCAAAAACAATAACCAACTCTTACTGGTCACTTTACATATCAGTCCGTTTTTTCCATTCTGAGTGGGCGGGGCTTAGCCAGGTAAAGCTAGCAGTTTATTCAACTAAAGAGAGTCTTGCCTGTATCTTATTAATTTTCCAACTCTTTTTTTTTTCTAAAAGGGGGACATAAAACCAAAACAGCGATCTAGAGAATCCCATTAAGCATTCTTCCCTCTTTCCAAGCCCTGAGGGGTGAACAAATCACATGCAGTTAATCCTTATTGAATTGCTGGTGAATCTTAAAGCCCCCAGGCTGCGCTGCGCTCGGCGGTGGTCACCGGGGAAGAATCAGACAAAAATGCATAAAGCATATATCTGCGGCTCCCTCCATGGATGAATGTGTGAACACAGCAAGCATGTTGTTCTCCGCTCTCCCTATAGTCCTTCCCCTACCCTCTAGTAGTCTGGAGCCAGATTAATGATCGGAGCCTGGGAACCTGAACATCCAGGAGCTCCTGTGCCTCCTGTTCATGTGTGAGAGAATGCCATGTAATGCAGAAATGTACTGTACTTTTGGGAATTATTTGCTATCGGGGAATTTTTGTCAGATTAATGGTTAAATCAGACATTCGTCTTTTCAAATATTCGTTTGTTTGTATGTCTCAGCTCCCACAGGTTTCCAGGCATCGGGCTACAGTTTTCATAGCCACGAATGGAGGAACGCCAAATCCAACCGGGGCAGCCTGTCCCCGGTCAACAGCAGTCGGCAGAGGAACAATATCCTGCCGGATTTTGGAATTGGCATTGATGAATGGGACAGGCCAAGTGCTAGTGGGTACGTCAACATGCTTCAACACTAGTACATTGAATACTTTGAAAACAACTTTTATGGATAAATTACATTTAGTGGAAGAAGTTTTGTGTAAGCCACGTATAGTTTATATAATGGCTTTATTCTATTAAAACTGAAATGTCTATATAGCCATTTCATCATGAACCAGATTGTGAAAGAGACATTGTGGGAAAGCAGTGCTTAACCACATCTCTTAAAATTCTCTGAATCATTGAGTTCAAAAGACACCTTAGTTGGAGACATCAGTATAGTCCTAAGCGTTTGAACGGTTCTCAGTCATTTTAATATTCACTTTAAATGGGTCGGAATATTTATATAATTCCGCCTGAGTGTAATAGTCTCTTCAGTCTGATAATATTAACTGAGCCATGCGACACATTCGAGGCACATTGGATTGTCAAAAACTCTTTTATAGAGCTTTGATCGATTAGTTTCTGGAGTTATTTTACTTTTATTCTGTTAGCTTACGCTGTTGAATGTGTAATTCATATTCATTGTGCAGTAGATCAAAGCCGCAAACGGTCCCTGTGTGCCTGCGGGTCATGAAAATGACAAAGCCCTTTTAAAGTATTTATCTTAAACTACAGTTACGATCTCCCAATTCATGTTATATGGTCTTAAAGTCAACATGAAATCAAAAATCACGTTTACGATTCTTGGTGTCACTTGTGTGCATGTCTATATAGTCTTTTTTCAAATTACAAAAACTTTTTTGGGTGATGTCATCCAGTCGGGGTGTTCATGATTTATCGGGAAAAATCCCACCCGCATGTTTGGTCAGCACGTATTATTGATTGAGAATTACTTTGCCGATGATGCTTCCTTGATTTTTTTCTTTGCAACTGCTCTTAAAGGGACAGTTCACTCAAAAATAAAACTTCTGTCATCATTTACTCATCCTCTTGTTATTTCTCATGCAGAACACGAAAGAATATATTTTGAAGACAGTCGGTAACCGAACAGTGCCGGCATCCATTCACTTCTATTGTAGGGACACAAAACCAGTGCAAGTGAATGGGTACCGGTTAACAAAATATCTTCTTTTTGTGCTCTGTGGAAGAATCAAAGTCATACAGGTTCGAAAGACATGAAGGTGAGTAAATGATAACAGAAATGTAGTTTTTGGGGTGAACTATAACTTCGTTCGTATCGCAGTAACATTTTATTTTACAGAAGTAAAGAGAAGTTCTAAGTTTGGATGGTAGTTATGGTTAAAAGTCCCTCTCCACATTTTTCTCATTAAATATTCAATTTCACTCTGAAATACATCACGTTATTATGCCTTAGGCCATTTCGATAAACATTATCTGTGAATCAGCCCTATAGCTTATATATACAGTACTAGAAATACCAAAGCAACACAAAAATGTTTTCCAATACATTTATCTTTAATGTATTCTGGTGTTATTTCAGATCTTGTCATCATTCTGCAGTAGAAAAAACCTCTTATAATGCAAAGCTTCCCTCAGATTTTCCTACACACATTTTATCGCTGTTTCCGAGTGGGAAAGCCTCAAAAGGCGTTTCACGTAAAGGAGTATTGCATAAACACTCCGCAGTACCAAACGGTGACAGATATGACTGATATGGTTTGAATCTACATCTGGCATTTCTCATAAGTTTGTCTTTATCGGGCTTGTCAGTGTTGTTATTGATTGAAGTTGATCTCCTGTTACAGAGCGTCAACGCTGCCCACCGGTTTAATCTCAGACAGCAGGTGAGGGTTCAGTGCTGTGTGCCTGTTACCTACACTGCCTCCCCAAACCAATCCGGCCCCTTTCACCTCATAACTCAAAGCCCCACAATCCACCAGGACATCACCACCTGCCATGCCGTGTCCATCACGGTGTTTCCAACCACACTGGGTGTCTGTCTGTTTCTCCAAGAGCCCCACCTCCAACCATACCCTGCACAGATCATTGGCCGTCTCCCGCGCTCATCACTGTGGTGCCTGCCTGCTCATTGGCCGCTTTTTTGACATGCCACCTGGTAAAAATGTCCCGTTGTTTCCCTTCAGGTTCACTGTTGGACACGACGGAACTGAGCCGGACCAGGAGGAGAACTTCTGGTCCCAAGCGCTAGAGGATTTAGAGACGTGTGGACAGTCCGGGATCCTACGAGAACTTGAGGTAATTGTGTGACCATCGTCCATCACCCATCACGTGTCCACTTGTTTGACCCCACCTCCTCTCCATGGCTCACCGTCTCTTTTAGCATGCTCTTCCAACCCTGGTTTTGTGTAACAGGTCCTTCTTTTTCCAGGACAAGCCAGGCAGGCTTCTGAATAAGAGAAACCTGGCCATCTTGGTACACGTTTTCCTTTTTTCTTTGGGCTGTCTAGTTGCTTGTAGCGCTGGCACCTGAGTGTCTCCTCTTGCGAATGGGCTTCGTGTCCCTGCTAAGGGCCTGCTTGAATTATGGTGGGGGGTCATTACAGACAACCACTTTTGGCATCCAATTCAAATCCCAGGGGTGCATTCAAAGCTAAATTAGATTTTGGGCTGTCGATTTCATGTGTTTTATGAGAGTTAAGGAGTGAAATGAATGCACTTAGTCCCTGATCCCTGAACATTATTACACAATTACATGCAAAGTACATGCACGTACCCAAAACAGGAAGACACTTTTTTGTAATACTTATATTTTTTATATCTATTAAAGAAACAGTTCTCCCAAAAATGAAAAATCTTTATTTACTAACCCTCGAGTTGTTTCAAATCTGTACAAATGTTTGTTTTTAACCAAACCGTACTTGGCCACCAATGACTCATAAGAAAAATTGCTTTATTTACGATAGCTTTCATAAGTTAATAAGTTGACAGCCCTAATAATAAATACCTAAAAATATCAATTCTATTATAATTTACTCGTGTCATTCAGGTTTGGAGCAAAAAGACGGTGAGTACAGATGATAGACTTTTTATCTTTAAGGGAACCGTCCCTTTAAATACCAAACATTAAACACAAATACGTTCATAAATTTAAAAAGAAACATGAATTGCGAACTTGTCATGGCCCACCGTTAATAAAATGTTCCTTTTTTGTCTGTCTCATAGAATAGATAATGTCTTCCGTCGTGTTACGCATTGCTTCATTGATGTGCTTTGTGGCTAACCTTGAAACACTTCATGAAAGCAGATTGATTTTCTTGTCTTTGCTTTGTCAGGTACCATGAGTTAAATGCGGACTACGTGTAGCCGATGGCGCACAGAAGCTTTTAGTACTCAACGTTAGGGATCGCTTTGAAAGTTCTTTGCTCTCCGGCATACGCTAGTCTGTGGAAACTGGAAACACAATAAAATCAAAAGCTTTTACACTGAATGTACCCTTTGGCCCTTATTGGATTCATTGAAAGTGTTTGCCTCTGGTTCGTGTCAGTAGCGTGTACTAAAAAGAGCTTTTTACAAAAGTCGCAATTGTTCATTTGTCATATGCTGAATTGACGAATGTGGCGTCCATTTTAATAAGGTGCATGAATAAATGTCTGAACACCGGCCTAATGGGTTCAACTCTGCTTAAACAATGCATCGGCTTGGAGTTTTCTCTGTCCGTGGTCACCCAACGTTATCCTGGAAACAAATATCCATAAAGTTTGAGTGAAATTCACCAAAACTGGCGAATGACGGTGAATTGGGAGGTGTGAACAAAGGCATGTGAGCTCATGCAAAGCATGGTGGGATAGCTGCTGCAAGGCTTTTCGTTGTGGACGATTTATGTTTAGTTTTTAGCCGTGTGCAGTAGCGTCCTCTCAAAAAGACAGAACCAGATCAAGGTTCTTTTTTTGAAGATCATCTTCAAATGACGAGACCGCCGGAACACCCACTGGTCATGTTTGTTTGGGCTTGCCGTGTTAAAAGTTGAAGTGTTTCAAACCAATCTGCAAAAAGTGCATGTTTCTAAGAGTTTGTGTATCCTTGTCCATCGCCATTTTGCTTCTTGTGACGTGCTAAACAGGAAGCTCAGCACAAACTTGTCAACTGTTGAATCATTAATGCTTTGCGATGCCAGCCTGTAGTGCAACACATAAAAAGGCTATTTGTTCAATGTTACTTTAACTGTTAAACTTACATTTTTGTGGATATTTCACTGTCAAAACTTGCACATACACATGCACTCTGTATGGTACGATTTCGTTATTTACATTGAATTTTCTCCCAGGCCACCATCATGTCGGGCAGCTCGCTGAGCCTAAACCACGACCCGTCTCCCACTCGAAGTCACCTGGGCCGCCAAGCCAGCTTTCAGGAACGCAGCAACAACAAACAACAATACACGCAGGCCAACCGTAGCAATACGCTGCCCACCGACGTCGGCAGAAAAGCTTTCGCCATGAGAAGAATGAAGCAGGAGATCAAAGACATCATGTCGCCCACCCCAGTTGAGCTTCATAAGGTCTGGAATACATGTTAATATTGTGTTCATAAAAACATATGTAAATTATACAGTACCATTGGTGGTTATGATGTTAAACATGTCTGTGGTGTGTTACATTCACAGGTGAGTCTGTCGAAGGACTCGGATCTTGAAGACTTTGGATTTAGCGTATCTGATGGAGTACTAGAGAAAGGGGTTTATGTTAACAACATCCGTCCAGGGGGACCCGCTGAAATCGGAGGCCTGAAGCCATATGACCGTCTGTTACAGGTGAGCCAATGTGATGCAGACAAATTGAATTAGGAGACGTGACAATCTTTTAAAGTACCTATGGAATAAAAAGGAAAGGAGTAGGCTTTTCTATGATTATGTTAACCTAATGTGAGCCTAAATTTACACTTTAGAAGATAAAACATTCAGTAAGATAAACATTCAGTCTCTCTCTTCCACTAAAATGGACCCGCAATTTTTCTGACATCATTCTGCACTTCAGCTTCTCATCATACTTTCCTGACCAATCCAAACCTCTCTAGAATCAAGAGATTTTAGCTTCTGCCTCTGCTGTTGGCTATTTTAAAGGAGCCGGAGACACTTAATATGTCCCGCCCTAATTTCCTGTTTCAGAGGAAGTAACATCAATGCATCAAAGCAGCAGATTTCAAGGCACTTCAGTGGTTCTTTAAGTTCAGTATTGGCGCTGAAATGTAACTATTGGTTTACGTCATTACAGAGCGGAACAGTAAGCAATTTATAGAAGAGGTTATATTCATTTTGTGAGTCGTGTTTATAAAAATCCTGACGTGGCAAAAGGTAAAATCACTATTCACATGCTTTTTAGGGGAGAAACAGTGTGATTTAGACTATTTAGAATTACAGCAAAAGAGGTATTTCATCAAATTATGACAGTACAGAAAAAAATATCGACTTTGAAAAGAAAGAATATAGAAAAACAACATTTTATGTTATATTTTATGTTACAGTATATTTTGTTTTTGATATAGTTCTATTTTTTGTCTTATTCTGTTTTTGTTACATTCATATATCTTATACTATTTGCAAGTGCTAAATGTTGAACCGAGATTCATTATCTCTGTTTGCGATGCAGATAAACCACGTCCGGACTAGAGACTTTGACTGCTGCTTAGTGGTTCCACTCATTGCGGAATCCGGGAACAAACTGGATCTAGTCATAAGCCGGAACCCGGTTTCTTCACAACTGTCAGAACTTAACTCCATGTCCAACGAAGAGCCAGTGAACTGGGCAGACACTGTGGATCAGCCCACCATCGGGCTGGAACAAGGCCAGCACAACACCACACTAGAAGACAGAGACCCCAACAAATCCTTATAGCAGATCTCCCAGGTGGCTGCACTGGAATGCCCCTCATGGTGCTAAACTTCAACTCTCTCTGCTCCTGTTGACTGCTCCCCCTGGTGGAGAAAAAACAGAGGGGGCTTCTTCTCATACAGCACACCCAGATCTTTTCCTGAGCATGAGCCACCGTGACTTTGAGGTCCTGTCCTGACATGCTGAGTGGTGTTTTACCCTGTGAAAATGGTGATTATGGAGAAGACCGCATTGACCTCTTGGAAACCAAAACTGATAAAAAAGGAGAAAAGTGAAATAGTGCCATCCCTGATTTTATTGCCAATATACAATAGTTTTAAGGAGGACAAAAAGAAAAGAAAAAAACATGCATAAAAGCAACATTAAGACTTAAAATATTAGACTGACCACTCTGTGATTCTCTGTGTTTTTCTGTGTGAGTCCCAAATGCGTGTTCGACGACTTCGCAAGCGTGCAGCGCAGTCCCAAAAGTCTTCGTTCTCAACGCAACCATTAACGCTCCTATTTTGTGATAATGAAACACAAATGTGTGTATAGTGTATGTGTGTGTTTCCTATTCTAATGCCAAGGTCAGACCGTGTCCCTGTTGATGCCCGACAGGAGGGGTCGACAGCTGTGCGCGGGGGAAAAAATCAGCACAATTAATTGGGAAGCCATTTTTCAATCCGGGCTGAATGTGGGTTATAGCGTAATGCATGAGACCTTTTTCCAACATTTTTGTATTGGGTGACATATTTTTGTCTAAATATAAACTCTCGGCTACATCCTTAAAACAAAACGACACAAACGCTGCGGTCTCCGTCCGATATGCTGTTACGCATGAAGCCACCACAAAGTCACCTTAGCTTGAAAATTGGACAGATGTCTATTTTTATGAATAAGAGTCGTGATGATTTATAAGGGGGTTGTGTGTGATTTAAGTGAAGGTTGGGTGGTTGAGCCTTTTCGTGGCCCCTATTGACCATGTACAGGAGCAGATTGAGAGCGTTGAGAAGGTCATTCGGTTGGGAATAGTCTTTGTCAGGTGACTGCGGTAAATGCTCTTGTTCCATTTTTACGAAATGAATCACTGCTCCAAATGGTTTCATCCAATGAGTCTTGTGATCAATCTCTGAATTAATTAAAAAAGACAAGTGTTCAATTAGATAGTTTTATATTAATGTTTACTCACTGTCTGATATCAGAATATTATGAATTACAAACAAACTAAAATATATTTATGGAAATGCTGGTTAGGTTTCACAGTAGTGTGTCTCCCTTGTTAAATTCTCTGCAAGCTTACAAAGATTTACCATGTTAACCATAAACTCCACCAGTGCTACGTTGCTATTTTTGCTGTAAACCGATAAATTAATAATCGTGTTAATAATATGAACCAATATTACTATTATACCTAATAACATTTGTGGTGTTGAAGGAATCTGTGGCTACCATGGTAACTTTTGTAATTATTACTAAAAACCACTAAATGATTTAAATAAAAAATAAAAGCATGGGGTTGATACCCATAAGAATCCAGAAAAATACTTTTATATTTCCCCCTTTGTTTAAATCACGGTCATTTGTATATGGTACTGTTATGGTTTTGTACGTCTCATCTGATATTTGTTTAAAGTGTGCGAGCAGTCTGTTTGTAAAAAGGAAAAAGTGTCAATTCGTGTCAAGGAGGATTGTCATTCCGATACTGTAAATAAATGCTATTTTTTTAACCCACGGAAGGGTAAAATTGTGGAGAAGCCCAAGTGTTGGTTTATTAACCTATGGTATTTGACCCAGCCTTGGGTTGAAAACCAACATTTGTTTGGAGTGTACCATATGTGATGTCAAAAAATACACAAAAAAATGTTAACGGCAAGCTGCTCGTGGCAATGAAAACCCTCACCCACCCGTGTGAAACATTGTGGCTTTTGGTTGAGTAACGTCACCCTCAGTGCTCAACAATCCTGTCTACACACTGTTTTTAAATGGCACATGTGGTCCGACTACAGAACATAGAAACCTCATCAAGGAAGTTGTTTCTTGATAGGGAGCATTTGACTATAAAAGGCGTCATTTTCTTTTCTTTTTTTTCAAATAAACTTTCAGGTACAGGTTAATTTCCCAAAATCATGCACTGGGTGTTGAGACGCTTCTCAGATGTCATAATGTAATCGTGTTGAATCATGGTTTTCACTTCGTTATCTTGATCTGGGCCTGTGCTTGTCACAGGACTTCATTGTGTTACTGCAAAAACAGTCTGGTCAAGTGCACACATTGTTTGTGTTGAAAAAAATAAAAATCATTTTTATGTTTCATATGTGAGAGCATATAGTGACGTCAAGCACTGCCAGATAAAATAGTGGGTGTGCATTTTCAGTATACCATGAATTTATGATTCAATATCACAGTTAAGTCCCTGAAATATTGTATTTTTATTTCTAATGGACAGGTATTATGAGCTGTAAAGTATTTTTGTACAAATTTAATACTTTGTTAGCATGATGTTTATCGTCTATGTATAAATTTGGGGATTCCTAAAGCTGTAATCCTTTGTATGGCCGACAAATGGAAAAAAGAATAAAAGGTACAGAGCGGAGGGAGAACACTGAAATGATGTCTCTCTGTCACGTGACGCATTGTGTGGTGCTGTTTTGGCGCTGTTAAAAGCTCCCTGCTATTCACTTTAATTAAGCTCTTAATATCATGACTGATTTACAAAGGAAATTTCAGAGATGCATGCAATATCATCTCCATGGTTACATACAGCCTCATGCTTGGTTCATCAAAATAAAAAGCAATATTAGGATAAATTATGGAAGAATCGTCAATGAAACGCTGAGAAACTAAAATCTGTACACTTGCTTAGATGCAGTTTTCTTTTGAGTAGCTTTTTAGTATGTGCAGGTTTTGTTTCGATATCTCAGTCACCCAGATACCTAAGCGTTTGATTGTTTCACTTGTTTTGATTTCTTTTGTATCGTTCAAAGATTCTCTTGAAAATGTCAATTTGTTAGTCAAATCATGAGTCAATGGTGAAATATATCGTTCACCCAGAAATGAAAAATGTGTCATTATTTACTAAATTACTTTTCCCTTTAAAATCCCTTCCCTTTTTACCACAAGAAATCCGATGAGTAATGCCTTTACATTTCAGTCTCATACTTATATTTTCTTTTTTACGATAACAATTTTATTTTAATTTGAGTTTGACGGCCTTTAGTCACCATCCTTTTTTATGGTATTAAAAACAGCTCCAACATTCTGCTTTGATATTCCGTTGGAGGAGTCCTGGTCAGTAAGTAATGACTGATTTTATTAATTTTCTCCTTTAATGGGTCAAATGACACGGCTAAAACGAATACTGTCGTTTGATTTAGATGTGATGCATCTTCGTCTTGGTCAAATCATACCACGATTAGATTTGTGGGGGTGTGGTTACACGAGGCGTTTGAGGCAGGTCTATGTGAGCATTCACTTTAAGATAGAATGGATCTTTTGTTGCAATTTTACGTGTTATAACACACCAAAGACACAGAAAAACACGTGTTCGCATATGACCCCTTTAAATGCCTTAACGTATTGTTGGTCCTACAATAATAAAGGGTGTGCCATCTGGTGGTCAACAAGAAATTGGTCATTCAGCAATATCTATAGGCTTATATGACATACGATTATTTTGATTATATGTCAGGTTGAAAAGCATGGCTTTAATGAAAGGAAAGATGAAAAGTGCTTGTTGTAATAAGTTAAAATATATAAGATCCTATTGAAATACCATTAGATAAATGATTGTTTTCCACATTGGTGCCTTCTAGCTGATTCAGCCTTTTATTAACCGTAATATAATATCTCGGGTAATGTATCTGTTATATTTTTTCCAATAAGGGAAAATCTACAAGCAATGATAGGATGCAGAAAACGAGGTGCCACATGAAAGCATTGATGTCATGAACATGTCCCTGAATGGAGGATGGCACATGGTTATTCAGACCCAACTGGATAACAGATACCGGGCTCGAAGGATACAGTGAACTTCCAAATGAATTATACGGCCATGTCCCCCAGGCTGGCACCACAGAGGCTTTAATGAAATGCTGTGTGGCTTTCATGGGAGAAGGCAAGGTATAGTGCATTTTGTTAAGAATGCCCAGGAGAGATTGGGAGCAGGTTCTGTGGGAGCGTTGGCACGATATAAACCCACAGGCACGGTTCAGCTGATATAGGGGAACCTTTCTAAAAGGTGAAAATTATTATTTTTGGAGATAAGGCTGTATGTAAACCTGCAGGAAATGACTTTACCACTGCTGGGGTTATAAAATAATTAGAATATGAAAAAGAGCAGAATCAGCTGCAGGAATATGAACGTGTAGGTTAAATATAAGGTGGAGCTCTCCGCAGGGTTTGTTGGAGACTTGCGTGAGCTTATTATCACCACAAAGGAGAGAAACAGGTGCACTGCTCCCCTGAGTATGAAAAGATAGATGACAGAGGAATAGATTGTGTTGATTTTTTTTAACAGAAGTTAGAGACCTGTTAGGAAATTTGATAAAGAAGCTATTTTATATCATTCATGGGGAAGATTTAAAGGAACAGTCAGGAATTAATAAGGATGCGTCTTCGTTTTACTAACATTTTCTTGATGATGCTGCCTTATCTTAAACTACTTTAAATAAATACATGAATCTACACTCCATGCACAATAATGACAAAACAAAAGAACACAATTGTGTCAACTTTGCAACCGTATTGCAAATTAAATACTGAAATAAGTACATTGCGTATTCACACCCTTTTCTGGGACGCTTTATTTTTGCTCATAAGCATTAGATTTGCTCGATATATCGGTATATTCAATTAAATAAGAATGATTTGGAGCGGCACATCCCTCTCAGTAAAATGTGCAACAGCTGAAAGGACTGCATCAAGACAAAGATCTGGGGAACATCTGAAAAAATCTGATGTATTGAAGGTTCACAGAAGCATGTAGCCTCCATAAATCCTGAATGAAAGAGGTTTGGAACCATGGAGTTTAGATTCATGTAAAATAAGTAGTGTAAGATAAGGCAGCAACATCACAAAATGTGAAGTAGGCTAAATGAATGGGGATGGATACTTTGGCAAGGTGGTACATGTGCTAGTGTTTGAAGGTCTCCTAGTTGATATTTCTATTTCTATATTTAACATTTTAGTCATTTAAAAATGACTATTATTAAAGTTATATAAAAGTGATTTTATAATGTGCATCTCACCACTCCTCCAACAAGAGGAAGCAGTTCAGTCACTTACGTTGTTAATATTGTTATTAACAATAACAATCGTTATATTACACATCACATTATAAAATAAGATGCAACATTTATTGACAAATCAACGTATATACACATTACACTGCAGGGACTATCTTTATGTTTCTTGTCTATTTAATGGACGTCCGGGTCAACGCTCCGCTTGGTGGCAGTATACATCCTCAAGCTGTTAGAAAAGCCCAAAAGATAGAGAAGAAATCAAGAGGAAGGCGGAAGAGAGCATTAAAACACTCGGTTATAACATTACGTGAAACTTAAACAGATCCGTCAAACATGAATGAGGAGAAATATCCGCGATCATCGATTGAGGATGATTTCAATTATGGAACGAACGTCGCGAGCGCGAGCGTGCACATCCGGATGGGTAAGTCACTACGTATATTTACAATGCATTGCGGTTACGCAATCAGTCCACAACTCACGTATTTGCGTGAATTTTAAAATATATCTGTAACATCCATGTGCTTCGTTTTATTTCACATCGTTAAGTTTATTTCACGTTCATCCGTTGCCTACGATCAAGCTAAATGCCAACCATATGGTGCTAATGCCAGCCAGTTGAATCAGCTGACGCGAGCCATGACGCTTATTGATTTCCTAGAAATGTCACTTGTAAAACCTGATGGTTGAGAACGATGTGACAGTAGCTCTGACATGCACCCAGCTAAAAACACCAAGTTTCTAACATTAAGTTTCAAGTTTCAAACGGTTTCTAACATTACAGATACACATTGTGTATCTTGATCAGCCGATTGCCATTAAAACCAGCACACTGTTCTTTTATCCAGTTGTGTGGGGTCTTGTTCCTGTAGGATTTAATGGTGTTTTATTGTTTACCACATAATATCACACCAACAGAGCCACACAAATAAAACAAATCTACTAGAACCAATGCAATTCCCATTATAACCATGATAATAAAACCGTAAACTTGTTTTTTTGCATAAAACATGTTTATGCATGTGTTTCTATGTGGATTATATTCATGATTGAAATTATATATTGTGCACGTTGTCTGGATATGTTGGTGTATTAAATTGAATGCTCTCATTTTTTCTAGCTTTTCTTCGCAAGGTGTACACCATCCTATCCCTGCAGATTATCATGACAACTGTTGTGTCTGGTGTGTTTATGCTCTGTGACCCCATTAAAAGCTTCGTGCACTCAAGGTAAAGGATCACCAGCCGTGTTCATTCACCTGTTCATTTTAGATGCATTTTAACTTTTAAAGCACACATGCGATTCACTGTTTTCTATTTTTAGTCCCTCTCTGGTGCTGATATCTGCTATTGGGTCTCTTATCCTGCTCCTTGCCCTCGCTGTGTACCGACACCAGCACCCTATCAATCTTTTTTTGCTTTTTGGATTTGTAAGTATTTTAGACCATTTCAGTTCAAATTCCTAATAAAGATATTATAATGGAATTTAATTGGTGTATAATGTTCTTGTAGACACTGCTGGAGTCATTGTCTGTGGCTACGGCAGGTGCGTTTCTTTTTTTAATAGCAAGATCAAATCACAGATTGTTGACCTACACAACCATTATACTGCAATTAATACTGTTTTTCTATTTCAAGTGACGTTTTATGACTACACCGTAGTGCTCCAGGCCTTCGTGCTCACCTCTGCTGTGTTCCTTGGCCTCACTGCCTACACCTTCCAGTCCAAACGGGACTTCAGCAAACTCGGAGCCAGGTATTTCTCACTCTCCCTTCAGCTCGGGGCTCGGACCTGTCACATTCGTCACAATAAATAAGGACCATAATATTGTTTTAATCCATTTGCTCCGAATCCATGAGGAATTTGTGGCAGAATGTCTCTCTTGTGAGACATTCTTCTTTGCAGTTAATAAACTGAAATTAAATAATGGGTTTTGTGGGTCATAACTCTTACGGCGGGTTTCTTCTCTATCTGATTTTGAAATAAAAATTTTAGTATTAATAAATTTTACGTTTCATAGTCTGTTTGCTGTCCTGTGGATCCTGATCATTGCAAGCTTTCTGAGGGTAAGTAGTCCGTCTGAGACCTTTCCATTATTTAAGTTACCTTATATAACGCAAGCCACATTTCAACATCCGTCCAAATATCTGTCCTTCAGATCTTCTTCTACAACGACACTGTGGAGCTGGTTTTCGCTGGAGCCGGAGCTCTGCTATTCTGTGGGTTTATCATTTTTGATACGCACCTCCTGATGCACAAGCTGTCACCAGAGGAACATGTCCTGGCGTCCATCAATCTGTACCTAGACATAGTCAACCTCTTCCTGTATATCCTGCGCATTCTTGACTCCCTGAAGAAACACTGAATGCTTTGATGTTCTTCAGTTTCAGAGGTGAATTATGGGTACTTTAATGATGTGAGTGGATTTGAAATTTAAAAAAATAATTTAATAGTCTTTAAGTACTGTATTAGCATATCTGGCCATATATTTGCACGATTATAATTCATTACGGAGAAGTAACCATTGCAGTATAGACCAAATCATATATCATTTATATGGGTTTAACGGAGTACACACATCAATTTGTCCTTGAAGTAATTTACTAAATAGTACGTACCATTTTTCTCTTTAGACAGCAAAAGGGATCGGATTTGGTGCTAAATTTCTTTTTAGTACAAATTTTAGCACAGCATGTGTTTATAAATGTCACATCTTGTATGGAGCGGTTTCATCTTGTTTCCAAACGTATACGTTCATCTCACCTTAATACTTATAGATTGCACATATTTGAATGCTATATCGAGTTATGATTGTACAAAATACGTGATCTGTTTAACTGTGATTGATAGTTACTGCTTTGTGTTAAGTGTAGTGTACCTCATTCGTGGAAGTTCCTGTTTAGTTGGTGTTTGTAAATTGCTGCAAATGGTTGGCGAACAAGCTTTATATCAAGCCTACACATTTTTATAAATTTTGGTGGATGTATGGGCTGTTCAGATTTAACTTTAATAATTTATAAACATAAGCATTCAACTTCTTATCCATAAAAACCTGAATAAACATTAACATTCCAGAAGCTATTTCTTTTAAACAATTTATTACTTGTGAACATTATAGTCCAACATCATTTCAATGTTATTTACAGCAATCACTGCTGTTCATTATAACAATGAAACTAAATAACAATTATACTAAATGAATGGTTTTGAAACAGCATGAGACCCATTTTAAAAACATCAAAATGTTGAAATGGCAGTCAGCTCATTTAAATAAATTACAAATAGGAATTATTCTGTTAAAAACACTACATTCAGGATTTGAAAAGGAAGCCGCTATATGCCTATACATTATTTATTAACCCGATATTTATCAAGCAGAAATACATGTATTTAACACTTCCCTACAGTACGAAATAAAATAAATGTTTTAACGTGTGTGTTATTATTGGAATGAAAAATACATCAATGTTTTGCCTCTACTTAAATGTAACGTGCTATTTCATGCATTCTGACTTCTTTACATGCCCAACTCGTTAAAAAAATGAATTGGAAAGCAGCCCCACGCATCATCCACCGAGAGAAACATACACGCGCCAGCATGAGAGAAGAAGCACACGCCCATCAATGTCGCTTCACTCGGCTGATGGAAGTTCAGCTGCATTTGGGTGATGAATGTTGTATAAACGGTGGATATAACGCTGGATTTGGACGTCGTTTGAAACCGATAGATGTCTGGCATCTTTAAGCGCTTAGGCCGCGCCATGAACCGCACGCGGTAAGTCAAACGGAGTCACATGTCTGGGTTTTGTTGGGTCCTCGATATATAATATAGGTCCTCAAGATGCATGAGATTTGTAGAAACTGTGTTTTCCCACCTTTAAAGGAACAGTTTACCCAAACATTTTCTGAAAACGCAGAGAAAGATATTTGGAAGAATGCTTGTAACCAAACAGTTCTCGGCCACCATTGACTACCATAGTAGGATGATTTTTTTTTATTATTTAGAACATGCAAAAACATTACAGAAAAAACAGGCATGAGTAACATAACTCCAAAGATGATTAAAGAAAAAAAAAAAGAGACATTCACAAGACGCCAAATACAGATTCATAATATCTTACAATAGACAAATAGCTTTTGAGTTTTTAACAATTTTAAGACACTTCATTAACAGAATGAGTTCGTTAGAGAAAACCTTGTATAAAGGAGGAGATTTTGACAATCTAGATTTATGAATAAAAAATTTGCCATTCAAGATGATAAAATTTACTAAGTTTTGAATATTTTTATCATCATTGTCAAAATAGCAAATAATTTCTTTCACATTCAGTGATATCGTTAGATTAATTTTAACTGAAAAAGTAAAAAAAACAATCTTTCCAAAATGACTTTACACTTAGGCAACATAGTAGGATGAATGGGGTATATGCATGCGGGGAGATTACGCTAAAATCTCAGCCAGCTGAGGTAATTTTTCATCTATCGATATATTTAGCAAGAAAAATAAACAACACTACGGCTAAACATTATCCTACGGGTAAGAGCAAACGTTTACGTAGCCTTTTTACATATTTGAACTGTTCAATTTGATTTATATAGCACTTTTCACAATTTGCATTGTTCCAAAGCAGCTTTACAGGCTAACATAAGAAAAAAGGTAAAACACACTACATGAATAGTTTAACTTGTTATATAAACACCTAGTAAATAATATCTGATGTCAGCAGTCTCCCGGTGGCTTATTTTGCATTAAGTGAATGCTTGGCTGAAAGATGTGTGAAATGCGTGAAACTGAATGTAACTTGAAATTGAAAGCATTTTTAGCAGACATACGTTATCTGTGTGCATATACCCCATTGCGTGTTCAACAGAACAAATAAGATATTTTGAAGAATGTAAGCAAGCAGTTCTGTGGCACTATTGACTACCATTGTCATTTTTCATATTGTAAGTAGTGGCCAAGAACTGTTTGGGCACAGCCACTCTTCCAAATATCTTTATCTCCATCAGAACATAGAATGTACACAGATTTGGAACAACTTAAGGGGGAGTAACGCCATTGACACTGTCAATTTGACGGCATTTTTATTGTTGGTGAACCGTCTCTTTAACAATCGGCTCAATTACAGACTACACATCTCAACGTCCCGTCACTTGTTCAGACTCACATCCCTGCCGAAGAAAACCAAAGAGACTTTGGTTTGAGAGATGAAAGAGAAACGTCACACTGAACCGTTCGCGGCTCTCCGCGCGGCTAAAACTTTCAAGTCTCTCCGTATATTCGGTGGTCGGCTGATCTCCTTTTTCAGAAACGCGGGGATTTCCAGTTTGTTTACGTTTTCTTTCCGTACCATTCTTCGGATCAGGCGCGTGCTGTACTCTTGTAACGAGTATACTAAACACACAGAAAAGACAATAAGAAACACGATCAAATCAAACGCACGAATGCTTAACTCGGATGATGCGATTCTCACCTGGGGCGGTTACGTGCACGCGCTTGTACAGCGGCTCTCCGTTGTCCTCATAATCCGCAACTTCGGGAAAATAAACTTCACTTAAGTTTACAAGCAGTCGAAAGCCGTCGGATGCTCTAAAGAACCACGGGTGGGCTGTAATGTGCATGTATAAATCTTATTAGAGTTGAATAAGTAATGAGACGAGGCTGTAGCTGCTGCGAGTCAACTTTACTTACTTATAAACGTGTTCATTTGCAAAGCGTTTCCGGGGTTTATGGCACCGTAAGACACCGGGATCCCCTCAAAATTTAACCACCACGCCTCGGCATTCTCGTTAGTTTTATTGACGAAAACGACGTATGTAGGATCATGAGAATCGAGCGATTTCAGAGGCGCAAGTGCTTCCTGTTCAGCCATGTCGCTGCGACGCTTCGCCTTCTTCTGACCGATAGGGGGCGGTATTAGACACCCTTAACTCACTGAAAGTAGCAGGGTCTGATTTGTAAACGCCGCGTACGCACGGGCGTGGAAACGTACGCAGGCCACTTAACACGCGAAGGTTGTTGTGATCTATTAAAAACAAACTTGACGGGAGAATGTCCCCGCGTGTAAGCAAAAAAGACCCACGTTATAATTTTTTGCGCTTGTATTGAGTGATAATTGTCTAAATGCTGTTAAACTATAAATGCTGCAGATACCTTATTTGGCTTTAATCTAAGTGTTATTATTAATAACTATAACAATTATTAATTTGTAAATTGTAGTGAATCTCATGTGTGGCCATTTGTGATTTCGGAGATAAAAGATGGGATTGGGGGTCTTCGGCAGTTTAACATCATATTTTGTTGGTTTCCTGTGGCATTTCCTTATTTCAATGGTTTATAATTCTCACAATAAAAATAAGTCGAACGTTATAGCCTATACAGGGGTCTCCAACCTTTTTGTAAGCGAGGGCTACCAAAATATCTAAAATCCTCTAACATGTGACGCCTTGTTTTTACGCTCGCTGAACCAAATTCAGTTTTCTAATATTAAAGAATATATTAAAGCTTATTACACTTGCTTACAATAAACTTTCATGACGATGTAGCACTTGGCTTATCGGTATAGTCACAGATTTATTATTGGTGAGCCCTGTGTTTAGCGGGCACCTTAAAGAGTTCATGCGGTCTATCAGATGCCCACGAGCACCACGTTGGAGACCACTGGCCTAGTATATCCCCCCTCCACATTATTTATGTCTTTTCTTGTGTGTTTGGTGTTGTTGGTTTTTGCTCTTTTTGTAATTAAAACTCCAATGTAGCTTAATTGATATTTATTTATTGCTAAAGCTATGGTCAATTTAGTATATGACAGTATTTTATATACGTCTTAGACAACAGTTTAAGGTAAACATGTTGTTTTTGTATTGTTCTACGAGCATTTTTGCTTTGAGCAAAAGTAAGGCTTAACAAGTGGATTGGATTGATCCTTATTAATATTAAGGTTTATTAATATACAAATCAGTATTCATGAGATGCTTTGCATTGACTATTTATGGGTAAAAATGGGCGTGTACATGCTGGGTTATTAGGCTGATTCATTGCAGGTGATCTGTGATTTAAATAACGAATGTTGCCTACAGGGTCTGCTTATGCACGGTTTTATAAGTGGGAATATAAGTGGGCGTATGCTTTTTTTGGCTTTCGGGCGCACTTTTGACAGGGGTCCCGTAACGTCTTTATTTTAAGCAGTGCCCACCTAGACAGGTATCTCGAGATCATATCGTGGCATTTCTAGACATTTAGTGGACTAATGTTTTGTGTCATTATTCGCAACAATTACCCACAATTTCAAAACCCCTGCCCATTAAAACAGCAGCATGATTTAAATTACCGGGGCTAGTTGTCACAAGGATTTTGTTCACTGCTAGAATAGACAAAAACATTTTGCATTTTTAAAAACTTGTCTAACTTGTCTCTACAAGCCTCTGTCAGTTGTCCAGATCTTGGATGGGTTTTGTTTTTGAATCTGTGCATTTGTTTTGTAAAATAACTGAAACAGAAAACCACTTTGAGAAGTCACATGATGACTTCCATACTGCTCCAAAAGACCTAGAAAGAGATGGTGAACTCCACTTAAAATTCCAGGGTGGCCAGTATTCCTAAAGGATGGGGGCACTCGGAACAGAAATTCTTGTGTGATGACAGCATAGCTTTGATGTCAGTGGGTTTTTTTTGGTCTTTGGAGAAGCATGCAGTGCTACCTTGAAAAAGTTTTAAAACATACTGTACTGATAAATATGATCGTTTTACTTGCATTTCCGTTTTAAAAATCTAAAATATGTACTTTTCCATAGCACAAAAGAACAAAGCTTTGAATTGATATTGAGGTGCGTAAATATAACAGAATTACAGTTTTGGTGAACTATCACTTTAAGAGTCTCCTAACCCCACCTGGAAAATGATCCGTCATAGAGATCAAGATTCTTAAACACTTAATGAGAGCCACATGGCACGTGTGATTTGTAATGTATTTTCCTACCTGTTATGTGTAATTCTTCTGTAGTTTTCCTACCCTTCTTATAGCATTTCACTATATTTTAAAATTGTAGCCCAGCAGGTTTCTCTCTGATGTTACTTGCCAGGTTTCATGTGATTGAGCGGTGTGTTTGGCATCCCTTCTTAAGTATTCTAAGGTATTTTCATTTAGCTTATTTTGGCCCGTTTTACTGTTAACAATAAAATGTTGCCACACATGTTTACACGTATAATATTACACAACTGGTTTGTCGATTTTCTATTTAGTGATCTTAGAACGTAACAAAAACTCTTGCCAGTTTCCACAAACAAGACTTTATTACTAAATAATATATATCCCTTAAGCATCCATATAGACTTTTCCCTCCAGATTGTTATACTATTACACGTTTTGTTTTTCTATCTTAGAAGTCCAATGACACTTGATTGGTGTCATTGTGTTAATAGTCAGCGCCCATCGCCTATGCGGTATTCTCGACATCTACCTGTAAGCCTACTGTATTTTCCAGCGGGGTGATTATGTATGAGGGCAGAGCTGATCTAAAGCCCTCGGATCAGACAGCCAATTCTCCCGCTCGGCCTTTGATGTCTTGCTTTCATTGCTTCTCCATTGGTTGGAACAATGGCGAGAACCTTTCGGCACAGTGGGCATAATGTGCTTTTGTTGGTTCTTCTATTTTCCAGCACACCACAGGAGAATTTAGACCTGCTGGACTGGCTTCTGCTTCTGCCAGGGCCTTCAGAAGATCGTTCTCTTTTGCCGGGATTGAATAGCTGTGCTTCCTGCGATGGTCTATAAATCTCAGACACATCAACCACTCATAAAACATAGGTATATGTTATAAAAATAGTAATAAAATAAAAATACATGTAAATGTAATGGGAGAACATTTCAATCGATTTCAATAGACTGAAACCTCCACTTCAGTGCCCAGAGGCAGATGCAAATGGAACATACCTGTCTCCACATACCTGTTTTGTGCAATTTACCAGATGCTAAAGAAATACCATAGGACATTATCAGAATCCTCAAAAAATACTTTTTCCATTGTTACCGCCATTTCATGCGCCTTGTGCATTTTTGGGATTCCACGTAGTGTTGTTGTTTTATTTTCCACATGAAAGATGACCTGACATGGCAACTAAATGTGGATCCCTTGGGCACGGGGGGCGATCATGGTGGGCCGTGGTGCTACTTGATGTGGAGCCGTACAAATAATCACCCGAGCGCTTGTTTATTTTCACTTCCGGCCATAATAGATGAGCCAAGGTTAATTGCTGTGATGTGCGAATGAACTCTCTCAAGCAGTGTTTCTCCACTGGCGGGCCATAGGTCTGTTTGAAACATGGACCGTGAGAACACAACGATAAAGGCGAATTAATGATATTAATGTGTGTAGTTAAGGCGTAGTGTGTAGAAGTAAATTGGCTAGTCATTTTAAAAGCAAGGAGAAGATGCTTTACATTTCATTATTCTTCTGCCAGCGCACACAGAGCGAGACCCACCACTGCGTAGTCACCCCAGGAATCTACAGAAGTCTGGCAAGCTTTCTGGATTTTTTTGGGCTTTCAAACCATGTCGACGAAATGATGGAATTTCACAAATTTAAAATTGCAATCTGTAACGTTTGCCTCTATATCGCCATCTCTGTTTAAAACATGAAATTGCAGGCAACTTTAAATACCTTTACGTGGGTTCGCGTCAAACGATGCCAAACTGACAGTTTCACCAAAATTTTCAATACAGACTTTTATGTAGTTGGTAAATAACTGATTTAGTTTATTTTCAACAAAAAGTAACAGATTGCAGCTTAAAAAGATTATTACGCCGTACAGAGAATTTGTGGACATTAGACAACGAATGCGTTGTCTTGAAAACAGTGTAAGATTTTATTTGTGTAAAGCAAAAAGTCATGCGGATGAAAAATCAAGACTTTGGCTTTATGTTTATAAAAACAAGCACCATTGTTATACATAATTATGAAAACTGTAAGAATATACTAAAAGACGCACTACACTAATGTATAACTACATATATAATCTAAATATATTTTAACTTTACATAACACAAATAAGATACATATTCTAGAAAGACAGTTGTTACACAAGTACTTGTTCTGGAATACTCTCAAGCTATGACACCGTAAATAATGAGAAAAGTTAGCGGCATTACAGGCAGAGACAACAACATGTTTACAAAATAAGTCATTCGAAGAAACCTTGAGCAGCGGACAAACATGGCAATTATGGTCCAGTGAAAAGCCGGATACACACACAGAAGTTCTGTTGATTCACCGCCACATTTGAAGCTGAACCACAGGGCTACTCGCACACATCACAGACGCTCACCCCGCTAGACAAACACCCAGTGACTCACTCCCCTCTCGGTTAATGCAGTACAGAAGCTTAATGAAGGGTAACTGTGGGAGATATCATATCAAAGGAACTAGTGCGGTAAAATCAGACACTGTGACCTTGCTACACAAACATCTTGCAGCCCGTTCGGGAGTGTCGCGTCAGAACTGATGGGGATTGGAAGTGGAGGATGAAAGCTTTGGTCCGAGGAAGACGACATTAAATGGGAGGGGGTGGCCAGACGCCGGCCAAAATTGAGAGGCTTAAACCACGTAGTTGGTTTCAGAGGGTTGGCTGGAGTCGGGTGATTCCACGGTGTCCCTTGCAGCCGCAGGCTGTGACTTGTGCTTGGGACCAGAGACCCGCTGGCTGTTGGAAACCGTGCCGCGCAATCCTGAAGAAATGATACAATGGTCGAATATTGATTAGATGTCATGGTGCCACTGCCACCATGTTACATGTCCAAAACTCCATACAGTAGGAACACCATAGTTAGTGTGGTAATGGATTTAGGTAAAAAAAGTTGACAGAAACTGTTTTTGGGATCAGTTCTATGAGAGTCTCATGCAATAGATCACTCTTTCTAATCCGTTTTCAGGTGCCATTTGTCATCTGGGATTTAGGAATGGGGCTGTGGGATCTTGTGTTACTCACTCTTATTACAATGACGTCCATGCCATCCATCCCTGCACTGACACCTGTTAGGCTCTACGCAGGTCCCGTGTGCTCCACAGCTGGGCTCGCAGACAGCTGCACACACATATACAGTCATACACAGACACACTGTTTAGTCTTGGGAACTTATCACATGTTCACTAAGCCTGCGGCCTTAGTGGAAAGTTTAGGGTGCGATCAATCACCTATGGTTCTTTTTTACAGTGCATTTATTTTGCAGGAGCTATTATGTCATAAGGACGCATGTGCTTTTGATACCAATATAGATATTCTTGTGCCAAATCGGGATAATATCACCTTTAGAGCACAGATCTCCATGGTAACCTTTACTGCACTTGCATTTGTTCTTTCCCATGCATTTGCCCCCATTTCTGCAAGGCTGCCGACATTTACCTGTGGATAAATGAAAGCATTTGATTGGACACAAATTTGTGAGTGCAGTGTGAGTCATCAAAACATATCTTTGTTCAATTGCTATTTTTATTTTTGTCAAGAAATTAACACTAGCTTGTACATCAAGGAAAAAGCCCCAAAACTCTCAAATATACGATAAAATAGGTAAACTTAAGAAGATCTAAGTGTACTGTTCCACTTTAAAACACAATAAAAAGATTAAGTAAAAAATGAATGTGTGACAATATAGCACTTTAAGTACATTATAGAAGTGCACTTAATACCTGGAAGACTACTTGGAAGACAAATAAAACAACTGTATTTTTTAGACTACTTGGAAGACTACACATATTGGTGCATCAGCAAATACAGAAATATTACTGTTGTAAGGAACGTGGAACACATATGCCTGTTTTAGCTACATTAAATATTGGATTCGAAAGTTCGAATAATACATTCTTTAGTCTTTAAAATGTAGGCTATTACATATACCCTACACAAAGTTTTTGGACCGCCTTCTGCGCCATTCTTAGTCTTAGACTTTCGTTTAAACGACAATCAAATTAGTCGTAGTGCACATCTCTAATTTATTTGGACACGTTTACCAAGCTTGTGAAACTGTTTTATTAAGCTGCTTTTCTTTTGGATGTTTAATTCCTATTAGCACTTTAATTTTGAATGTCAAGTTTAAGCTAGTGAACTTTTGCAATTGCTGCCCTGATGCTGGTTATATAAATAGTTCACTAAACTTGTGAATAATTTGTTTGTTATTTAGTTTTACAGGGTTAGGAAGTTATTGTTTGCATACAGTTTGTTAAGTAATTTAGCAATTTTTACTTAGTATCGGATCGGTACTCCGTTTTGCCCAATACTGAATCTCAGGCCACAGTAAAGCAAAGTTATGTGATGTTTTGGCTATGACAACCTTCAGGAGACAAGGTGACAATTCTATTATTTCATTTTTCCATTTATTTGTTAATTTAAGCATTAATCTAGAGACTATTAAACAGCAATGATTTAAAGAAATGTATAGTAAAGTAAATGAGACTTAAAAATAGCTTGAAAAAAGCAAAGGCATAAGCGTGAATACACTTTTTAAATCCTTGCGGATCTTGTTGCACCTGCATATGCAAGCGAATATCCGTGTGCGCTTTGTTCTTTGACAAATCAATGAAATCAATACCCATCGTAATACACAAAGGGAGGACGTCAGTAAGACCCCGGACGTGTATATCTGCGCGTGTTTTGATAGAGAACATGATACTTCTGTGGATCAAAGAGCAACAACTGGTCTAATGCTATGGAGCATTCGATATCAACTTGAATGTTTTCAATTTCCTCCCTTTTAATATCAAGCAATAGGTATGTGATGTAAAGCCACGCATGAGTGACACCGTGAAGCGGTGTCTTTGAACAATTAGAGAGAAAATGTAGGATTTACATTACTTACAACACCAAAAAGCATGCAAGAAGCATCATTTCCTCTTACACTAACGGTCATGAACACCTAATGCCATGGCTTATGAGCTCACAATGTGCTTTTTAGTGATCGGGGTGACACAACTGCAGTACATCCTGTGTTTGCACACGTAGGTGTTGTCCCATTTAACACCACTATGAGAACACACTTGTTTACTCTGAAAACTGTCCTGAGGGTAATTTGTGGAAATGAGCCAATCACGACCAAAGAATAACAACACAGGCTTTCCCTTTGAAAGATGTAATTGGAGGTTAATACTCTAAGTAAGAGTTTATAACTATTTCATTTAATTAGGCTGTGTCACAACATTTACACATTTTTATGGGATTCTTTGATGGTATATTGGTTTATACCAAATGATACCTTAATGCTCTTGCTATGTATATGTGTCTGTAACCCAGGGGCACATGCATACTTTATACAAACTTTGCACTTTGGACAAAAGTGTCTGTCAATTGTAAAATGTAAATGATGATTCTGTTTAGAACATATTGCAAAACTCACTGAGCTCACAACGGATCCCCTCAAAGCCAGCATCGCAGACACATTTTCCGGGATGGAAACACGTTCCTCCATTCAAACAGGTGGTGCTGCAGTTTGCTGTTAATGCAGTCAAAAACAGATAAATTAATCTGTAAATTAAAAGTGTCACTTACTACAATAATAATAGCAATCTTATCTGATTTGGTTTGTGTTGTTCTTTTGAAATTCTTTCTTTGTTGTACTTGTCGCTACTGTAGTATATTAGAATGTTACTATACTATAGAATTGTTACTATACTAAGAATATCATACTTATTTTACTAATCCTGCAGCATATAGACGGTTTCAAAGCAACAACATAAAAATGTCTGCGCATGCACGCTTTTGTATTTTTGCCGGATTATTTCTGTTAATAAGCAATATATTTATTTATACAGTAAAATATGAATATAAATAATATAAATTCAACTAAATAAAATATAATTATTAGCCACTAGCCAGACCGTTCAACAAGCTCAGACCGGAAGCTTCGGGCCATGCACGTGCGTCCGATGAAACCGCATAGGCAACTTATAGAAAACTGTGTTCAAACTTCTGACAAACAAACCTCTCTCGCAGCTGGATCCATGGTAACCAGGAGGACATATACACACACCCGGGCTCATACACAGACCACCATTCAGACATCTGGGGGAGCACAGAGCTTAAAAGAGAGCAGAAACCAATTCCTGTTACTTTTGCAGCTATTTTGTTTGCAAGTTTATAGTGTTTATCTAATATTCGATTTCATGTGCTTTGATGCGCTTTGTACGTCATCAGTAGCGCAGCCTTTGATGCAAATGATATAAATGCAAATGAAAACTTAATATTCTACGCGCTTTTGCAAAATAAACAATTTCAGTACATCATTAAAGTTAAAAACATGTTAGAATGCATAATATATGTGGAGGTTTATATCGGGCTGCAGGTTTTTGATATGCACAGCACACAACCTGGTGGTTTTGGCAGCTGTGCGGGCAAAAACCGATCAGCCAGAAACTATGTTGGATGAAAGGTGTTTTGTGGAAGTGGTTTAGGTACAAACACAGCAGCGCTACAAAGAGGATATTGAAAACATTTTTAACGTCTTTTTTTGTAAACCGCTCTTTAAAGTTGTAAATAGATGAAAAACACATGTTTATCCCTCCAAACCTGCTTTACCATGCTTTGTAATTTGCACAAGACATTTTGGGATTTCATGCCCTGAGGTTCGGTATAATCATCATTATAATAAGCTATACACGTTCATCATTATAATATACTGTACACGTTCATCATTATAATAAACCATACATGTTCATCGGTTTCCAAAGGAAGTTTCTCTTGCAGAACACATTTCAAGGCATTGTGTATTTTTATGAATCTATTTGTGGTGCACTCCTTACATCTGGTTTTCATAGGGATGTGTTGTTGAAGGTATGCTTTTAGACCCGCTGGAGATCCAGTGAGGACAAACTATTGATCTAAACTACAATGTGTAAATTAGCATAAAAAACTAGTCATGCGTCGATCGCCTAATATGCATTAAAAAAATGATTTACCTTTCTCGCAGTGAATGCCGTAAAAACCATCCTGACACTCGCACACTTGCCTCTCGTTGCAGTAGCCTCCATTGCGACAACCGCCAGGGCACTTTGCTTCAAACGAGAACGAGGAAAGACAACACGGTGAGCATTTTTCCTTTTCTGTTTTAATCCTCACCAAACTTCCCATAACTTACTCCCTTTCTGCACCACTTTAAGGACATCAAATTCCAAGACAAAGGCCAATGAACTCTTTAACAGCATTTCCTTCAAAGCAGCATATAAAGACAGAAAAAAACGCTTTGAGGCTTTGAGGTGAAACCACAATGTCAACAACTCTGTAAAGCACAATGTAGTACAGATATGGAGTAATATAAGCAAGTGATATTTCATTGTAATTCAAATAAAGTCGCAGTTTGGTTTGTTCGATGCAACATCCACGCAGATGCTTTAGGAAAGCCTTCCCGTAGCTTCCGTGTCTATTAATTGTAATTGCATTGAAAAAATATATTATTCTTAAATTTGTTCCACGGAAGAAATAAAGAAGTGATCCTGTTCTATTTTAGGGTGGCCTGTTCCTTCAAACTGCATTACCCTTGTGCTCGGTTTTAAGTTCTGCGCGAGACATTCAAGCAGTCGGGCATGTTAAAAAAACAACTTGTGGGTACAAGTGATTAAGGGACCCTCAGCTGTCTTTAGGAAACACTTTGCTTCCTCCCTACGGGGTGGCTTCACACAGATGGACCATTTGATCTGTGAAGTCTCCACACCGAATGGAGAGGGGTGGAAAAGGGTGTGTAGGGGAATGCAACACCGCGAGGTTAGTGTGTGTGAGAAGAGGGGGGATCAGAGAAAAACATAACACGCTCATTCTAAAGGGCTGCAGCTGGCAGAATTCACATGACCTCATGAGCCAGCGATGGCTTTGTGGGTGAGGTTGAGAGTCAACCATACCATGATCTCCCTTTCTCACCTTAGGTTAAGAGAGAGATGAGGAGACAAAACATTTTCATTTGTATCTCATGAAAAATAGTTCATATCTTGCATGTTGTATTGTAGATAGACATGAGATTTGAGCACATGACTTCACAAATGTCTTCTCTAGATTTCCGTAAGTGTACCATTACAGCCAATGTATTTCTGTAGGTCTTTTACCCAGAAGTTGTTATCTCAGTCATTAGTCACCTTGGGAAAATGTACTCTTGGGTTATCTTGTTTCAGAAACAAATATCTAACCACTCGACAATTTTTATGAATATCACCGTCCAAGGTAGAATTACAAAGTCACCTCTCTGGCAAGTCTTGAAGAAGATTGCATTGTGTGGGGTCCTCAGAATGACGTTTCCACCACCATCCATGACCAGGATGGTAACCTCAAATGCAGCGACACCATCCTGATCCCCTAGGCACGGGAAGCCCACCTGGACCACTGAGAAGACAAAACCTGTTTGGTGAACTAAGCATCAAAGAGTCATGTTCTTATCTGGTGTTACACCATAAATACTCAAAACCCAATGAAAATACAGTTATGACTAAACATTCGCAATAAAATAAATAAACGTATATTTTGAAATAATAAATAAAAATCTGAATTAATGAAAAAATTAAAGCAGACCTGAAGCTTTGTGCGGCACTGATCCTAAGTGAGGAACGTTGACCGAAGGGTCGTCCATAATGTCCTTATCCAATGAGCGCAGAGTCTGAAACTCATAGAAGTATTCTGCCTAAAAAACAAGAGATAAGACATATGGGAAAAAGGTGATGATGGTTATTCAATGAAAATCATAACTTTCATTGTAATAAAAAGGGGCAACATGGACATTCTGCTGTTTTAAAACAAAATGTTGCATGCAAAGAAGAACTCCTGCAAGAAAATAAATAAATCAGAGTTTCAAAAGTCACAAGGGTCAGCAAGTAATCACAGAATTTGTCATTTTAGGGTGAACCGTTCCTTTACGTTTGCGGAGCAATCAATATCCCCCCAAAGAAGGCCAGCTTCCCTCTCTAACGGATGACCTCAACCCTTTGAGAACACACTTGTGAAGACAGGCAAAACACACGGCCCACACAAAAAAACTGCCCCAAAAGAAGATGAAAGCAAGGCAGACGGCTCTTTTTCTCTCTTTCCCTCTTTTTCTGGTCTCTAGCTTTGAGTGTAAAAGCTGGCCAGCGTTTGATGAAGGGAAAAGTACACAAGCTGTGTGGAGAGCTTAGCTAATCCTATAGCTGAATGGGAATAACCAACATAGATAACTCTCGCCGCCAGGCTTTTATGTCGGGGACCTTTGTTCTAAACCCTCAGCGGCTGTCTTTGAAGTGAGCGCTAACAGAGGCCTGGACAGAGCGGGGTCCTTTTTCTCCCTATCCCTCCCCTAAAATTTCTCTTTTTTGCATCTCTTTCACCAAGTCAGTGTGCTCTTCGCAGATTATGATCGTGGTGTGCACAGATGGATTATGGTTATTTTAACGTTTTTAACAATATGGAGTCACGTTCAGATATTCGGATCTATATGTGCAAATGTTGATGCAGTCAATCCATAATGAGTTTGTAGATTACGTTTAATATAACATCATTTATTGACAGTGCAATGAAAAGTGCATATTTGGACATGAGGAAATATACATAATACACCATGTTATTTTATTACTTGACCAGAATTATGTTGATCTTATTAAACGTTGTAACCTTTGCTCTATAAAATCGAATATTAAATTTTTGCGGGATGGCCTTTGCATACGCTGTCATTACTTTTAATGTAATCATTTAGTAAATAGTGCCATGCAAATAAATAAATAACACAATAAATACAACTTTTCGAGTTTTGCTACAAGACTTCTGATGAGAAAGTTCATTGCTTTGTAAAGATCGGTTGCCAAAACCATAAGAGGATCAACAAGCAATAACAACCCAACAAAACTTTCCCCTTTACAATAAAGCGCGGGTTCTGGCACGCGTGTTTTCAGTGTACTGATGAGTGGCCAGATGTTTGGCACATGCATGAGGAGGCGCGCTCACGACGCGGTCCCGCGCTTTGATCCGCGGTGCGCAGCGTTACAACACCAAGACGCAAAATACCGCAAGAATTGGAAACGCTGGTTTTCAAAAGATAAGAAAAAACAAGGAGCCTTATTTGGGCACGACTGGATTTGTACATTTGTAGGAATAAATGAAAGGCTGCTGCGTTCCATATGAAGCTCACTCAACAAATGATGTAGGCACCCATGTTTCAGAATTTCGGATGCATTTCAATGTTATTCTTTATAGGTCCAACATTTTCAAACATATAGATTATAGCCTATAGATTTCAATGTACGGTTCACATAGCTGCGAGGTCTTGTTTTCAGTAAGTGTTGAAAGTAGTGTCAGCAGTTTTCTAAAACATGCTTTCTAAAAAAATTATTTACAATGTTTTCAAAAGCACAACAGTGCGTAAATAAAAGACTCCTTGATATGTATATATACATTTTTACAAACAAGCACCAAGTAAACTCTATACAATAACGCAATAATAATCTGTACAAAACTTGATGCAGCTTGCAAAACAAAGTTGTACCGTACATGGTCAGTGGCTTGCCAGGTGAAGTTCACGTGGTGGATATTGACAGGTATTGCTGGCATCCGTTGCTGTGCTTTCCTGAAGTCGTGTGTAAATGGTGCCATTTTGCCCTCCGAGACAATTAAAATATCTTCATCAAAACCTATAGGATTAAACATTATGCAATTTCAAGCCTTTTTGGTATAGAGTTCATTCATTCAACATTCAAGTGCTGTTGCCCCGTTACCAATTAATATTCTTGCTTGATTGGCATCAATCCACATGTACAGGCTCCCTTGCTCTGGGGCAGCTTCGATTAAAAGAGCCCCGAAAAGTAGAAGGCACGTTTTAAAGTGCAGATGAACAGCAGGCGTCGTGGAAGCCATCCCTTGGTTTATCAGTGGGTCGATATGAATAGTCCGGTTTGCTGGATCTCCGTTCTTGCTTCAGTCCCGTGCACTACTAACTGTGTAGCAAGCAAGTCTTGTATTGACAGAATGATTCGAGCGCACTGTTTCGCAGGCTACTTGAACGCACCGACCATTGCAATTTACATATCTAGCCACGAGGTGGCATGGTGGAACGCGCCTCTTATACATGATAACACAATGTAACACAATTCAACATACTTTTTCGTATAACATTGTTTAACATTAAACAACGTGGCAAGTGAATACTTACATGCTCTTAAGTAGGTCTATACTCTTTAATAAGCTACTAAATGTATTTTATAACCAAACTTTTGTATTTGACATATATCCATGAAACATAAAACAAATAATACAATAGAAGTGTGCCTGTTAAAGTTCATACGTACAGTATATAACATATAAATGTTGCAACAACGCACAATTCATTTGTTATGATTTGATGAATACGTTGAATCGATTATAATGCTACGACGTTCAACAATAATTAGTTTTTATTATTTATTTTGTATTTTAGTGATTTTATTTTTGCCACAATCTTTACAGTAATTTCCTGGGCTGGACACCAAACGCTCTCTTGTGGTTCGTGCGGGTTTGGTCTCATTTAAATTTCTATTTCAGGTATCAGAGAAATCAATATGGACAAACTACAGACTTTGAAAATAATACATATTGTGACGTAAGATGTAATTAAACAGTTAAGAAAAAAATAAAGTAAAAAGAAATAAAGAAAGGATAAATACAAATAGTTTTTTCCTCTAAAGTTGGCCGTCTGTCCGCTTACTTCTACGTCACTTCCGCCGTGGTTCGCTGTGTGCGTTTTTCGTGCAAAGATGGCGTCTGCACAGCTAACGGATGAGGAGCTTTTCTCTGAATTAAAACGACTCGGCTTTACACCCGGACCGGTGACGGAGAACACGCGGCCGGTGTATTTGAAGAAACTGAAAAAGCTGCGAGAGGAGCAGCCACAATCGCGAGGATCCCGCAGCGGGAAAGGGCGCAACAGCACCGGGACGATCAGCAACAACGGCGGAGGCAGTAGTAGCGGTAGCGGTAACGCAGCGGCGCGAGCTCCGGGATTAAGCGCCAGGCCACCGGGCAGTGACGTCACGCGTCGGAGCGCCGGCGGACGACAGACGCCGAACGAAAAGCGCAGTACAGACAGAACCGGAAAGTTCGTCCTGGGCTTTAGCTCTGACGAGTCGGACGTGGAGGCGCCTCAGAAGAAAGCAGGCCCGAACCTCGGCGGCGCCAGTAGGAGAGACCGCGGAGCCGCGTTACAGACTCCCATCAGGCCCGCGGGAACACCCGCCGCCGCTCGCAGGAGCGACCACAGATACTCTCTCGGGTTATCCGTGGACAGAAAAAGCACATCGGGGTCTCCGTGGTGGGCTAAGTCCAGTATAGATGCGGATGGTAGAGACTACGGCGAGCCCGACGACGATTTGGAACAGACGGAGACTAACAGCCGGGCTATAAACGGGAATAAGACGTTTTACGTGTCGAGTAACGTTAGTAGTAATAGTAGTAAGCTAGTCAAGGATTACTCCGATTCCGACGAGGAGGAGGAAGACGAAGAGCTCGATCGAGACCGTCCCCGCCGTTTAACGTCCAGACACAGTCCGCCTAAATCATCTTTCTCTTCCCCGTACATAAGCGCCCGGGGCTCGGAAAAGACTCCGGACTTTCGCAGCCTAGACATGGTTGTAGAACGGAAGGAGGGCGATGATAAGGAACGGAGGGAGTTTAGTGCAGGCTTCCTGAGCCACAACTACCCGAAAAGGTCTGTGTTGTTACCCGGGGACGAAGGTAACAGCAGCCCGTCTGCTTTTACAAAGAACCACCTCGACAACGGGGACGAGCCCGCCAGCGGCAGCAGTAGGTTTAGTATCGGGCTAAGACCGCGTATTTCCTCTTACACCGGTCTGTCTGCGACCTACCGGCCGAACCACTCGAACCACACCGGCTCGAACCACTCTTACAGTCATTCCTCATCCCTTAAGCCCAAGCACACGGAGGACGAGCTCCTGCAGCAGTTTAAACGAGAGGAGGTGTCCGCCACCGGGGGCTTCAGCGCGCATTACTTGTCCATGATCCTCCTGACGGCCGCCTGCTTGTTCTTCGTGGTCCTGGGCCTCATGTACCTGCGGATGCGGGGCTCCAGCATCTCAGACACGGATGCAGCCGGTGAGTATCAAGTGTAGGACCAGTTATGTATTATTACATAATGCAAAACGAGCCATCTGTAGTTATTTCTAGTATAAATCTCACTGTGAACCATCAGCCATTATAAATTGTTTTTACTACTTGTGATTTTGGCCTATTTCTGATTCGTATTGTTTCCACTTACCTGATGACATCCCACCAGTGTACCCCAATACATTACCAGTAGAGTCCCACCACAGACACTTCAAATCCAAGTGCATATCCTTAATGTGTTAGTTTTCCCAAAGAAAATTACTGTTCTGTCATCATTTACTCACCCTTTGTCATTTCAAACCTGTATGACTTCTGCAGAACACAAAATAAGCTTTTTGAGAAATGTAGTGAACTGGACCCCATTTACTTCCATTGGTTTAGTGTCCATACAATTAATGTGAATGGGGTCCAGTGCTGTTCGGTTATCAACTTTCTTCAAAATATCTTATTTTGTGTTCTATGGGAGAAAACAGTCATAAAGGTTTGACATGACAAAGGGTGAGAAGATGATGACAGAATTTTTATTTTGGGGTTTTAGTGAAGTTTTATAACAATCCTTGAATATGTCATGTATGATTACCATATTCATATACCATGATGATGGTGCTCTCTGGTATTTAAAAATACCATTAAAATATTATATTATGTTTTTTACATCATTGAATTGACATTATTCATTTATGATTCCCATCCCATTTTTTATTTAAAAAAGCATGTGCTGATTCACTCACCAAAATCACAGAGCTTGTGGTTTTCTTAAATGTCACGATTCATGCTTTAGAAAGTTCCTCACAGTTCCTGTCATTGTTTCTGCGACTTCGTAAGGCAAACATTTCTAATCTACATAGCAGTTATCGGCCCAGACAATTTTCACCTTCTTGGACAGGAAACGGCCCATGCCAATGCAGCTTTGACACACAGAGAGGTATTTTCATTAAAATAGGAGTGAGCTCCATGGCATGTCTGAAATAACTGTTCCACCCCTCGTCCTGGTCGATTGCAGGTAGCTGGTTAATCTTTGGCCTAAACACTGACAGAGGCTCTGCAAAGTTTGAAAAGATGATGTAAGAATCACTCTTTAATTTATTGTTGCAGAAAAAAAGCCATTAACATTGTGTTCAGAATATAATCATGTGTGTTACATTCATTTTTCATTTTCTGTACCGAGCACTAAAGTGATCTATACCCGTAGCCGGTTCTATAGTGTTGTAATCACTCTATAATATGATAGCCAGCATTTATCTTTTGAAACATTTCCCCCGGATCATAAGTGAAAAATCAACGTCTGTTCGCTGCGCATGTCCTGCCACTCAGTTTAAACGGCTTAAGTACCATCAGAGTGAAGTGCTTTTGAGGCGAGAGGCGTCTCTTGAGAGGAAGCGGCTGATGAATTACTATGTATATTTGTGGTATGGCCAGCCTCTCAGGGAGAGGGCTTTGGCTGAAGAGCACGTTCCAGACATCTAGGTCACAGACAAGCTAAAGCGGACTAATTGTCTGTGTCTCAGGGGAATCTGCCCAGTGAGAGAGTATGACTTCTCTGGTCGTCTGAATGCCTGACTGTCACACTTGTATAATTCTTCTGTGTAGATTGATCTTCTGCGCTTTTCTCTATATTTCTACTCGTATGACCTAGTGTGTGTAATTTCCCACAATACAGAGCTCTTGACCCTTCTGTTGCCAAGGCAATGAAAGAAAGTCAATAGAAGTAATTTCATGGTCTACATGTTTGCTTTGCTTCCCTGCAGAGATTGCGATATTAAACGTCTTACGACATCAGATGTCTCCCATTTTATACGCCAGACGAAATACAACCCGTGATTGAGACATGCAGGGCCCTTACTGCGATAAATCAGGGCATGGACTCGAACAAGGACAGAAAAGCAATGTTCAGACAATGACTCAAGTGTGAGAGGTGATGGCAGGCTCTCACCATCAGTCACTCCCTCATGTGAGACACTATGAGCTGATTCTGCTCCAGTCACTCCCTCTGTCTGTCAGCGTGGTTAGGAAATGCCGTTTGTTATCATTTTTTTCTACAGACCCCCGCTGCTACAAGACTGCAGAAGATTCTGATGAGTAATGCTCTTTTTTTTTTTTCTTTTTTCAGTTAAGAGCCACCCGTTTGGACCGGAGTTTGATGAGGTGTATGTAAGTATCTGTCTGTACAGTTGTTTGCTTTGTTTTAAACTGAGTCATGTGGCTGAATAATTTGATGTCCCCTTTCAACCAAAACAATATTGGTTCTTTTATGATCTGGCCTACATTTCCATGTTTCGAGAGTTGAGTGATGTAATTAATAATATTAATATATTTATTTATATATATATATATATATATATATATATATATATACACACACTATTTTATATATAATAAAAGCTTATATAATAGTAGTAAATACATAGAATACTTAATTTATATTTTATAAGGTTTAGCAATTGTATTATGCGCTTTACATTACCTCAACAGGATGTCAAAGACCGGGATCTCATCCTCAACCTTCTCCTTTCTTTACATGACTACCTAGCCAATGTCGCAGGTGAGCGTGCTTGTTAAAACACACATTTTACATCACAGGAGGTGTGCACGTCTAGTGATGATACTGTGTGGGTTTGAGTTAGTGTCCCCTTAGCTCAAAGTTTTAAGACGACTTGTTATTTCTTTAAAGGAGAACACGATTGTGGGGATCCCATCAATCCTTTAAACAGAAGCATCTCCTTCAGCGACGCCTCAGAGTACCTCAAGGTTTGTTTGGTTATTTGATGCTGTATTTTTTGTTGCTGTCTCTGATTAGGCTTTCAGGGTGACTTGAATTATTCATTCAAGTCAACGAAGGTTGGTCTTCTTGAATTAAACATGGACACTTTCTTAGAATTGTAGAATGTTTAAACGTAGCTTTAGTTGCTCTGCAAATATGAAAAATGCATGTTTTAATAAAACGTTTTCCCTTTAAGCTCCAAAATGGAGCCTATGAAGACGTGATTGAAACGTCCTTAGAATGGATCATGAAAACCAAAGATGTTGTGGGAATAAGGTATGTAATATATCTGTGCTTTTTTATCATAAATGTATCATTGTGATTTTATGTTGTTTAACCTTTTGACAGATCCAATAGGAATATATGATACATTAAGGACAATGTATATATCCATAAGGATGGGATGTTCAGTCTTTAATCTATATGTGTGGGTGTTTTGTGTGTTCATCGTATATATGCATATTCTGCTCAGGTTGATTGGTGCTAACCCAGATGAACCCATAGAGGACGTATCAGACATCTCTCGGTTGGAGTCCATCTACCCCCGCATGTCCTTTTTCTGCCGCTTCAGACGGGCCTTCTTCACCGTCATCAACAGAATTCTCCTCATCCTTGCAGGTGCTTGTTGTGGTTTTTGTCAAATGTAGAGAACAGACTAGGGATAATTTTTCCTGTGTTTTGATTTGTGTCTGTGAGATGGCAATTTCATAAATTACCCCTCTTATTCTGTTTCTCCGAAGCCATCGGTGTAGTTTGGGGTTTGGTCTATTATATGAAATACAGATGGCGCAGAGAGGAAGAGGAAACCAGGCAGATGTATGACATGGTGGAGAGGATCATCGGTAAGCCCACCACATCACTTCAGACTACAAAATGTATCCAGTGATTAGGGGTTATGAGAATCTTTAATCTATGTGATTTGTGTTTGTCCAGATTTAATGAGGAGCCATAATGAGGCAAGTCAGGAGAACAAGGAACTGCAGCAGTACCTCCCCATTCCTCACGTCCGTGACTCTCTGGTCCAGCCTCAGGACAGGTATGCCATCTTTGAGAATGACAGAATGACGACATACTAAAATGAACTGCAAACTAAAGAGTCATTTTCAGCTCACTTTGGAATGCCCTTGTTTCATAATCCAATCAGTTCCAGATGGACAAATCGTTTAATATTTTGTTTTACTGGAGTAAAATATTTTCCATTACTTAAGTAAAATGGAACGCAAATTCCTTTTCATGTTTCCAGAATTTGGCAGAATCTTCCCCTAAAATGTTAACTCATTTATTTCCAAATACCAAAATCAAGTATTAAATGGATTTGTTTGTCATTTTCTCAGAAAAAAGATGAAGAGAGTATGGGACAGGGCTGTTGCGTTTCTCTCCGCCAATGAGTCTCGCATTCGGACAGAAACACAGAGAATTGGTGGGGCAGATTTCATGGTGTGGAGGTGGCTTCAACCCTCAATGTCACCTGATAAGATGTCCAGCATTCCCTCCAAAGTGTGGCAAGGCAAAGGTAACACTTGCTTCATTTATTCTGATATGCATGGCCAAAGTGGTGGGCTGTTAAACATACTAGCTTTTCTATCAGAGATCAAATAACCAGTTTGTGCCTTCGTGGGTTTGAAGTAGCTTGTTGTATCTCGCAGCTTTTCCATTGGACCGAAGAAATTCACCGCCAAACAGCTTAACGCCATGCTTAAAGATTCGCAACATGTTTGACCCTATAATGTGAGTTTGCAGAGAAGCTTCACATGTGACCTAGCATTGATAATACAACAACAACGCGTTTTGGTTGGACGATAAGTTAATTTTCTTTATTGTTCTTAACAGGGAAGAGGGGGAAAACTGGCACCTGGCCATTCAAGAAGCCATTTTGGAGAAATGCAGCGATAATGACGGAATCGTTCACATAGCTGTTGACAAAAACTCAAGAGAGGTTTGTGTGTTCTCTGCTGACTTTTCCTAGAATCAACAATATGTGGATCTTCTAATAATCCTTTATTTGCTTTAATATTGTCTAGGGCTGTGTTTATGTAAAGTGCCTTTCAGCAGAGCATTCTGGGAAAGCCTTCAAAGCACTTCATGGCTCCTGGTTTGATGGTAAGTGAATGTCAATTATCAGAACCTCTCAGAATCAGAACAGCAAGATCATGTTTTAGCACAAGAACATCATTTTTCGATTCTGTCTGTAACTTTCATAAATCGCTTTGAATCGCACAATTTCAGTAGATCACTATACATCCTGTTGTATTTCATTCTAGGTAAGCTTGTAACGGTAAAGTACCTGCGCCTGGATCGCTACCACCAGCGTTTCCCACAAGCCCTGGGCTGCAACACACCCCTCAAGCCCACCAGCTCCAGCATGAACAGCATGTCACGCCTGAACCAGCGATCCAGCACGTCCAGCTCTCTTTGTTTCTCCTGAGGGACGTGCAGACTACCACCACCATCCTCACCGCTCTCTCTTTTGCTATTTACGAGGCTCCTGCGTCCTCCTCACCAATGAGAAGCGCATTTGGGAGCTTTTACAGTAGGGCAACTTGAGTACACACAGTCAACTCCTGTCAGCTATATGCAAGCAATGGCGTGTGAGCTACTGCTATTATTTATCCATGTCCTTTGGTATCAGGCAAAGCAAGTGATATGTGAACACTGGTGTATATCTGGTGGAAAGAGAGCTGCTTGGGTCTTCAATAACTTTGTTTAGGAGAGGTGGACACCACGATCTGCTTTCTTTCCCATATTTGGTGCAAGTGGACACGCAAATTTACATTTCTCGATGTGTTTTCTTTGATTTGCTGTCTTCAAGGACACAAAATTGCTTCCAACTCCGTTTCGATTTAAAAACACAATGAGAGCGATCAAACCGTTATATTACATCTCAAGCATCTGCTTTTTTTAACTCCTTAATTTCAAGGAGCTATGTTGGGCTAAACATAGCTGCATGTGCTGGTTAAAGTATGCCTATATTTAAGCTTTGAATTGTATCATATATTGTGGATGTTTATTTTCCTGAGGATGTTTTAGATATTGCATTCGCGTATGTTTTTCCCCCCCTTCATTTTTTTGTATTTTTTTAATCCATGATCGGCATGCGCACACTCTAGAAGGGGTGCTGTAAATATATCATTGAATGGTGGTGGTTAAAATCATCTGTATAAAATTAAAATCGTAATAAGCTGTCGTTCATTTCTTGCCAACAGAATAGCTACACTGATTTTGCTGCGTTCCGAAACGTCCACAGGGTTGTATTCGACATGGCGTTGAAAGAGTAATGAACAATGGTTCGTTTCCCTTTTAATGCTGTGTTTCCGAACACTAGCCCCAGTTGTTACAGCCTGATTATATTAAAGTATATAATTATTTACTGTTGTTTATATTTTAAAAGTTATGCTTTCACCATTATATTTGTTGCAAATATTATCTTTTTTTTTGTCCTTGCACATATCTTGAAAATTTTAATTCCACCCTGTCGCTGTTTTTAAATGTCCCCAGTCTTTCTAAAAATTCCAAAGGAGACATTGTAAGGATGGAAGTTTTTTTGGAACTTCCTTGTACACACTTGTGCTGCAGTCCCAGCATGTCAGTCGAGATCTGACGGTCCATTCTGATTTGTGCTGGGACACATTCATAAACGGAGAGCATGTCATGCTGCTTTTGTGTCAATTTTGGATCACAGAAAGATTTATCAGTTTTTGTTCAGATGCAGTTTGGGTTGATATGAGGTAAATAAAATGTACCTGTTTATTAATAATGTTTTCCTTTCTTGTGCAGTGTCGTTTAAGCTTTTAAATATTTGTAAAAAGATTGCAAACCTCATTTTACTCTCACTATATTTACAAAACAATTGCAAAGCTTTTGTTTAAAGATAAACGTAAATATTGATGTTCTATAAAAAAACATTTGCGTTAATGACTGAAAACAACTGGAGATAGCAAATACTAACACATCCCCAGTAATTGATGATTATTTATAATACAGCCCCTCAATATTATGAGGAAGACGTGTTAAAGTATTTTCTGATTAAAAAAGTGAAGCATTTAGTTCTGCATTTTGTCATGTTTTATGGGGTAAGTCATGACAGGAAGCTTATTTAAACTTTTATGTACTTTTCAACAATACAGTGTTTTGGATAGCAAATATTTTAATCATACATTTTATTAATACTATATTCAGGCATGTGACAACCTGTCTATGAAAACAGTCCCACTTGTCTTGTCATATTCCTGTATATTATAAGACACAGTATGCTTTTATCAAGTATGTTATACAGCCAAGACAATCTTGCTAAAGCCCTACAACTGCGACACGTTGAGTTATTATGCGCGCAAACAACGCATTGCACATATTAGGAACGGCGCTGAGCGGCGGGAGGAATTTCCCACAATGCACTTGTCATTACCTAAGAAGTACACAGACGTGTCGCTGTTTGACAAATGCGCTGCTCTTCATTCTACAGCCTGCTGCTCTGCCCGGTGTTAGCTCTTCCTTTTCTGTCTGGTACGTTTAACTTTGACGCTTGTATTCTTTATGACGCATTTTCAAAATACTTGATTGTAAGCGCGTGGTTGCGGGTGACAGGAATAGTTGTCAAGGACTGCGCGGTCAAAACATAACGCAATACCGTTATACTTAACTTTCGTTTCGATATTGACATCGCAGCCGCGTTGCGATGTATACGTTTGTCTTGTCTCACCTATTTAAGTGTATTAATGTGGTGTCAAAAGCCCCATAAGGGTGTTGTTTTGTGTTCCACTGTTAGAGGCATATCAGTTACACTTGAAATACTTTGTATGTAGCCTCCCACAGGTGACGACGTTTAAGCGCAGACTTGCCAGTTTATGAAATTGAAGTATCGCGAGAGCACCTCGAACGCTCAGCTGTCGCGATACCCCGGCGTCATAGGCCGCTCGGCTTGCGCAGTGTCACAGGAAGACGATCACGATGTTATTACGTAACGTTGTGTTTGTGGAAACCGCATGTCGTTTGTTGGCATTCATATTTCATATCATGTTGAGTGAAGGACGGTTTGCTGGCAATGCACTTTAAACTGCTTATGTGGATGCAATGCAGACGTTGAAAGCAACAATACAGACTAATGTTGTAAATGTGTTTGTGGGATGTTTCTGGCGGATGGGAACAGGACACTATCTATTAAATCTGTCCCTGACACTGTAAGTTGCTCACAGTCATATTTATAAGGAAACCCATAAGAATTGATATTGGGGTTTATTTTGTAGGTTGTTGTCAGTGTTCTCTTGCTAGTTCAAGCCACTGAACGTTCTGGACTCTATACACTGGCTTACACCCTGTTGCATCTCATTCACTGTTTCTGTAACAAAACAGGTTTTTACTTTGGCCATTGTGGGTGCTCCAGAGCAGAGGCACAGATCCATGCCAAGATATTCACATGCTTGAGACGTTAACACACCCGTAATGTTGTTTGATCCTTTGTCAGCTATTCACTTCAGTCATCGTTGTTCACAATGACCAGGAAACCACCATCGCCGCTGCCTTGTACAGTTCGGCTTGGCTTTTAAAACATTTTACGCCTCATTCATCTCTCATGACCATATATAGTTGTGAATCTGCCCCAAGTATCAAGCGTGATGTATTTATAAGCTGTATTTGAGTTGCATTGAGCGCTTGTTTTTCCTGAGCATGGAGACTTGAGGTTGTAATTGTAGTTCAACTGAGAAACTACACTGGTAAAAGTAATACTGTCAAACGTGCAGTCATTCTTGAAATAAGTTGGCTTTACTCAATAGAATCGAATGAAATCACCTTCGCAAAAGTACCTCGCAGGGCATCTGAAGCGATTCTTTAAATAGTACAGACAAGGTTCTGATGAGTTAGAATTAGATTCGCTTCTTTAGTAGAACAAGTCAATTATGAAATGATCAAAATTGCATTTGATGTTAAAGTTATTTACAGAAATGCGAGGAATGTGAAAGACGTCAACTTCATGATCTGGCCAATTATTAAGCTATATGTCATACGCTGTATTAATCTGTATTATTTATAGTCCAGTGTGGTAGTCTGTGTTGGCTATTTTTAAAATACGACCTTGCTTATGTCTGTATCTGTGCATGTGTTGAAATCACTCCTTCCAGTCAGCCTAGATTTAACATTTAACTTAACATCATTCACTGCAACATCATGTGTCTCAAAGTTTTGGCTGTTGCATTTTTGCACCGATTATAGATTTGGATGTACATGATGAACAATTGTGGGTGTTTATTAACAAGATAAGGTCAGAGGCCATCTTTGCACTTAGATACTGTGGTAAAAAAAACTGTTGTGACAAATTAATTTATATGATTTTTATTTATAGCATCATTTCTATGCAGATGTGTCCTGGTTTCGATTTTTGTAATCTAAGCAATGCCATGAATACATAAAATGGCACACTGCAAGACTAATTGTTAGGGGCTAATATTAAAGGGATAGTTCACACAAAAATGAAAATTCTGTCGTCATTTACTCACCTTTGAGATCTGTATAAACGTACAACAGTTGAAAGCCTTCTTCCAAATATCTTTCTCTGTGTTCATCAAAGCTTAGAAATGTATACAGATTTGGAACGACTCGAAGGTGAGTAAATTATGACTTTTCATTTTCATATTCTCTAATGATGTTTAATATTGTTCTCATTTAGTTAGAAATAGAAACACGAAAACCTTCATGACCACTAGATGGACCTCCTTCCCTACAAACCAAAGCTTTACCTTCTCGTTCAGTTGCATTCACAGGCTTCGCCTGTGTTTGCTCATGTAGTTAATCTGTAATCTTTTCTCACACAGTTCAATACACTAAGTATTAATGGAATCTTTTTCTCAGGTGTTCATTCATATTAAGGTGAATTAAGACTTGAGAAAGGCGATTGTGGAATAGATCTTTACTCCTAATTGCATGACTGCTGAGTGACGCTGGCACACCTTCCTGCTCTTTTCCTTATAGCTCGAACCTACTGCGTGTTGTCAAGGCCAGGATGGCTGTACATCTTTTCCGATTCATGACCCCGGTCGTATCCGTGGCCCTGCTACAATGCAGGCGTTCCCCTAGAACCACAGGGCAGCTTCTAACTCTGACTCCGCTCACTACGATAGGTACTGTAACCACACAGCTTTTGGGCTTAACTTTTATAATGGACCATATGTGTAATAATATGCAAGTCTGTTAGTTAGTCTGGTTAGCAATAGTCAAGTTGCTCAGCGGATGGGTATGAGTGTGTCCTAGTTTACATTTCTGACGTGCTACAGCCATAAAAACAGCTGATACGTTTGTTTGAAACGGAAATCATATCTATCAACCTATGCAAATTGCTTCCTACATCTTTACCCTTTCGCATTTGTTCCTCATGTCTCAATCTTGTGGTGACCAAGATATGTTCTCAACGTGTTTTATGGGGTGTACCCTTTTTATACCAAACAATGTTTTTACTAAAATGATTGGGGTCTGCTACTAATACTAACAGATTAGTCTTACTCTTGGCTTCCAATTGTACATTTGAATGTGATAAAAGTATCAATAGAGTCCCTGTTAACCTGTCTCTCTTTACACAGCGATTGTTGATCAATCTTTCCCTGCATGAAAAGTGTCAGCCGTCCCGTGACTGGCTGCTCTCGTTGTCTATGTCACTGACATCTGTGTTGACCAATGTTGTGTTTTTTCTCCTTCCTCTCCCTCCTCGCCTATGTGTGTCCTGTTTTTTTTTTTAGCCTGACAGTTAGGAGGGTGTCTTAGAGGGCGGCTCCTGTATCGCCCCTCTCTCTTGTCACAGCAGCATCAGCTCCAGCCATGTCCGGGTTCAATCTTCTGCATCTGGTCAGCCAGGGCCAACCTGTAAAACTGAAGGCTTGCGGTCTCCCCTCAGGTCACCTGGATGCTGTGTGTGTGTGTGTGTGTGTGCTCTGCTTTCTCAAGCTCCTTGATGCTTTGTTCTGCGTGCACGAGCTTTTGACAAGGGGTGTTTGTCTAGTGTCATAATGACGTTATTTGTAGAGAAACCAACTTAATTTATCTAAAGGTAGCCTGACAGAGCTTTAAATGAATGTGTTTTTGCTTTAAATGGCCTAGCATGAAGAACAAGACTTATTGTGTCAGCCTAAGTTTATGTTTGCTGATTTGCTTATATGGAATATCAACAGGCGAACTGATAATAATTGTAATTTGATATGAAATAGACAGGCGGGCTGCCTGATGTCAGGTTTCATTTGATGCCCGAGTTGGTTTTTCTGCATTTGATGACCCCTTGCACTGAAATGTCACATTTGCTCTGTGGTTCTTCTCTGTAGAGATCTTCAGTTGCTCAAGGATTAACATCTAACTCACCATTTTGCCTTCTTTTAAGCCTGCATGTACTGTCAAGCTTCAACATTAACTGTTATTTTCTACTAATGGTTGCTTTGTATTCATGCTTTTCCATTTTAGGAATCTAGATTTTGCAATAATTTGCAATAGCCAAATGTAGTATCAAAAATTAATCTAAAAAGACCTTCATCCAGCTTGATTGGTAAACTTTCTGTAGTAAACAATCCTAAAGTATATAGCAGTGCTTGAAATGCAGCTGAATGGTCTTTTATGTTAAACTACTGTGCTATGCCATCTTAAAATACTCTGCATGTTAAGATGTCCAGGCTATATTCGTTGTAAGTTAAAATTGATTTAAAATGTAGTTTTAAAGGTTTAGACCACCCCTACCCAGAATGTTTTATGATATACAGTGCTGACTTGCTAGCACTGTTAACATTAATTTCCACATTGTTGAGGACATAGGTGAGACGAACCATGATAAACATCCAGGGCACAAAAGGATATGTTTGGTTTCAAGTCATGAGCGAAAGGAACGTGCTTAGAACAAATCTTGCCGGTAATTAGGAAATAACTTACACTTGAGGCTGCAGCGGAGGGAAGTCTGAGAAACGTGAGGATTTGTAGGGTGACCTCTCGGTGCACCAAAACTAAATCATTTGCAGGGGGTGACACAGACCAAATTCCTGAATTTCTTTAAATGCCTCCTAAGAGGCTTACTAAGACAAACCGAGAAATAAAACATTTCTTTTCCCCACCCCTTCCTATTCTCTCACAGTATAAATAGGGTTCAGAGCCCTTCATACACAAAAAATAGGAATTCTCTCCCTGTCTTGCTAATAGGATCCAGAAGACCCTCTCTCAGAGATGAGAGAGGGATATGGGAAATCCTGCAGGGAGTGTGGGGGCCTCCTCTTTGGTCTCTCCTCCCCTCGTCCTGTGTTTGTCAGATGTAACTTTGTACTCGCTGGACAGAGGAGAGCCCATCAATGGAGCCCATTCACCAGAGGGACCTTTAAAGACCCTATTATTTCCTTTATTCACATGGTTTCAATCTTGTCGAGAGGAATTCTTCACATAGTGGAAACGAGAGGAGACCTGCTCTCACCAGAACACTAGCTGTAAAACTGGCAGAACAATAAGGCTGTAGTACAGACCCCCCGTAAACGCAGCAACGGGTGAAGAAATTAGCTAAAAATATGTGGAAACAAGGGAGAAGGTTCTCGGTAATTGGAAATTGCAGTGGAATTGTGTGTAATTCAAAACCGCTGTGCGTCCCAGCGAATAAATAAGGTTCAAATGGACACATGGGTTCTTTTAAAAACACGGCTATAGAGCTTGTCTTGCCAAATTGGATATTTTTACTGTAATCTGCTTTATCTTATAATTTTATTAAACATCTTGGCATATTTTTCCCCCATGACTGTGTCTCATAATGTATTTGTATTAAAATGAGATGATATAGTGGGATTGTTTGGAAGTGCAATTTAATGCTGTCAATATAGCAAAGGTGCCATGTGGTCAGTTTTAGGACTAAGCTCTAGAGGTCAGCATTGTTGTAAAACTAGGAAACGAGTATACTAACGCCTGTAGCGTAGATATTGTAGCCTTTTGTATGGACAGCCAAAATAAGCGCTCTTCTATAACTCGCTTTGTTATTCTGGGAAATAACAGTGCAATACTGGCTGTAGCACATCAATTATATGGAGATGTTTGGATTGTGTGTGTGTGTCACTGATATTGTGACTTTTTCTAGGTAAGAGTCAGCTTATTATTTACAGATTGGTCTTCGCAAAAATAATTTGCAACAAAAATGACCAAAATCACTAACTCTTACTTGAAAGGAGTCACCTGAAATACAGAATAGTTTAGTTTTAAGAAATATTTGTAAAAACATTATCCACGTTTTGACGTACCTAGAGGTTTTATTGGCGATATGGGTCAATTATGCTTGCCGTAACTTATGTCCTGCTCTTTAGGAACGTGCCGTAGCAAGAAGACATGGCCCAAAACCTTCACCGAGGAGGAGCTGAGGAAACGTTTGACTCCGATGCAGTACCATGTTACTCAGGAGAAAGGCACAGAAAGGTGACGTGCACCATAACTAGAAACCACATGACATCTTCAAAAACCTTAAGTTTTATGCTTAAAAGCTAAAAATGCTTTAATAGATGCAGAAAATGCATGGATGAAGTTTACAATATTACAATAGAAATGTTATTATAATTATGTTACGATTTTTTGCAAAAAATCTTATACAATTATTACATCTTAATCTATTGGCAAATGTTTCTAGATTTATTTGTATGGCTTCAATATGTTCTACAATGTAAAAAAGGTAAACATGAGAATGTGTACAAACTTTTAAGTAAAAGTTGCATTTACCTTAATTTTCTTTTCATATTTTTTTAATATACCGAAAATATCTGTTTTAGTGAATATTGAAACATATCATGGACCTGTCACGTTCACATCACCCATAATGATTATTTTACACCTAAAACGTATGGCACTTTTTTTCCATATCGACCCAAGGCGGTGAGATAGATGTTGTGCGGAAGGATGTAAAGTAGGGAAAACACTGCCGCTTCCTCTCTCCCCTCCATCGCTCAGTGGCAAAAAACACACGTGGGGAAAGTATTTATCGGCCCATTGGCAGGAAGAATGCGAAAAATGCCTTTGGCCTGAGAGAGGAGTTCCACATTTTGTCCTTATCTGGATGCTCTATAGACCATCATTCATTGATGTCAATTAGTTTTGCACATATACTGCCCCAAATAAAGACAGGGCATTGAAAATATATATGTGGTTTGAAACGTGGTTTTCCAGTATGCATATATGATGTCACTGTTTGACACGATTTCTTTTTTGCATTCAGTGCTTTCACAGGAGAACATACAGATAACAAAGAGGAAGGAGCCTACCACTGTGTCGTCTGCGGGACCTCTCTTTTCACGTAAGTGTTGATAATAGTTAAAGTCCCAATGAAATTGACTGTCAGTCTGCTCCCAGTTCCATTTTGTAATGTTATATATCCTATCTAATCGAGCAAAAACACAAACCACGTCCAAATTTAAATGTGTCAGAATAAGGGAAGTAAACACCATCGCAACTTCCGGTTTACGGGGACTTTAATCTTTATTTAAAAGTTTTACTGTTTATAACTTTTTTTGACTCCTAACAGTATCTCTGTAAAGTTCCTCCAGCTGAACCGTAGAGCATTGGCTTAGCAGTGCATAACTCATGCATACAGTCCTCAGGGTACACACCTATTGATAAAAAATGCATGGAAAGAATGCACTGGAAGTTGCTTTGGATAAAAAGTGTTTATCAAATTCTTAAATGCATGAATTGTGTTCTCAGTAAAAACCACAATCTTAAAATGCTCTGTTTTGTATGTCATTGCAGGTCTGATAAGAAGTTTGACTCCGGATCAGGTATGTATCCACACTCCTCAATAGCACAACATATTTAGTACTAAATCTTTATAAACAAGATTCACCTTGTCTTTTTATATTTGGATATGAACACATCTTTTTGTACAAGCTAATTATGGTACGAATAGTTTTATTACCTTATACTTTTCCTGAACAGCGACAGTATCTTAAGCCGGTAGTAATGTTTTTATAAATGAATGGAGTAACAGAGATGCCAAATTAGCTCATTCTCCACAAAGGGAGGCTGTTTTGACCTCATCAACCTACTTTATGGTTGATTTCAAGGACAAATGTGAATCGGTCAACTGGATAATGGAGCACAAAAGCTCTCAAGGCTCCTTATTAAATGATTTACAGCACGTACATAAAACAAACAGTCTGCTTTAAGAAGCTTACAAAATATTTTAATGAGCGCTATCTGTTACTGTAAATTAATGATATTGCCGTAAGCATTCAACTGTCATTTTGATATTTTGTGGTTCCTAATTTGTCCACATGAACCTTGGAAATCTGTCTTTTGCAATTACGGAATACCTTCCTGGACAAATAGGGAATAACGTACTGGACCTTTTATCTTTATAATTGATCTCATTGCGAGATCTAATGAAGAATTGAAAAGATGGAGTTCAAAATCTGTCTGTGGTAGATGTGTTGGCTATCATAATGCATGTGTTATGTTTTTATGTTCATGTAATTATTCAACGTGGTTTGAACACTGTCAATCATGGCTATTTTTTCTGATCATATGGAAATGCTGGCCATCATAATGTGGCCCAAATGGCCTTTGTTGTTGCAATGTCATAGTTTTCTCTTTATAAGATTAAGATGTGTATTAAACCTCTTTTTTTTAAAGCTTAAAAAGACTCTCATCAGCTCAGACTAAATGAACGTTGAGTTGATGTTAAGTGTATACAATGCCAATATAATATATAGCAGCTACGCTTTGCTGATTCGTTACAGATTCGAGATTAAAATTCCATACTTCTGCTGCACTAAACAGGCTATTTTTACACGGCCTCCCAATGAGGTATATGCGAATGCATGAATTCTCCACAGAAAACAGGCAGAAATGAGAAACATATGCGGGCCGTGTTGAAAAATCTGATTTTTGTCATTGAGATGGGAGACGAACGTCCCGTGTACGTGGACAGAAGTGCAGCCCAAAGTAGTATAAACTCAATTTCCTGTTTTGTTAGAGCGCTGCTACACCGTTCGATTCACCGGGCTCCTTGCCCTGGTGATAAAGCTCCATTAGATCAGGTCTGCAGTGATCCGTTGGGATTCTCCTGGTCTGAGTCATAGGATTCCTATTTTCCTCCAAAAGTGTCCTGCGAGTGGAGTTTGGCGGCTTTGTAGTTGTAGCCAAGCGTCTTCGCTCTGACAGGGAAGGGATGGGGGTATCGAGAGTTTTTGGGGGGTGAAGGAAAGGCGTCTGCTAGTGCTTAAATGACTTGTTTTTTTCCATAAACAGTGTGACAGCAATAAGCACACTTCTGCTTCCTTAAGCCTGACCTGATCTCATTCAGAGTTACTGATGCTTGGTTATCAAGATAGATTACACCATTAGTTGCCAAACTTTGTGTACAAGGAAGGGTATGAAAGGGCCAGATCTCCTATGGTGGCCGTTGAACAGTTCTCTCTGCATGATATTTATAGGAAAAATCGCTCTCAAGCTCAAATGAATCATTGATGTGCAGACAGTTTGCTGGTGCATACAGTTCTGGTTTGCCGATGGTGGTCGGAGACACCAAAAATGTGAAGAATTAGTTTTGGCGTAGTGCAACTAAAATGCAGTAGAAAATTGTGTTTAAAGAAATTCTGATTTTCAGAAATTGTACACTGCACCTTTAATGTTGTGAACAATAATTGCATGTGGCATATCCTAAATTGCCAGTAGCATTTTATCAGTACTTCGTTCATCCCACATTAAGATAATACGTTTTTTGAAACGCTGTCTTTGCAAAAATTAGCTAGGCTTTTTGTGAAGATATAAACAAATATGTGGTCGGAGGCTGTGTAGTAGTAAGTTCCCAAGGTTTGTCTCCTCCAGACGTCCCACCTTCTTAGAAAGCCATAAGCAGGGACCACCTATGAGCCTGTACAGCCATTCTTTCCACTCACACCCCTGTTACTGGATAGAAAGTTTCCAGATGAAAGAAACAGGATTGTGGGACACCAGTGATAACACTGTCGGTTTATTTCCCTTCCTGATCTCATGAGACGATGGCCAGACGTACTGTATGGCATATGGACGATTGCTTTGTATTTGGATTAGCATGAAAGAAAATGTTATTAAATATTAATGTGATCCATACAATGTTTAAGGACATTTTGTAGCTTAGCTGCAACATCCGTGTCCTAGCACATACTTTATATCAACTGCTTTGCCTCAGCTAACAGAAAAAAGATTGGCAAGAAGATGAGGTCCACCAACATGCTCTCTTGAAGGGTCACTTTACAATAAGCTCTTTACTGGTTTTGCAGGATGGCCTTCCTTTTTCGATTTGATCAATAAGGAGTCTATCGCGCAAACCGATGACTTTTCGTACGGCATGCATAGAGTGGAGATAAACTGCAGTCAGGTACAAAACCGAGTGACAAGCTTTTCGACAGTTTTATAGGTCATTCCAGCACATTCTTTAAGGTGTATTTTTTTCCCCCTGCCCTCTTCCTGCAGTGTGGCGCTCACCTGGGCCATGTCTTTGATGATGGACCCCGCCCTTCAAGAAAACGTTACTGCATAAACTCCGCCTCTCTCAGTTTCCAGTCAAAAAACGGTGCCTCTGAAGAGGCGGAACCAACCGGAGCAGCAGGTCAATTGCCATCTAGTAAGAACGGTGAACTTTAATAGGACTTGAAATATACCAATCAAGTCGCTGATGTCACGCATAGGCTATTCCAAAGTCAAATCAAGCCGTGCAATCAGGCAGATATATTTTTTTGCAACGTTTGTCTGAATGATGTCAGGAATGCAGTATGCAATATACACATCCCAGGTGTCTGGTTTAAATGGCCTTATGTTTGCCTCTCAACTTCATGATGTAAGCATGGTTTTGAAAAGCTGTAATTGGTCCCCAGAATGCTTGGGAATACTCAATGGTTGTTTTTATAATGTTAGAAGTGTGTTTGTAATGATTTTGTTCTCCGAGATACAGTGGGGTTCTAGCGTCTTGAGAAACGCATTGTTTTATTTTTTTGTTTTTGTTGAATGTAACTTAAAATAAACAGATTTTCAAAGTTATAAAGGCTTAAATTGAAAAAGGTTTTAAGATTTGCTTTCTCTGATACCCTGGAATGTTCACACTATAAGAAATGATTTGATCGGTTTGTCACATCAACATATGAAAAGTTGATTTGCAAAAACTGATGAGTGTCTAATAATCATGTTTTCTTACTGTGCATTCCAAGTAATATGAATCAATCTGCAGTTGAGTAAGTAAAAACTAAATGACGCAATAAAAAACATGATTTTTGAGTTATCTGTTTTTGCAAACAAATGTTCAAATAATAAATCTTCACATGTTTTTGTTACTTTAAAATACTTTAACAAATTATTTATAACAAATTATTTTGACAACTAAATAGCTAATTATCACTATTTTACAATTAAAATATATGTTTTCAATTAAAATCTAACTTTTAAATTGAATAAAGTTTTGAATTCGTCTGTTAATACGATACAGCCAATTTTATTTTACTTCAAAATCTAGCTGTTATTTAGCAGTTTCACCACTGGTCAAAGATGTTTGAACCCCACTGAATATTGAAAGCCCAACGATTGAAAACATATCATGTACGTGCAGTCACAGAGCTGAGCTGTTTCAACAGTGACATGCGATATAGGGAGGTCATGAAGTTTGAGAAATGCTATGCAAGTGCTCCTATGAGCAGTAAAGTAAGCAAGAGTGGAAAACAAAGCATTCTTTGAAAAAAAGTGGAAGAGATGATAAATTGTTAAGTCTGAACACAAATATAGCCTGACTTTTAAAGGTGCTGTTTTGGTCTCCCTGCTTGTAGTGCCTCTTTTCTTGGATATGGATTCACTTCGATTATATTGAATATTGATATTTCATTCATATTGACCAGTGTGAATAAAGAAGTCATTTAGAATATTGTGTTGACGTTGTGAGTTTTGTTTACAGGTGTTGAGAACACATGCACACATTCATGTACATCTTGTTTTTCTAATACAAATTTGACTCTGTTATAATGTTGCTGTTTTATATTTTTCATGGCATCGATTTTCCTTTTAAATGTTAGCTCTGATATCTCAGATGTGATTGCATGTATTTAAATGTGAAAATCATTTATGTTCCACGTCACTTATGGTGCTTTTTATTCTGCGCTTTATGGAAAACAACAGCCTGGAAACTTCTTTTTGGGGTTTGAAACCACTGGTGAGTAAAAAAAAAATCTATTTTGCTGCTTTTGTCAAGTGCATTTTGTGTTTGATTTATGAATTAAATTGTCCTAGGAAAGTGCAATTATGTAAACAACACCAATGCCAAAAGTATATATCTTGAAAGAAATGCAGAATTTTGTCAAATTACGAAAAAGTATTAATACACCAATTTTTTATTTAGTAAAAGCTTGAATTTCAACAGACCAAAGCACGATTCGTTTATTTCATTCTTTTTTTCAGCAGCTTCCCAAATACTGATCGTCTGCCACAGGTTTCTACTGTGAGCAGAAGGAAATCCAGACACCCCAGGAGTCTCTTGGGTTGACTGGAGCGGTAGTGCACTTGATGAGCTGCTAGAAGTGCTTTTTCAAACCCTGATAGGGGTGATGTCAGCTTCGCCTCTCTCTCCTGGGTGCTGTTGTTTAAAGAACAGAGTGGTTGGCCTTAGTCTGCGAGTGTGGGAAAAATCGTCCGACGGGGCTGTCGCTGAGAGAGTTTACGTTACCCGTGCAATAAAGAATATTTACAAGTCAGGTGTGTTTAGACTGTGCGACGCTGGTGGGGTGGGGGCTTCGACAGAGGATAGAGGTTTGAGTAGACGGCCAGCTGGATTGTCTCAAACCGCCTTTGGACCCCATATCATCTCCCGCCCGGAAGTCAAACAATTCTGTCATTTATAGAGCAAAAGTGAACTTGCTATGTGGATGTGCGATGGCTTCAACTGTTACAAGCCGTTGTTTGTATATGGAATTCCAAAACATCCCGTAGTCGAAATGGGTCTTGTCACATTGGTCTGCATTTATGCTTTAATGTGCGGAATGTAGGGACAGCCTTGTACATTGATCCGTTTGCACATTTTGTTTCTTGTTCTGAAACCTTGGTCCATCTTGTTTTTTGTTCACCAACAAACTATCACACCAAGCACGCACGATCACTTGTCCCTGTGGCCCCATTAGTCAAGCACTAAACCAAACAAAAGAACCCATGGCAGGAGCTCTATGGCCCAAACATACAGTCCATGATCCATAAAGTCATCCAAGACATAAACACCTCACTGAATCCCTGCATGGGACAAACATGAAGACCTTCAATTAGACTCACATGTTGGGTATGTGTACATGCAAGTCAACTTTTTTTCTTAGTGGCTAGATGTTAACTGTAAATCCGTGCTTACTTTGGGATTACAGTAACTTTGCATAGACCTGCATCTGTGTTTTGCATCAAGTTCTTTCTTAAAGCCAGACCTTTGAGGACTTTTGATTTATTTGAATCACTTTTTTTTCCATAATCAGTTTAATGCACCTTTGAAATGCCCGGTTCCCATACCTTGTCCACACTTTAATAACCGAGAGATTTTATCAAGTCTTGTTTTGTAGCTTCTCACAAAAAATGGAGAGCTAGTTGCACCATATCACGAAGCCCTATCCGACACGTCGAGGAGCCCGTTGACCATCCCAAGGTCTAACAATCTTGTCTAAGCCTTCACCTTTTACCTGTTTTTGAGATTCTTCAGATGTCATAATCTGGTTAGTTGCAGAAGCCAAAAGATTTGCAGCACTGCTCTGCCAGCGCTATCAGGCATTCGTCTGATGGATGTGTTGTGACTCCTTTCCTGGAGAAAAGTCAATGATCTCATTTTAGCTCTGTAAAGGTCTGCCAAGTATTTACTTTTTTCAATGAGCAGTGTGGGGGCAGAGGGCCAGAGTCTGTACGTGGCCCCGTTCCAAATGATGCAATTTGACAGAAACCACATGAAGGGCTCAGGGTATGCAGTGTACGGCCAGGGCTCTGGAGGCAACGCTCGGCCTCGTTGCACAGAACCGGACACTCTTGTACTGCGCACGCCTTTTGGGTGATTGGTTCCAAATGTGCGAAGTCTGAGCTCGGCTACCTTAGAGGAGGAAGTACCAATCAAAAAATGATCATGAGGTCAGAAACGAGAGCAATAAAATCTTGTCCTCTGCAGTTATGTGGCTTGAGCTGTGTCAAAGAAAGCACAATTAAAGGCCCGTAGACGGAGCCAAAAAAAACGATCAGTCCTAACTTAAAATGGAACCGTCCTTTATATCCTTCACAAGTCAACCCCAGTTGTTTATGAAAGCTGTTCAGATTTTTCTTCTCTGTTCGAGTTTTGTTAGCAAAATTTCATTTCTTTCCTCTAAATGACGGTGGGCGTCTGTGAGTGATTTATCATCGCTTTGGAATGCCACTAGGCAATCACCACACCACCTCTCTCTGGCATGCCGAACATAAATAAACCCCGGGATTCAGCCGCCTTATTCCTTATATTACTATCAGGAAGTGTCTGCTGGTGATCTATGCTCTTCAAATAGTTCATTCGCAGACCCGCTACAACATTCTTTTCCCAGGACGGGGAATTAAAAAACAGCACTGTGTTTTGAAGTTGGTCAAGGGGTGAGGTTCACCATGGCCCCTGTGTTTGGTTTAGGAGGACGTGCTGTTATTGGGGACGTGTGTGTCCATGTGCAACTACCGCGGGGTGTAATGGATGTGGTGTGTGGGAATGTGGGGAGCGAGTGTATCTCTCGAGCTGGGAAAAGTTACTTCTTGGCTGTTTGTTTTGAATCTTTTTAGTTGTTTTGACTGCCTAACTTTGCATCTTGAGCACATGTCCTGATGCACCCAGTGGACGTGTCCCGCGCATGACCCCAGGAGGTTATGAGTGGATGCTTTTTTTTATAGGTGGTAAAGGCTGTATACTGTAAAAAATGATTTGTTGAACCAGTTTGCCTTGGTCAAGTCATCTTGTTGCATTGACTCATTAAAGTTAAGTTTAGCGAACATTAAGTGTTAATGTTCAACTTTCATCTGGTAGCATTAGCTTTATGTAAATTGAAAGACTAACTCAATCGTAACTCGATTCAATCAAGCATTTTTATAATGTAGCAACAAATTAAAACTTAATGTGGACAGTAGTCGGTGCGAGATACGTTTAACACCCTAAAAAGTCACCTACATGAGCACTGTTATATACATACATCAACATTAACTTATCGTACAGCTGCTCTGTGTCTAGCCAGCAATATTCTCTTTCCCGTTAGCACAGAAAACAATGCATTTGCCAACTCTGCTTATGAGCTCATTTTATTTTTTGTTTTTATAACAAGTTTCAATATATTTTTAGTTATCAATTTATAATCATTTTTGTAATAATGTCTTTGTAAGCGGTTTTATTTTTACGCTTTTGCTCCAAAGCCCATCTGTAACCTTTCTAACGCGGGCTCTTCATTTTTTTTTACATGATTAGAAACTTCTCGACTCGTGTGCAGAAAATGGCGGATGGTGCGTCCGTCTCAACTTCGTGTGTTACAATAGTACGTCATCGTGACGTAAAGTATGGGGCATTGCACAAAATTTTTTATAGAACCTATGTTTTTTTGTTTTTGAACGGGAAACAACCTCAACTTGAAGGGAAATGGAAAACTTTAAATTACAACTCACCGTGTTGTGTAGTGACGCACTGCAATTTGACAGGACGTGATTTTACTTGTCCACCTGACTAAAACTCGGAATCATTTTTTACAGTGTTGTAGCATGTAAACCTTTTGTGAAAAGGAAATAGTTTTTTATTCAATATGCATTTTATATTGTGTCAAGTGGTGCACACTGGAGAGCAACTATTGCAAAGTTCGGTGCATAGATTCTTATATTCAAGAAGTTTGTTAAAGGCTGTTTGGATTGATCTGGCTTAGTTTGTGTCGGAGGAAGCTGCTGGTTTTGTTTTCCGTACCCTCTCTTCACAATTTGCTAACACTGTTTTTATTGTGATATATTTCACTTTAGATATTTTACATGTTATCATTTACTTTGCGTTTTCTTGTCAACTTATTCTCTTAACCCTATAACCAACCCTAACCCTTTTATCCTTTGCACTTAAAAATTGGGCTTGCAAAGCGGGTTGCCAGGTCGCCGTTTAAAACCATCCCACTTGCCAAAACTTAAAATTTGCCACTTCCATCCCCATTATGCATTACAAAAGGGGTCTACAACCAGGGGCCCTTAAATGAGAGATGCATGTAGCAGGATCCTTATACTAAATGTGTAAACAGCTATTTTAATAGAAACAACCCTATATGTCAAAGCCCTATTATGCATTTTATTGTTGCACATACATATTTTTCTGTGTATTCTTTTTATTGTTAATAATGATTGTTTGATCCTTTTAAGGGATTTGCAGCAATAACATTTTCATTTTACTGTGAGATGAACCGTTAAACATTTACTTATCCGGAACCTTGGTTTTTATGAAGGCTTCAGTGCAGATGTTATGCATTCTGTTGTAAAAGCAGGCGATTTTTGTTAGTGTACTTCTTTTTGTTTCACGCTTCTCTGTGCGTTGCAGAACGCACCGTTGTTTTACCATTTTTAGCTTCGTTGACTTTCTCGTGGATCCGCATTGTCGTGGCTGTTACACCAATATTCATATCAGACTAAGGAGAGCAAAGTGCAACTAACCACGTAATTTTTGGGGCAACTTACGTACGTGTTTAAATCAGAGTTTACAATGCAGAAGCGGTGCGTTGTCATTTGCCTGTCAAATTCATAAATTTGAACAGAAGCTCAGAAATATATGAGCATGCACTTTATTTGCACGAAACTACTTTAATGCGTACTGTGAACTTATCGGATGGGAGATAGAAAATGCACTGATTCTAACCCAGACCTACAGTCTTGAAAGAAAGACATAGGTACTTATCTGATTTAGGCCTGGTTGTAATTTCTCTGTACCCGTGCTTAGCGTTTTTTACAAAACGCTGCCTGTGAGTAAACCGTAATTCACGGACGCCTTGCAGTTCCACCGCGGACCCCCGGTTGAAGACATATTAGGAAAAACACAAATTTTTATGAATAACTTAATCTTATTTTTAGAATGACAGGAAATGAACGTAATCCTTCCACCTTTAACCCCAAATCAACAACAGTGGCCGATCGCACAGAAAACAATGGATTGGCTAACTCTGCTTGTGAGAATCGAGTTTTAAACTCAACTTTTATTTTTTCATTTTTATAACCAGTTTTAATATTTTTTTTATTTTTATATTTTTCAATAGTTTTTGTAATAATGTGTTTGAAGCAAAAGCGTAAGAATTAAACCCCATTGTAGGAGTGCAAGGTAAGCCGGGTTAATTATGAATCTGTTTCTCAAAAGCAGAGGGCTTTTTCCCAACAGCAACTTTGGATAATAACCAGTGTGCGCAGGGGTCAAAGAGAAGGAACAGAGCAGAGCCATATTGACACAGGGACTTGTGGTGAAAGGTCATTTATTCTTTAAGCAAAGGATGTATGGAACATGTTAACTCTTTATTTTCCTGCTGATTAATTAGAAGGCAGAGGTGTGTGTGTGAGAGAGAGAGAGAGAGAGAGACAGGACATTCAGAATAACATTTGAAGGTTCTGGTATCAATTATGCCAGAAAGGACATGGAGAGAAATTGTATTCAGTGGGCCTCTTGTTTGTACCCTTGCACGCTCTGCAGTTCTTACCATTGAGCAAAACTGAGTTTTTATAAGAGCGCATTCAAGAGCCGACGCCGTAAAACTGACAGAGAGCATTTGTGCGTTTGTACTTTCAACCTGTGCAGGGTGGAGGAAAAGACTAGAGTGAGGTTCTTAGCTGGCCCCTTCTTTCTCATATCCCATGGGAGGAAAGACAATATTTCAGAGCCGTGGGTTAAATATAGAATGGTTACAAAGCACTCACGATTTGCATACCTGAGAATAAAATGGTCCTGTTCTGGAACAATTTAGCAGACCGGCGGAGAAGGTCATGGGAATTTCCCGCTGCTGCACGGCCAGAAATGTGGAAAAATCTTCTGGAGAATTAAACTGCACAGAACAACTGCCCTTTGATTTAAACTCTACATTGAAAATGTAAATCCATGCCTTCAACCAAACAACTTCATTCACTGTTTCCCATAGAAAGAATCCGACTGGTTCCTTGAGGTCTTTGTGAGGAAAAGTAATCAAGAAAAAAAACATGAGACCTGATCGGGCCACACTGATTTAGGTTTTCCATCTGCACTAACATAAAATCTCTTTGTATTCACCGTTAGGTTTTCCAAAAACATGACCAGCGGTTCCCACTGTAGACAAAGGAAGAGCTTTTTGGTACAACTTTTCATACATTACTGGTTCATTGTAACATCATTACCAAACAACTTCTGTTGAAAATATGTGCATGAGTCAAAAAAAACAAAAGCTTTTCTTTGATAAACAATGAAAATGTCGAATTCAGAAATGTAAGAAAATTAAGCCTTTGAATGCATGTCATCCTTTAATAAGCACGTTGCCATGTTTTGATTTGCATCCATGAGATTTGAAAACTAAATTAGTTTTTATATTTTATATTTAAGTTATTGTTTTCTTGTACGGCGCCTCAGGAGAGGGAAACAGTGCCCTACCAACGTTGTTTACAGTGGAGGTGGGAGGCTGTTGACCTGAACTGGGGATGTCGTCGGACGGTGGAAGGAGTACTTCGAGGATCTCCTCAATCCCACCGTCACGTCCTCCATTGAGGAAGCAGAGGCTGAGGGCTCAGAGGTGGACTCGTCCATCACCCAAGCCGAAGTCTCTGAGGTAGTCAAGAAACTCCTCAGTGGCAAGGCACAGGGGGTGGATGAGATTCGCCCTGAGTACCTCAAGTCTCTGGATGTTGTGGGGCTGTCTTGGCTGACTCACTGTCCTCTGCAGCATCGCGTGGCGGTCGGGGACAGTGCCTCTGGGATGGCAGACCGGGGTGGTGGTCCCTCTTTTTAAGAAGGGGGACTGGAGGGTGTGTTCCAACTACAGGGGGATCACACTTCTCAGCCTTCCCGGGAAAGTCTATGCCAGGCTACTGGAGAGGAGAATACGGCCGATAGTAGAACCTCAGATTCAGGAGGAACAATGTGGTTTTCGTCCAGGCCGTGGAACGCTGGACCAGCTCTACACCCTCTACAGGGTGCTGGAGGGTTCATGGGAGTTTGCTCAACCAATCCACATGTGTTTTGTGGATTTGGAGAAGGCATTCGACTGTCTCCCTCGTGGCATCCTGTGGAGGGTGCTTGGGGAGTATGGGGTCTGTGGTCCTTTACTAAGGGCTGTCAGGTCCCTGTACGGCCGAAGCAGGAGCTTGGTTCGCATTGCCGGCAGTAAGTCGGACTTGTTCCCAGTGCATGTCGGACTCCGGCAGGGCTGCCCTTTGTCGCCGGTTCTGTTCGTAATTTTTATGGACAGAATTTCTAGGCGCAGCCAGGGGCCGGAGGGTGTCAGGTTTGGGGACCACACAATCTCGTCTCTGCTATTTGCGGATGATGTTGTCGTGTTGGCCCCTTCCAACCAGGACCTTCAGCATGCACTGGGACGGTTTACAGCAGAGTGTGAAGCGGCTGGAATGAAAATCAGTACCTCCAAATCCCAGGCCATGGTCCTCAGTCGGAAAAGGGTGGCTTGCCCACTTCAGGTTGGTGGAGAGTTCCTTCCTCAAGTGGAGGAGTTTAAGTAGCTCGGGGTCTTGTTCACGAGTGAGGGAAGGATGGAACGGGAGATTGACAGACGGATCGGTGCAGCTTCTGCAGTAATGCGGTCGATGTACCGGTCCGTCGTGGGGAAGAAAGAGCTGAGCCGTAAGGCGAAGCTCTCAATTTACCGGTCAATCTACGTTCCTACTCTCACCTATGGTCATGAGCTTTGGGTCATGACCGAAAGGACAAGATCCCGGATACAGGCGGCTGAAATGAGCTTCCTCCGCAGGGTGGCTCGGCGATCCCTTAGAGATAGGGTGAGAAGCTCGGTCACCCGGGAGGAGCTCGGAGTAGAGCCGCTGCTCCTCCACATCGAGAGGTGTCAGCTGAGGTGGCTTGGGCATCTGTTACGGATGCCTACTGGACGCCTTCCCGGAAGGTGTTCCGGGCCCGTCCGACCGGAAGGAGACCCCGGGGAAGACCTAGGACACGCTGGTGGGACTATGTCTCCCGGCTGGCCTGGGAACGCCTCGGTGTCCCCCCAGAAGAGCTGGAGGAAGTGTCTAGGGTGAGGGATGTCTGGGCATCTCTGCTTAGACTGCTGCCCCCGTGACCCGGCCCCGGATAAGCGGTAGAAAATGGATGGATGGATGGATGGTTTTCTTGTACATTTTTATTTGTATTTTGATTTAGTTTATACATCACAATATTTGAAGAAGAAATCGCATCTGTGTTTGTTATCAAAAGGTTTGTTTGCAAATTTGGTCTATTTTGGATTTTAGTCACCTCCAAAAATAATCCTCATTGATGCAGTTTACTCACTTTTCATTTTTTTTCCTCAGTGTCTGAAGCAAGTAAACTAGCCTTCGACTCCCCGGGCGGTGGGGAGTGTTGAGCGCGTGCCAGATCTTTAGGATGTCGCTTGCTGCTCAGTTGCTTTTACTTAGTCTTCCAGACTTTCCCCTGGCTTCTTTTCAAAACAAACCTTGGAGCGAGCCCACAGAAAGCGCATTCTTTCGCGGTCCCTGCTTGCGCGCTTCGCTCCTGCCAGACAGACACACTGAGACAGCATTTATTTACATAATCCACCGTCAGGAAGTCCGAATGTATATACATACAACTCGCATACTGTGCGTACAAACGTATGGGCATTTGCATAAATAAATGAATTTAAGTTTGAATTGTTATTGATTGTTTGTTTGTCTTCACATTTAAAAAATAAACACAACATTGTAATGACCATGATATTATGGTAATTTAGTAACAAGGTATGAGAGGTGATGAATATAACTCACAATTGGAATGTCACTTTTGCTAACGACACGAAAGATGTATTATATTTGCAAAATAGAAATAATAGTTCAAAAATATTTAACAGGAGTTTTGTTGGCTTTGCTACTCAAGCAGTGAGAATTTTCTTGTTGTCCTTGGCAGGTGTTTTATGGTTAGTGTTGTTTAACTTCCTCTCTTTGCTTAAGCTAATTGTGAATAAGCCTTTGGCGAAATCTTATATAAAGCATCTGTTTGCATTGGTCTATAAGACGAGGCCCCAATTACTTTTCTCTTAACGGGATCAAAAGAGGATTCAAAGAATCTGTATCTGTGTGAACGTTGCAGAAAGAAACTCATATTGCTCATAGATTGCTCAGGAGACGCATTCTCATTCGGCAATCATATTTTGACAATTATTGATTATTTTAAAACGCTGTTTACTGTTTTTTTACATTAGAACAATGAGATCAACTTGACAGTTTTAAGACACTTCACACTTGTTTTGTTAAAGGAATAGTTCACCCTAAAAATGTAAAGGTGACAAAAATCTGGAATTATTTACTCACCCTGTTGTCATTTTAAACCTGCATGATTGTCTGTCTTCTGCAAAACACAAAAGGAGATATTTTGAATAATGTTGGTAAACAACAAATAGTAACAACGGATGCAAGTTCGCGAGGACAAATGGTTTTCTCTAACCAACATTTTTCAAAATATCTTTTGTTTTCTTCAGAAAAAAGTTAAACGGGTTTGAAATTGACAAGAGGGCGTGAAAAAATAACAGAATTTTCATTTTGAATGTGATCTATTACTTTAATAACATGAATAGTTTTTTAAATCAGAACCAGACCACGTAACATTAAACTTCTCTTCCTTGAAACCTCTGTATTTAAAAAAATGCTGAGAGAAACTTCTGCATGTAGCGGTTTGCGATTAAAATAGATTTCGGTGTAGCTGAGGTATTGATAGCACTGACCTTTGCTGGCCCCTCCCTCATTTCTTTTTATATTGTGTTAATGCATTTCACATTCCAATCATTCCTGATATACCAAGACTCACTAATGACCCCCACCCAACCCTGAAACCAAACAAAGGTTACGGAAACTAACCTTTGCCCCAGGTGTCCGGCCACAACCGCAGGTGATGGCGAAACGCACTTTCCCATAAGTTATATGTGTTAGCGAAATTGTCACAGGTTCTAAATGTGTGTTTCTATAAGAAATATGTTATTGCTGGTTTTCTTAAAGCATGCGGTTGATTTGTGACAAACCCAAAAATATTTGTGTCCATGGAGAACATGAATGTGCAGGTGTGTATTTGTTGTAAAACAGACACTTGTTCAATCAAATCATTTTATTGACAAAAATATCTTACAATTTAAGAAAATGTATAAGAGCTCAGCTTATAAATCATTCTACGATAAGCTTGCGGTTTTAAATCGCGGTAAAGGATGGAGACCGTTCATGCACTTGCTCAATTGATTTATTTTCAACCAAAAACGTTACCAATTCCAGCTCATATTTTTGGGGGGTGACTGTTTCTTTAAGAAGGATAGAATACTGCTTTATAGCCCCTCTCTACTTCGGCAGCCAGACGGGTCTGTTCATTGTGATGGTAGCTGAGGTTCACAGCAGCAGACTCACTTGAGATGTTTTTGGGGAAGTTAGGAATGTGCACTGGGCCATTCACTCTCTTATTAAGACTTCCTGTCTCCGAGGCCAGGCTTCCATAAATTTGTCAATGAGAATTAGTTAATTGAAGAACAGAGCAGAACTGACCAGAGCAGCACTGTGAATGCGTATGAATGTGCTGGGTGTCTGTGTGAACACGTGCATTAGTGCGATACAGGCGAGAGAGCACATGCGTGATGGTTCGTTGTGTGTGTGTGTGTGTGACAGGTACATCATGCCTCTGAGAATATTTCTACCGTTAAAAACATTTGCCTTCAGGGACAAACTCACAAAGCTGCGATTTGCTGCACCCTGTAACAGCGTTCCACCAGTGAAAGAACTCATATTTTGAACTAACCAAAACTCTGTATGTTCATAAACTTAACATGCGTCTCAACTTGGCAATCGCTCCTGTTGAAAATAGTTGGGATTGCTGTCGCTATATGACAGGAGAATGTGGAGAGAAGGAATTTAGTTTCTTGTTCAAGTGTTATGGCGTGAAGTAAAACAATTGTATACAGAAATTTATTTAAAATTTTGGTTGCACATGGGCATAGTTTACATTAGATATTCCTAAATTTATAAATGAATCCTTTAGTAGAAATCATCTTTCCTGGACGACTCAAATTTGATCTTGTTTCACATTTTAAGCTCAGCACTTATTCTATAGCCTTCCGACACATCCCCTTTAACAAGTTTACTTTTGTTGATCGTCAAAATGTTACATAAAAAAACAAGTGAAGACCTGTTTTTATTAATTTAGCAGACATTTTTTTCAAAGTGACGTGACCGATTACATGTAATGTTTCCTAGTTTGTAATATTTTCTATTTTAGAACATGTTTTAAGAACATAAGTCAATATGTGTCTGAAAAGTGCTTATTTGCGTAATATTCAATCCCATAGTTAAAAAAAGAAAAATAACTGTAGTTGTTCACAAACTTTTGTCAAATAAAATTGTGACTGACCTCAGTATTTGATTTAGGATTAATTCAGATTGAAAACATCCGGTTAGGGAGAAGGAATGGCAAAAGAGTCCAAGGCACATGATTGAATTCTAACTGTTATCATCATTATTTAATGGAGATATTCTACAAATATTAAAAGATAAAGTTAGTAAAAGTAATGCCTTAACGGAAACAAGCAAAGCTTTATCATTTGTTCAATAAGAAAACATCTAAAGTGAAAAACCTGATTATATTCCAGACATAAATCACTGAGCGCTGTATCTTTCCCAAGCAGAAGCCCACTGGTGCGGTGAGGTGCACTGAGAGATTAGGAGGCAGGGACAAATTTTGCAAAGCTGTAGGTTTTCAATGGAATGAGCTCATTTGGCGTCCTGTGAGCTTTGTGAATGAGTGAATGTGGAGTGTTTGTTGTCAACTTCTCTCCTGTGTGCCGGCAGATGGAGCCTGTGGCCTGCCAGCTATCATCTGTAGCATTTAGTGCTGGCACTGAGTGGAACAGAGGAGTCAGGTAGCACCCGGCTTAGATTCGGGATTTAAAAAAAACTTTTGGCTGAAATGGCTTTTGAACATTAATGGTTGTTTAAAAGGAGCTTTGTTCGGTCAGCAATTTTATTACCCCCGTTGACTTAACCACTGAGAGATTTCTCAAAATATCTTCTTTTGTGTTTCACAGACGAAAAAGTCATATGCAGGTATATTTAGTAAAAGTGAGGAAAACGGGCTTCTGCCGTTCACCTCAGCTTGGGAGGGACATTCTTTGTGTTGTGTACACTTTGACCTTAACAAGGTGTGGAAGCAAAGTTCTGCCTTGCTCTCATGCACAGAGGTCAAAGGTCTGCTCTACATTTCCTGATGCGCAGGAAGTTAACATGCCAAGATTTTCCAGCACTGGAAGTTCCTAAAAAGGTCTGTTGAGCTTAGCATGTACATGCAAGAAATCACATGTGACAGCTGAAGAAAAACAACAGTCTTTGATATTATTATTATTATTAGTAGTAGTAGTTGTAGTATTGAGATCAAGTAGGATTGATAAGAGATTATAGCATTAGTAAAGATAGTAGTTGTGGTGTTTGTTACACTTTTAATATATAAGAACATGTCAGTGTGGTAATTTAGGCCTTTAAGAAAAGAAAATTTGTGAATCACAGACGCTGTAGCCTATACACAGTTTGGGAATTTGCCCCATTTGACTTTTCCTCTCAAACTCAAAAAGTTTTTCATACCTGATAGCTCACTTTTGCTAGTTTACAACTAAATGTCAAGTCTCTTTTAGTACATATGCAATAAAAGATATTTAATTTTTAAGATATAAAAATGAAATTCATCTTCCACTAATTGATGTCCCATTGATTGATATCCCAATATCCCAGCGACCCGCCAAATCTTAACTAATTCAATGACGCCCTGACCTTCAGAGAATTGTATTATGTAAACAATGTACACAAGACATTTCGCATGGCCTTTATTCTGACTTTCTGTTAGCAAATCAATTAGCTTATACATGGCAAGAACAATGGCAGTAGGAAACACATGTGCTATATTAGGTTAATGTTTGATCACGGGTAATTTTCCTTGCTTACCGGACAAGCCTCATTTGTTAGATTTTAGGATTAGTGCAATATAGGAATATCAGTTAAGTACAATCTTATTTGCTCGGAGTGTGAGCTCTGTTTCTGGCTCTGCGGGATAGTTCAACTGATAAGATTGTTTGCTAGCTTTGTTTGTGTACCACCTCGGTTAATATTGACGATATTGAAGAAATGAACTGCTAGTGGATTGATGGAACATATAGGACTGATAGCAGCTCACCTTGAGGGCTGGTCCCGGCTCCTTCACCTGCTGGCGGACCCTTTGAGTTCCCAGGGTGGTCTATTGTATTCCATATTTGTGCACAAACAGAATACAGCTTGTCATGATAATAGAGCTGCCCCGGGTCGGGCGTTCAAGGTCCTGGGAACAGAAGAAGTGCGCTAGGGCAGAATTGACCTGTTGGCTAAATCGATAGATAATTGGATCTTAAAATTATCTTTTGATTTTGAAACCCATCTAAACCAAGCACAGGTGTTTAGGAAAGGTCGGATTCATTAAAGGGGTCCATCTGACCTCACCGTGCTTCTACATTAGGATTACGAGCGAGACTGGAAGCTATGAATAGACCAGCGGAACCTGGGGACTCGAATTTAGGGAGGTGGGAGCTTATGTGGGCTTACACACATTGCTCCGTTGTCTCTCCGAGGTGGGTTGGGAGCTGGCCAGACGTCCGTGTCACTTCAGAAACAGAGGCAGCTTGAGCTGATAATTTGTCTTTACGAGCTCATGTGACCTTTGACTGGGAGACTGACCCTAGATAGTCCATTCCTATGTGAACAAACTGTGTGGCTACTAGTAATCTAAGCACGTTTGCAGTTTTTCAGAAACACAAAATTGTTTCATTCTAGAGACGTCTTTACTGATTTTTATAACCTGGCACATGAGCATAACTTTTTTACTTTGCACATCTTATAAAGATTCACGACTTAAGTGAGGAGGAAAATGCTTTTACTGGTTGTGTCTGATGTGCGGCCGTAGGCCCCCGGCTGTCGACTTTTCATAAATGTATCGCATATGTGGGGGCCGCTTGAAGGCTGTCTGGGGGTGAAACGGTTAAAATTGTCATCAGGTGGCAAAGGGGCTGTGGTTGGTCTCGAATCTTTTGAGTGTACCTCCGTGGACGACTTCTCCCACAATTTGGCAAAAGCACTCCACACTTCTGACCGAAAGAGAAAAAATTCAAATCTGTGTCCGACCCAAAGAATTCCTTTTGAGCTCCTGTTTTTACACCCTATAAACGTTTATGACTTGCGTTCATGTTATTTACCAACAGCCATTAATGGTAAAAAGAATATAAAGCAAATTCAAAATAAAACCATAAATAACTAAATCTTACTCAAATGCAAAATATGCATAGTTGATTTTCAAGGTTTTATCTGGTTTGATTTTAAATACGAACATTAGCCTTTATAGTGGGATGCTCATGAACACTTTGGCAATGCCAAGCTTTTTTACCATTGATCCTTGGAAAGGGGAATTCCGCAAAGGGAAGAGTGACGCGCATTTTGCACAATATGTGTACATTCAAGTCATATGTCTCCGTGTTCTGACAAAAGTTCCAAGTTGGCCGTAATCGATCTTGGTAGTACTTTGGGCAGTAATTTGCGGCTGGGGCTATTGATCGTATTCGTTTCATTCGCTGGCGGTCCTGACGCCGCTCTGTCTGCGGGGGAGTGGTCTGAAATTCCTCTTCTCCACCTTCTTTGGGGGTCTTAAGAGCTGTTTTTTATGAATGAACTGAATACCGACGACAAATTAAGCGCCCTCTTTCACAAGAGAGGCGCTTCTTTCGATTTCTGGACCTTTAATGATGGAGAGCATGAAATGAAGCTTAAAATAAAAAGTGCGTAATTGTAAAATAACAATCCATCTGTTTAAACATATTATTATTCTCACTTAACAAGGGGTATTCACTAAGTATAGTGAATACCAAGAAAAGTGCGTAACGTCAAAGCGAGCTTGCCATTGTACGCACACGCATGACATTTTTATAATAACGCTTGTAGTATAATTATTAATGCATTAATTCATTATTGGTCTTTTCAGCAGTGCATGTACATCAAGATCCTTAAACTCTCGGTTATAAAGCCCACCTCTGACACAATTGTATTCAGTTGGAGAGGGTAAGGGAGGACTTTGCCATTCCCCCCCGTTTGTCGGTCAGATCGTGGGAAAGGGCCTCCAAGTAAAGCAGTTTATTCTTTGACACTGTTGTTCTAAGTGTAATTGATCGCACTCCACGTCGATGGGCGGAAGACTTCAAAGACACGCGGCTGTTGGAGGTCGGTCTGCTTGTGCTCTCGGCCTTGGGGGACAAAAAAACAACTGCTTCACTTTCTGTTGCGACGCACGCTTTTGATAAGTGTGCAAAAATACACATTGTGCATGCTCATAGTTACCAAGCAGTGCTCCCGAGGCCGAACGGCAAAATGTGGCCTCGAAAAATATAGACTGTATTGCAATGCATGAATAGATTTGAACAACTTGTGTTTCTTACTTACACTCACGATTTCCTTTAACAGAAGTGCACGCACACTAAAGATAGTGGATTAAAATACATTTATGTAAATAAATATTCAAATAAACAAAGAGTCTATCAAACGTGCTGTCTCTTTAAACTTTCTGGAGTGCGCCCAGTTACATGAATGGTGCTGGACACGTGAGTTTGTCTCAATTTGGTCTCTCCTCTTAGCGTCGCAGTATTTCTCGTTTTCTCTGGCTGTCGTCCAATTCTTTTCCTCTCTCTCTCTCTTTTTGCGCCTCTCGTGCCCCCTCCCTCCTCGTGTTATCCACCCACGGGAAAAGTGATTTTCGCCTCTTTTTTTACCTCATTCGCATCCCCAGTCAGTGGACTTATTTCCGTGTGGGCAGCAGGGATGCTTTTATAATGCCAACGTTTTTGACAGAACCAATCCCTAGAAAGTATTTCCCCGCAAATGTAGGGATCGCCGCTCCGGTAGCTCGGGTTTGACACTGTCACGGTCCGCAAATGTCCCGTTTGCTCACACGGTGACCGAAATCCCAATCGATCACTTTGCTTATCTTTTTACCAAAGCCACCCCCACTCAATTCCACGGGGGAGATTTCTTCTCCTCGTGTTGTGTGTATGTGCGCGCGCGTGCCAGATTCTCAACCAGGAGGCAGCACGTGCTTCTTACAATAGCGTAAAGGCGCGCGTTTCGTTTTTACCTTTTGCGTCCCGTTTCACGCGCGCGCCGGCTTCAACCGCGTTGTTTGTCATTAGCGCGCGCTGCCCGTTCCGATTCTAGCAGCGGGACGTCCGGCGACTGACGGAAAGCTCGCGCTACACTAACGGAAGGTGCGCGAGACTCAGTTTGGTACCAACACGCACGATGAGCGAGCGCGGCGAGGAAACCGCCGGCGAGCCTTCGGGATCGCAGGAGCAGCCCGAGCCCGCACCGCCGAAGAGAGGACCGGGCAGACCCAGGAAACCGCAACAGGTCAGTGCGTGGCTCTATCAATGCATGTGTTTCGAACCTTTTCACGTAGTTTTGTTTTCGTGAATGGACGCGGTCGTGTTTATGAGGTCTCGTTACGGACGTGTTTTTGCGTACCGAATTACGAAGAAGGGGAGAACACGGACCGTATAGCGCGCGCTATAGGACCCGCCGCTGGAGAACCTGTTGCACAAATGGGGTTGGAAAGTTTGCTTAGGAAATTCTCTTAGCAGTGCAAATGAAGTTTGCATGAATTGTCAACAAACAGAAAAGGTCTTAATGTGGGTGCGCTAAATGATGCATGTACCCAACCAGACATTTTCGGCTGTTTGCATTCACAGCCTAGATCACGAAACACAATCGGGTGCTACTTGTTTATATTTATCTGCACGCGTCAAATATTGCATATAAATACCAGTCGCACACACATATATACATTACGTGTTGTGCGTAAAAGAGGGAATATGGATGAGGGAAATCCTGTACGAGATGTGGGTTGCTGTTTTAAAGGTACCTGTTCGTACGTCGATGATTATTGGCTGCTACTTTCAATTTAAAAATGGTTACTTTAATAACACGTGAGCGATTACATTGTGTCACGGAACATCTTGCTGTTCGGTCACGGCCGCATCCTTCAAATTGCTCGCTTTCGAGCGTCTGTGCGGCTTAGAGGATGTGAGTGTGTCAAATTATTCACAAATGAGTCACGACAACGCATCTTATTGCAAGTGTCCAAGAGGAAGAGAGGTGGCGAGGGTTAAAAGTAAAGTCACCCGAATACTGAATAGTTTGCCTTGTGGGAATGTCACACGGTCGGGTGTCAAACCTTTATGCGTTTGGTATTAATCGGGATGAAGTTCTGCCTTTAAAAATGAATGTGATGTTTTTGAGATGTCTTTTTTTGTACGTTTCTCTTAGAGATGGTGTTTCGGTGAAGGTTGGATTTTCGTTGTACTAAGGACATCAACATCACGTGATTATTACCCCGGTATTTCCTGCCACAATACTATATATAGGCGTGTAGTAAAAAGAGCAGCTGTTGTAATTAGGTGTTAGAAGAGGCAGGGTGCTTTTTCATTATAGTGGAGACTGAGTATATAACTGCGAATATAAATAATAAAACAATTTACAGCCAGCCTTAATATTTACATGGACTATATATAGGCACGTGCTATATAAGATGTATACATTTTCTTTGCACTGTGTATTTGTAGGTATATTACAGATGTTCTGCTTCAATTGTTGTGATGGTTGTCCGCGAAAGAATGTCGCATTTAAACATTCGTGTTCCTTTTTGTTAACCGCCCCATGCGCGCACAAATAGGCACAACCTTTGTCCGCTCCTTTGGTCTTGACTCATGAAACACGGAGTGAATGGGAGACCACAAGTAAATGTGCACATCGTCGAAAGGGACCCCGTCCTTTTGTGAGTGAGTCGGGGGGGCGGGTAAGAAATGAAGGTAGTGGGTCCAATTGAACACTTGAACGCCACATTTAAAATGTAGAAAATTCATTAAAAATACTAGACCAAGTGGCGTTCACAGCTTTGCTTTACTTCGCCACGCGAGCACTTTGAACGGCCTTGAGGTTAATTTTTGTAGACGTTTTCAAGTCAGGTTTTCAGTTCGTACAGGTGCTCTAGGAAGGTAACTGCAGGTGTCACTGGCTTTAAACAAAACAAACCATATTTTAAGTATGGTTTCGTTTCAAAGAGTGTTTTGTGCAAACGTTTTGAAAAACAGAAAATATTTCATAGCAGTTTTGAATGTTTTGTTAAATTGTGTAATCCAGTAACATGCGTACATTTATAAGAAGTGTGGAAGTGCTTTTTGGAGCCCCTAAATAAGCTAGTTAAGAGGGGCCTGGTTTTGTTTCCTGTGCTCATGGCCTGCGTTCACCTCCTTTCCTCCTCAGGAGCCCACGGGAGAGCCTGTCCCCAAACGGCCGAGGGGTCGCCCCAAAGGAAGCAAAAACAAGGGCCCCTCCAAAGCAGCGCAGAAGGTGAGAGCCAGTCACAAACGCACTCGCACACGTGTACAGAGACGCACATTACGTGTCGCCTCGCTACTGGAACATGAATAAAAAACACACGCATAGAAAACACACTTCTAATTTTATATTCCAGATATTATTATCGCCGTCTCACCGGTGGGCTGGGTTTCAACAATGTGTGCCATAAATACGACAAGAGTCCCTTTAAAAATCTTTGTATCTCTCCCTCAATATGCATTGTTTTTCACCACTTCACGGTAGCATGAATATTAACTTGAGCAGAATAAATGTGGAAACTGGTTCTTGCCATTTGTCATGAATCATTTCTCCGGAATGTGTCACGAACATTAAGACGCATATGAAATTTGTCAACATCTGGGGGCGAGTGTGTGTATATACTGTATGTACAGGGAATGCTTCTCTCGCCAATCTCTGTTGTTTCGCCACAGAAGTAAAAACTAAGCTCCAGTGTTGTGGTTCGGTGGTGACATATACCTTAAAGTAGCACTGAATTCGACACGCTAACATACACACGCTCAAATACATAAATACTCTCTCTCCCTCTGTCTCGATCTCCCCTTAGGTAAATTACCACGTGCATGAGAACCACAAACATGTTGCCACACACACACATTTGTGCATCTGTATACTCTACACAGGGAATATAGAGCACGTTCTGTTACATATTGCCAAACGAACTCTGTTCCCATTCCTTCCTAATGCCCGTGCAAACAGAAAAGCAAATCACAGCATCACAGAAGATGTGCATTGTGCACGGGAGTTTCGCTAAATGTGACGGCGGTCAACATTTCTAATTGCAGATTTCTGATTATGTATTGGGAATGACTTTAAAGAGGGGCTGTTCTGGAGAGCCTTTCTTGATGAAGTCATTAACATTTCTTCCTCGCTTGTGTGTGTGGTCTAGTCTGGCATATGTTTGTGGGAAGTCCCCCCTCCCGATCCCTGCCAACTGTCAGTGCGTTTGGGTTTAAAAGCATTACTATGTAATTCTCTTCACTGAGCTATCGGGGTTGTGTTTGCGGATTTAGTCCGTGTTAATAACCGGCTGATGGCTCGGCCCGCTTTCTTTCGCGTTAATGTACCGCTGTCACGGGCCTGCTTTGAAAAGCCTGAGCACTCTTCTGCCAGCGTTGTCCTGTTTCATCTCGTTTGGCATTGTTATGATATGCGTCGGACTGATAAATCTTCTGAGATGAAAGCAGTCAGAACGGAGAGGCGCCACACCAGAGACACTTTCACAGGGTTTGCCCTTCCACCCGGATTCAGTCGTCTTTTAGAGTCTTCAACCACTTTATGATCGAAACGGAGTTTTGAAGTCCGCTTAACAGACTGCCCGGCAGTCTTCTTTAAGATAGCAGTGACAATACCTTATTGTATTCATGTTTTACCTTAGGACCTTAATCAAAGTGTACATTTCTCCAATCTTGTGTCTTCTTGGACATTGGACAAATACATTCTTTGGTAATGAAAGTCGCATTTGTAGACGAAAAAAATAATACATTAACTACATTTAAATTGTAAGTACCTAATTCGCAAGATTTAGAAATGTATTTTTAACAGTTTATATTGGGATTTATTTGGTTGAATTAACTATCCTACCCACTCTCTCTCTCTCTCTCTCTCTATCTCTCTCTCTCTCTCTCTATCTATCTATCTATCTCTCTGTATGTATACAAAAACAAACCTCAGGAATGACATAGGCACACAACAGCAATGTAAAAGACTGAGAGAATGCAAAGACACATTGCGCAATCTCTTAATGCATCGTATTTTCTTTTTAAACTGATCCAAAACAACATTTACTGTAAAAACAATAATATTTTGAATATGAATATGAACTTGCCTTTGCACTATTCAAGATCTGCAAGAATAGATTTAAAAAAAATATTTTGACCACTTTGTTGCGCTTCAATTTTGTGCAAATAAGTGCAAATAAAAAACTTTATTTTCATTTTGAATTTACTCAAAAATGTTCTCACAGGTTAACAGAATGAAACCAAAAATGTACCTATAATAGCACATTCAGAAAACTCTCTTATGTTATCCCACCCCTGCATATAAAATTACTCATGCCATGATTTTGTTAATAGATCAGCACAGCAAAACTCTAATTTTGGAAAATGTAGCAGTCAGTCAAGTCGTTTTTTTTATAAAGTCATTGAATGCATTATAGATTCTGCTATTGTCAGTCTTAAGTTGCACAACGCAACCCACAAAAACGATATCAAATGAACAATCCAGGCTACAATAAGCTAAACAGCCCAGAATATACCGCACAATTTAACATAGTTGTGTCTGTCAACACATAAAACCTGACAAGTTTCCGCCCTACTCCGATCACTTTCAGTCATAATGACTCGCTGAAATATTTTCCATTCACAAGTCATTGCTGGAGCTCCATACTGGGCACCTGTGGCTAATTTTAAACCCTACATTCGCAAAAGTCAGTTTGGTATGGGCGAGACCACTCCTCCCTTAATACCGGGGTGTCTCCGTGTCGATGAGGACAGAGAGCATCCAGGTACGCGCGTGCATGTCGTGGACTTGGCTGGATGAGACATGCAAACACAAACATGATTAATTGATCAGGGTGTCATCTTGCAGACCATTAAACCTGCTGTTTAAAAATGCAGCATCCCCAACTGAGGACCGAGGCCACAGAGACACTGATTGGCCCAAGAAAGACAGACAAGGATGACAGGAATAAAGACATAGAGACAGTGCTGTAGAGAGATTACAGTTAAACACATTGTGTCTTTGAGACAAGCATGTTAGTGTACCGAAACGTTAGCCTAATAATCTTATTTCAAGACACTTATTTACTTATAAAATATGTCTGGTCCTATAGTATGCTTAGGAAATAGGGACCCGAGTTAAAATCTAGACTTAAAGTGGTAATTCACAGAAAAATGAAAATTCTGTCATCATATACTCAACCTCAAGTTGTTCTAAACCTGTATAAAATTATTTGTTCTGCTAAACACAACAGAAGATATTTGGAAGAATGTCAGTAACCGAACAGGTCTCATCCCCCATTTACAGTTATAGTAGGAAAAAAATACTATGGGGGTCAATGGGGATGATATCTGTTTGGTTAATGAAATTCTTCCAGATATCTTCTGTTGTGTTTAGCAGAAAAAAGGAACTTGGTAAAGGTTTGGAACAATCTGAGCAGGAGTAAATGATGACATAATTTTACATTTTTGGGTGAACTATCCCTTTAAACCAACCAAAACGGCCTAAATTTTTTTCGCCATTTTGTTCTATGACTTTTTAAATCATGTCACTTCGCACAGAAGCAAAAAGTATTGTAAGCAACCTAAATATGCAAGGTGTACAAACTGATAAGTGTCGATTTTAAAAACAGACCCAAGAGCAGACTTGTCTGCCACGGTCCGATGACAAGCATCATTTTTTGAGCCAATGGTAGTCATGCAACATAATATTCAAAGCTAAATTCAATTAAAAGCATTGAAATTCCACTTTGAACTGGCTTCTAATAACATTTGGTTTCTGGATCCAGTGGCAAAAACTGCATCTCTGGGTTTTTTTATCTTGCTTGCGCAGAATGGTGAAGCGTCCTTGGGGTATTCAAAACAAACGGTGCTTGCTGGAGAGGTGGTTATGCGAGCCTTGACCACGTCTGCATACTTAGTTAGGGCAAACAGACCGAACCGAAGAGGGCCGAACACATCACACACAACAGCGATACCTACATACAGAATACAAGAACAGAGTTTATTCCCTCTGGCGCATGAATAATGGTATTTGGAAGAATGCTTGTAACCAAACAGTTCTTGGCCACTATTGACTACCATAGAAGGAAAAATTACAACGGAGGTCAAAAGTGCACAAGAACGGTTTGTTTTCCTACATTCTTAAATATATCTTCTTTTGTGTTCAAGAGAACAAATACATTTATACCTACAATGGTAGTCAATGGGATCCAAGAACTGTTTGTTTACAAGCATTCTTGAATCTCTTTCTATGTGTCCATCAGAATAAAGACATTTATACAGATTTGGAACAACTTGAGTGTGATGGAGACATCATTTTCAATTTTGGGCGAACTGTTTCTTTAAGAAACAATTCTTTAGGAATCTATGTTTATTTTTGTATTTATGATCCATATTTTGTTACTTGAAAACCCATAAATCAAGAAATCCTTTAATGAATGTGATCCTTTCAAGCAACAGTGTTGTTAATAGGTAAGAGACAACACACAACCCTCTTTGATTTGCATCTTGCTCATTTGGGTGTACCCGGTTAACAAACATGATACCTTTGACACCCACCCTTCCTAGGTCATTCTCAGAATTCATCGATGTTTGATGGTTTGAGTAAGGTTTCCTTCAGGGCTCCGCATGACAAATACTCTCAGGTACTCTATAAATAATGAAGACTTGTCTTGTTAATTGTGTTGGAAGGCACCGTCGAGCGAGCCCGTGGAGTAAATCCCCCCGCTTCCACCCGTCAAAAAATTTCAGTTGCGATTTCAGAGGTGGTTGGAGGGCCGGTCGTTGCCCAAACAACACAAAAAGTCAGTGTGGAATTCTCAATCAAATAAAGGAAATCCTTTACACTTCTGTTTTGGGTTTGATGGTTTTCTTGTGTTATGTAGTTAGACAAGACGTTGACAAGAAATTGTATTTAGTGCTTGAGCAAAATTTCGGGATTTTTATAGGAATATTTAGGAATACCTGTGTTCACAAAGCTCAATTAAGCTTTTTTGTCAGCTGAAGTGCTGGAAGCCAATTCGGATAAAAGTGTCTGTCAAGTACATTTAAAACCTTCAGACGTAATATTATTTATTTCATCCGGTGTCGTTTTAATCCTATTTTATTTGTCATGAATGTGTGAGCTGTTTTTTGAACAATGTTCTTCATGAAGCTTGGCATTACAGATCATTATCAACATTGTTTTGTTGTACAGACGGCACTTCTGCCACACGTCTTTGTGTTTTAAAGAAGAATGAAAATTATATGGGTTTGAAATGAGATTGGTGTCAGTAAATAATTAGAAATTGTTTTCTTTTGGTTGCTATTTTCAATGTTTCAGAAAAAAATCTAATTTGAAGCACATTCTGGATCTTCTATGATATAAAGCCCTAAATGTCTTCCAGTGCTTTTATCTGGGTGCTTTAGCTGATAAAGGTGCCCTATTTACACTTGAATGGCATAAAATTCCCCAAGTGAAATATTACGCTACACATACCAGGAACTCTAGCGATGTAGACAGTACATCGTTGGAGGGCCGAATATACGTTACAGACCCAACACAATTTTCTTTTAGCATTAAATGTAGCACCAGCATTTCACCCTCACCTTCTGTGCCCATATGGAAACAAACAAATATGTAATAAGTAATTGTGTGCCTGAAATCTTTGCTTAAAAGAATTGACGCTCATTTCTGATATTTGGCATTTGCAGAAAGCTGAGACCACAGGGGAGAAAAGACCCAGAGGAAGACCCAGGAAATGGGTGAGTTTGGTTACATGAATTATATTAATTATAATGATATTTATACTTGTAATACAGGTATTTTCTCTAAAAATGCTTGACAAATGAATAGAATCTTAAAAAGTAATGACTATGTGCAAAGTCATTTATTTCTGTAAAGAGTTAAATGCGTTCTGCAAATGAAGGAGGAGAATGTGCAAATGTTTGCGTTCTGGTTTAATTCAATACGTCCTTCGATAACCTGACGTTTTCTGCGTTTATCAGCCTGCAAGTGGCACATTTGATAAATAGCTGGGGAAGTGAAGCCGCAGGCAGTCGAAAATGCCACCAGCATAACTGAAGGCAGATATGGAAGGAAAAATCTCTTGTGGCATGTCCACTCTGGTGTCCTTATGGATTTTCCCAGGCAGAGAGGAAAAGCAAAGCATTCCTAGGCCCCTGAACACACATTAGCTTGAAAGATTCGTGATTGAATTAACTTGATGTTTAAAGAATGCTTGTAGTATTTTATATGAATTATTTGCGTCCTCCAATGTAATTCATTTCATTCTGGTGTTGTAGGGGGTGGCTTGGAAGCACAAGCCGAAATGATTAGTTCAGAAATAAGTGCATTTGTATTGGAAGAAACCGTGACCCATCTGACTATATCATCCAGGAATGCGATTTGAGTCACATGTGAGCCAAGCCGTTCCAAAACACGCTTTACCTTCAGATCTCAGCTGAGACCCTTAGCTAACATTAGGATGTTCCGCTTTCACTCGCCATGACATAGAAAACTGTAGCTTTAGTTTCTATAAGTGAACAGTAAAAGATGGGACAGGGTATGATGAGGACCATAGAAAGGATTGGGAAATGTTGCGAGCCCGATTCAAACCTGCAGCGTATGCATGAGCACAGATTTTTTTCTGTATTGCTAATATTGTAAGGGTGAGATTATGCAGAACACGTTTTAATCTATTTAAAATCAATGAATTGCATTGAAATGCATTGCAGAAGTGAAATCTGAAGAGGCCGAGGTAGATGCACCACATACCAGGATAGAATGTGACCCAACCGTATCTGTTTAAATGATAAAGCAAGTGTATGTGAGAGATTGTGAGTTAGGTCGTGGGTTTCAGCTGTGGTGTAGCTCTTTGGACTGCACTGATAAAAGTTTACATTTATTGGCCTATTTCTTTTTGTACTGATGCCCAAGGTGCATTCGGCAGTGCTTTCATGATGCCTGCGTGATGCAGGTACACACTCCCACGCTGTACATTGCTCCCACACACAAATACACACGCACATTGATGTCCTTTAATCTTAAACAAATAGATAATGGGGTAAAATGCGTTGTAGATGCTAAGTAGACCTAGTTAACAGATAAGACTTGAGTGCTTAACGAAATATAACTATTTAAAAAATTATTGCTCTTCATTGTTGAATGCATAAAGTAGCAGGCTTTTATTTTGAAATGCAGGAGATTTTCCGTTGAAAAGTACGATGTGTCAAAGGTCAACTAGACTTCAGTCAGGGCTGTATTGTTGAAAAATTGTTTGTTCTTTTATAGCTCAGTTCCCAGTTATGTGGAAGTGTAAAGTGTAAAATTCATTTGGTGAAATGCAAATAGAAAGGACCAAGGTGTTTTGCATTGCTGAAATCACCCGCGGGACTGTTTGGCCAAAGTTAGAGCTAAACTGTGCAGAGCAGTGACCTTATAGGACCAGAGTTAAAAAAAAGGCAAGATATTTTTCTGTCGCCTGAAGACACTTATTGATTGTTTCCCAAGTTTGTGGTTCAAGCGAATTCATCAGACTGTAGTCATACTACAAATATCCTGAATGTGGAGTGGGCATAGTGGTATGACATCCTGTGTATGAGTCCGAAATAAACTTGATGTCAAGTGTATGAATGAGTGTGAGTCAGAGATGGAAAGCTTTGATTTGAATCACTAGTATGTCCACGGATAAAAACAAGTCTGATGTATTGCAAGATGTTATTGGGTTCAGCTAATGAAGGGAGAGGCAAAAACATTTTATGAATGAGCTGTAGGAAACGTGTTTGTCTGCACCCCTCGGTACTCTTGTATGGGTCATTGTGTGTGGCTTATGATCTGTTTAGCGTGTCACACATGGATTGGCATAGTCAAGACGTTCATATTGGTTGCATGGCAGTCTCCACATACAACTTTGTAGACAAGAGCTTTGCAAAACCTCTTCTGAATAAACAAGTCAGTGTTCTTCATTCAGCCACCGCTCGTCCTCCTGGAACTAATTATAGCATATCCTTTTTGGCTACAAGGGGCGGTTGGAATGTTTTCCTTTGCCTCCAAACCCCCCCTATCCCCCCCCCCTTAGCATCACCATTGCTCTAAATGGTTAACAATGGAAGGTGGATTGTTTAAGTGTATCGGTTTCATCAGAACCAATAAAAGCGCGAGCGCAAGTCTTGAGAAATTAAAGAGTTCACCTGGAAATCAGAAGAATAAACTTTTGCGTTGATTTATCCATCTGTGGATGTCAATTTTAGGATTGTATCTCTAGGCAAAGACTTGTTGAGATGAATGCATTGGGTTTTGTGGTTTAAGATGGACAAATCCGACTTGTTTTAAAAACATTTCACAGGTGGCAAAGCTGATATGTGAAGTTTCTAGTTTGCTTCAAGAAAACTGTCCTCCCAAAAGTGATAAGACGAAATAAAGACCTTGAGCTGTTCAGAATATGTATACAAAAGGAATTCATTGTTGTGTGTTGTGTTCAGCACACCAGTTGCTCGCCCACAAATCGCATCTTATACCCAAGGGATATTGGCATTGACTCAATGTCCTTTGGTTTTAGGTTATGGTCCAAAATGATGATGCCAGGTGCGTTTTGCTTTCGAAAGGAGATCTTGAAGTATAAATAACTCCATTCATTAGGTGTAGAATTGCATTCTAACATTTCAATACTCGTTTCTGCTGGTCCATTTGTTATTTATAAATCAGGCCAAAAGGAAGTCCTGCTAGGGAGAGAATTCTGCAGATCCTCCATGCCGGGCGTAACGTTATCTGCAAGTTTTGCTGCAGCAGCCAAAAGACTGATTTATTGACCCCCCTCTTCCTTTTCCGGGTGCTCCTCCTGCACAGGTGCGGAGATGGACGGAGTATTCCGTGCCAAGCGGACAAGCCACACTGTGTTTTGGAATGGGAGGGGGAATGTTGGAACGGCTATCTCTGTCCTCGAACAGCTAACATTATTCAGTTGTGCACTGCAGTTCCCCTTTTATAGTGCCAACTGGCGAGTGTCCACAGAGTTTGCGTGTTTGATTCTCTGAGTGAGCGAGACCAAATCGAAGGGAGAAGTTTTGCTTTTTGTGCTCCGTATACGCCTCCTCATCTGTCCCCAACATTCAAGCGTTCACTCACTTTTCTGTTTGTTGCCATGGGAAAAATGGGAATGCCCATGGTTTCGATCCGTAAGGGATGTCACATGCACTGAAAAGATCTGGACAAGAGTTTCTTTCGCCAAGAATTCCTGTGATGTGAGGTTGATGACAACATCTTGATTCATACTTGCTTTCTTTTCCCCTGATGGCGTCCTCCACCTCCTCGTCTCCTCAGTCTTTATTGGATCAAAACCATCCCATCACCCTTTTTAAAGTTGAAAAAACACGTCACCATGAAAATGTCGAATATGTCATCTACACAGTGATATTTTACGGACAACACTAATCTGAAATGGAGAAGTTGACAACTTGACAAATTGGTCTTGAGCAAAGTTCACTTGAACCAAAACCGTCATTTTTGAGAGCATTTTGATGAAGGCGCAAACTTCAGAACGGCGTCCCTGGATCCTCCCCGTCACCTCGAGGAAATGATGAAATGAATAAAAGAAGAGGCCAGAATGAGCAGAAGCGGGGAGTACGTTCTCTCATCGCACACAAGGATGTGCTGCTTTTGGCTAGAGGACAGACAGTGTTGTCAGGTGGTAAGGAGCGGAATCCGAGCTGGGGGAAACGGGAGAGAGAGTCTGGCAGGGAAAAGTGGAGGCAGGCGGCGTTCGGAGGGGGAATTAGAGCCGTGATTGGGAGTCATCCAATAGTCTCGTTTTGGTGGGGAGGCTCGGAAAACCCTCAGCCGCTGCCAAAGTGTGAAAAGATTCTTCTCTCTTTTTTCCCCTCCTTTCCTTTTTTTAATGCGTGCATGTGTGAGGAGAAAGGAGGGGTGTATTGGGATGGGAATTTGGTGTCAAACATCAAAACCTTTTTGTAGCCTTTGCAAGCCTCAAGGGCAAAATACTAAACTTGCCCCCCCAGGCATTCTAGACATCAGCTGAAGTTCTGTCTTGAGTGAGAAGTAGTGTGTACTGTAAAAAAATAAACTTGTTGTATGTTATCTTGTTTTGCAGGACAAATACAGTAACACATTTTTTGACTGTTCAAGTCAATTTCAACCATGTGTATAATTGCAAACTAAATGGGACTGAAAAGCTCATTGTTGACAGTGTGTGTTATTAAAAGTATATTAATTTGCAATATATATTTGATTTCATACTCTTGCAGCGTAAACTCGCTCTGCCTAACCAACTTTTCTGTTTGACTGACATGTGGAAAAGAAAACAAATGGCCAATAGTTAACACATTCATTTTTCATATTGAACACCTACTTTTTTGTTTATAAAGGTTTCGGATCAGCTATTTTATTTCATTTAGAAATGCCTTACATTATAAAAGTACAAATTTCATAAAAAACAAACACAGACATGAAGGTGTCTCTCACACCCTCTCAATGTTACCGTTTGCCACTTAAAACAATTGGAAGGTCTAACAAACATGGAATAAAAATCTTGTTTGCACATCATGTTCAAAAACCTTTCAACCTTTAAACAGTTTTGATTTCATCTGGCAATACACTTTAGTTTGATGGTGAGGTGCTGCAAAAGTTAAGTGGGCAGTTCTTCAAAGCTTGGTCGAGAGTTGCAGAAGCGTAGTTTACACTGTGGCTTGGAGCCACTCATGTCTCACACTTGGATGGCTGTGCAAGCTAGATACAATGTGAGAGAAAGATTGGACATCTCTACCTCATTCTCCACATTCTCAGAGCCCCCCCTCCTAATCCCATCTCTGTAACTGAGGCCCGTGAACCTGAGTTCCTGCCAATAGGGGAGTGTACTCTGTTCGTGGCTCTATGAGTTTGGTGGGACCACCTCAACGGATTTCCACCAGTCACCCCTGTGACCCCTTTCCCAGCTTCTCTCTCTAGCCCCCCTTCTCGTTCCAGCCTCTGGAAACTTTTTAATCTTTTTGCTCTGAGCCAGTGACCATAACAGCTGCCTTGATAGGTGCTCCAGAGATGAGAATGTGACCGACAAAGGAAATAAATGGGAAAATAAATAATATCAAAACAACGTAGCGATTTTAGACTCGTCGGCTGTTTTCAAACAGATTTCCTGAGTTTGGCTTTGGCAAAGTTTTCACACAGAGTGACAGCTCAGGAAATCAAAACGTTTGTGTTTTAAGAACAGGAAAAAGTAAGTGGTATGTTATTGAGGGTGACACCTTGTCAAGCCAAGACCCTTATCATATAATGGCCACATGGGGTAGTGGTTCTCACAGAGGGCTGGAAACATGTTTCCAAAGAAAATGTCCTGTACGTCTGTGCAACGTTTGTGCTTTTGGGCAAACGGGCTGAAGCTACGCATTATTACATTTGATACATTTGGCAGATGTTTTTATCCAACGTGTATGAGATGATACCCATGACCTTGCTACAAGAAAGTTACACTTTTTTCACATTCACGTGAAAAGTTGTAAAGCAATATGCAAAAATCTATGTTTTCATGTTTTACTACGAATGATCAGGCATTTGTTTAGATTTTTTTAAAGTTATGGTTTAGATGCTTTTTATGCCTTCAACGGTAATGCACAGTTAGAGAGGCGGCGGGAAAGAGTTGATGAACCTTCGAGATGAAATCCGTCAAATGCATAACTGTTAAAGTAATGCTTTCAGGGATCCAGACAAAAAATGTATTAAGGAGCCATTGGCTCCTATAAATGAAAAACACAGGCGCCAAATTATGTTTTTAAGAGCCACGTACTTACATTTTTAAATGACGTACTTTTAGTTATCCTGTTGTGTGTACATCTTCCCTCTCATAGGTTTTGCTCACATAAAGTTTTTTCATTTTGTTTTTCCTCACAAGCGAGGCCATATGGAATCTGCAGACTTTTCATGTTAATTCGGCACAAAAAATTTCGAAAAATCTGCAGAATAGTATCAAATGTGTTTACGTTGGATGACAAATATAAATATGTGTAAATGTCTTTAAAACGCTGCCTGTCTGTACTGTATTTTTTAATGGCAGAGAGGCTTTGTTATTGATTGATGCTAAGACGACGGTTTAAACTCTGAATACATCAGACCAAAATTGTACTTTGAATTATTTTGAACCAACAGAAAAGGTGCATGTCAAGACCATATTAATATATTATTTATACATATGCATGATATTTATATATATATGCATGTTCACAACACAATATAAAGAAAGTCGTTTGTTCTCGCTTTGAACGGATTTGAAATTGATCCAGTGGTGTCTCAAGTAATTACGTTTCCTGAACTTCATCGTGTTTAGTTTTGTTTTATACGTCTCGAATATCATAATAATCTGCTCATGTTGTGTTGGTTTATGTTTGTCAATAACAACTGAGAGCAGAGCGCTGGCGCTGAGCATGCGGGAAAAAGCCCAGCTGCTGGTGTAACCTGCGTCTCCGTTGGAAAAACGTAAAAAACGAGCAAATTTGCATGGTCAACAGTGGCGATCTCTTCAAAAATATCACTCGAAAAAACTTCGAGAAATATAAATCTATATTTGTAATCTGTAAAATGTCCCAATAGAACAACTGAGGTATTGACCCAGTTCCAAAACTTAAAGACCCTCAACACTAGAAAACCTCAACAGGAACGTTGGTGTGGAACTGAAGTAACGTGAATTACAGTGCGGGACCCCATCCCTTTCTCTCTTTCTTTGAGAAACTCTGGGAACCGATTTCACATCAAACAGCAGAGCCTCCTGAATGGAGCAGATCCAATTTGTCTGGGCTTTTCTTTCCCTTCAGAACACCCCCTCTTCCCTCCAAAAAAAATTCCAACAAAAGGCTGCTTGTCCTGCCAGGAATTTTCCACATTCCTCGCTCTGGCAGACATTTTTCTCTTCTACAAAGGCCCCTTCGGCAAATTCCCCCTAATCGCAGGATTTAGCCAGGCTCTGATAGGTGGCATTCATAGCACTGTTTGGTTGGGAAGGGTGGTTGATTCGGAGCCCGAGAAGAGATGTGTGTTGGGGGGGTGCCCTCGGACCAGGAATCTTTTCAGGATCGGCCGAACTAGTGGAAGCATTCCAAGGGAGATCACAAAGCCAGCGCTGTGGCCCTGTACCCTGGAGATGTCTGGCTTGTTTTCCCCACTTCCACCTCCAGGTTAACAGAACATGTGGCCTTTATTCACGGGAGCGAAGGGGGCGGAGTGGCGTACAGTTACTGGGTGGCTCATCTGTGGGGTCTGCCTCTAGTGAGGGAGTCCTTGGATAAGTTTGCCTCATCAAATCAAGCACCAGTGTTTTTTTTATATTTCCTGTCTTTGTGGAATTTCTATCAGCAGCCCTAAGGAGACTATGTTCAAGAAAGGTTTTTTAACAAACGCAAAACATGTGTTAGCGGTTTGAGTTGAAAGCAATGTGAGACGCATTCCGTCGTTGTAGACGTTCCCCCCTGTATTTCACCAAGCAGCCAGGTAAAATGAATATGGCTTATGGGCAGGAAAGGGTCTAATGGGTCTGAACCGTGGTTAAATGTCTTGGGAACAGTACAGATTTGGGCTTTCACATAAAATGTTCTACGTGAGTGTTTAGACATCAGTAGGCTTCGATGGGAATCTCTTAACACATCCGTGTTTATTTTTGGAGGAAAACGGCAGAATTGTTTGTGTAATGGATTTGCACATAATAAGAAATACAAAGATTTCAAGGTTTCAACTTCTTAAAAAATCAACTGGGCTGTTTTACCAACTTTGAGGATTGGAACAACTCTCGTCTACTGACACTTAATCTGATACCTGGTGTTTTCCCCACAAACTCTGTATCTGCCTTGCGGTTGAGTAGAAGTGTTAAATGATAGTTCACCTCAAAATGAAAACAACAGAAGATAAAAGATATTTTGAAGAGCGTTGGTAACCAAACAACTTTGGCCCCCATTGACTTCCATCGTATGGACACAAAACCATTTATCAGAATATCTGTTCCACGGATGATAGATTCATATACAGGTTTGGAATTACATGAGGGTGAATAAATTATGACAGAATTTTTGTATAAACTCACAACAGAGTTGACTATCTCTGAGAAACCTGACATAGCGTGAGAAGTAATGAATTGGCTTCAAACCCGAAACATTTTTGGCGTAGTCTTTGTTAGACCTCACATTTCAGGGAGTCTTATTTCCTCCGATAAATGTTCATAAAAAATACGTCCCAGTCATTTGAATAAAAGTGGGCGGAGTTAAGAATTACAGATTTCGTGCAGCATCAGTTTCGAAACCCCATCAATATTATAGCCGTGCAGAAGATTAGTTTTTCATTCATTATTGTGTTAACAATGAAGCTAAAAAGACAAAAGCATGTAAAATGTGCAAACGTGACATGCTTATTTATAGCCATCAAATAAAAAACGATAGCCTCCATGGTTTGCCATCAGGACAAAGACTTCAGGAGCCATGAATGAGAGCGAGACAAAAATATCATTGTGGATTCTTGTAAGAGGGAATGAGGGTTTCCCTACAGTGTAAGCTTTGAGTAAATGACTCTTGGCACTGACATCGGTTTTGGCAAGTCGTGCCAGGTTCTAAGAGCAGGAGTCTTCCGCTCGTACTGTAGCCGCTTGGCTTTGCTCTGTCTCAGCACGCTCTGTGCTGGAGCGGCTCAGACATGCAGCTGCACGCTTTCAGCTTTTGCCTCCAGGTACCTGTGCCAGAGGCTGACTTACAACCATTACATAATGTCTTTTTGCAAGATCTTCTTATATTCTTTGCCAAGAATGAAGGATTGGGTCTAGAATTACCAAAAGTCCAATAATCAAAGAACGTTGCTCCATTCACAGCAGGATGAGATGAAAACGTGATTTTGCAGCCACATGCATCACCTTTTGCCCAGAAACATTCTTTGGCGTCCAAGAGCACTGAGTGATCGCTGGGGAATTTAATGCAGATGATCGAACACTTCAGAGGGAAGGTTTTAAGACTTCTTCTTTGTGTTTGAAAGTGGGATGTGGTCTTGTTTTTTTTGGATGGAAAAGATTTAGAACATCATTTTGTCTTCTGAAAGTTCAGGAGTTGAAAATGGTAGCAAGAACGGATTTGGTTGGTTGTTTGCTTACGTTTGACTCGTAATACAACATCCTCTAAAATCCTCACGATTTTTTACACAATTGAGTAAACAGGGTTTGTACAAAAGTTAGCTGTCATTTGGATGTTGAAGATGTCGCTCGTATTATTATTTTAAGGCCTTACTGAAAAAGAGAGGTTGCAAAGACGGTAGAGAAATTGTGTCAAAAGTTTTTTGTGAAAGTATGGTTTAACAGGAATCTGAAAGAAATTAAGGATGTCACATTCTTATGTTTCCTTTTGTCATATTTTATTTTGGAGATGATTTCCGTTGATGTTATCATTCCTGAGCACGGTGGATGTCTCCGTTTTCCTTGTTTCAAGGCATGCGTAACACTGAAGGCTGGAAAATAAATCACAGTAGCGCTTGTTTCCAGTGTGGCGGGTTGTGGCAGGCAATGAATTTCATGGCCAGTTGGCAGTGTAGTGTTAAAGGGACAGTTCACCTTTAATATAATGTACTCACCCTCATGTTATTCCTAACTCGTATTACTGTCTATCTTATCTTGAACTTAAACGCAAATGTGTTTGAAGATTAACCTGCCTGGTGTTTTTTATAACATTTGAAAGAAAATGGGAACCGAGTCCGTTTAGCACCAAAACGACATAAAAGCAAAAGCGATAGATATTAGCTCTCCTTAGCACATTCATTCAGGTTGTTCATTCATAAACAAATTATTTATTTGAAATAAATCAGTTGTTCCATTTCACACAACTGAACCGTTATTGTATGATTCAGTGTGATTCATTTACAAACCATACTTGAGTTTGTCATATAAAGCTGTCATACGCTATCAGAAGACTTGAAATATAATACACAGGTCAGTTTGAACTGTTTTTATGATATTTTTATGAAACTTTTATTGTCTTTTCGCTTAGGACATACTAAATTATATGGTGATTCGTTTTTTGTTGAACAGTTTTAATATCTTGGAAATTTACTTTAACAGGTATATGTAATAGGGAAATTCCCTGCAAAGGTCAACCTAACCATGAAAAAATAAGTTATTACCAAAGTCTTTCACCAGGCTGATAGCGGATAGCTCAGTGGTTTAAATAATCATGTTAGGTCTCTTAAAGTCTCTTTTAGGAATGATTTTCCATAGTCACTCAAGTGACGCTTTCAGTATTGTCACATCCATTCATTTCAATGTAATAGCTATTTTATGTTCTACAAAGAGCCGTCCGTTCTCCATATGTTGGGTATTTTGTCTGGTATTTGCACATTAGTTCACAGAAATTTTACAAAGTGTTTTCTTTGACTTATCCATTTATTTCCCTCTTTAAAATTCTTTTTTCTGGTGTGGCTTCTATCAACATGGGTTCAAGAAACGATCAACAGATTGTTCAATATATTGTTAATAAATGCATTCTCTAAGAGTTTATATTTCAAGTTTTGACTAACAATTCAACATCCATAACACTGGAATTGGCCAATACCAAATTCAGTGAGAAAAGTAAGGGTCGTGCACAGTTTTTTCGATGTCTTAGAAGGCACATGATCCTTTTTTAAAGATCCAATACGGTGTATACAAAACCAACTAGCATGTACCAAAAAAGGGTCTTAATTGGCGTTAAACAATTCTGGACATTGTCAATCACTCCTACCGCAATGTAGACTCGCGTTTGCCGTTGAATGATGAATGTGACCCGTGACTTGAAATAATATTTGAGCAGTCGCTCTGTTCTCATGTTGGCATAAAAATGTAATGGCCTTAACAACCTTTCAGAGTGCAGTTTCTGTTCACTTATAAACACATGCCTTTTTACATTGGAAGTTCAGTCGCTGAAAGGCGAGGTTGTTAAAATGTAACTGTGCAAATGGTTTGGCATTCCTGGTTTTAACAGCCGTCATATTTGCACACGGGATCTAATTTGAAACATGTATGTAAAAACTATGTGAAGTGTTTGTTTCAAACTACTGTGCAATGCTATAGGAGTCTTAAAAGTGCTCAGAGATTTACTTTGTTCTTGTAATTCAAACAAACTCTCGTATCATTTAGTGGATGGTTCTCAACTATCGGGTTGTATGGTTAGATATAAACCTATTGAGCAATTACTAACTCGCACAACATAGGTACAATTTCCTCCAAAGATCATTCGCTTTTATCCCACGGTAGTTAGTTTCCTTTTGGTCACCGAGCGTGACTTTTTCTATTAAAACCAGATCCCATTAACAGTACAATTAAAGTGCAAAGCTGGTGTACTGAAGAAAAAGCGTTGCCTACGGGTGGAAAAGAGCAGAGCACTTAATGTTTGCCTGCTCCTAATCTTGATTTATCCTTAATGTTGCTATTAGTTGATAAATCCGAGTTTTTAAGTAGTTATTTCCTTTAAGAGACCACACTTATTATGCCTCTAATCTTCTGTTTATTTCTGCAGTTTACCCATGATCTGTTATTAACTCATTGGGATATCTGGGCCTTGATTTTTCTAATATTGTATTCTGTATTTATTCTAACTGTATATCCTGCACTTGCTAATGGCACTTCTGGTTAGACCTAAACTACATTTTGTTACACTGTACTTGTATATGTGTAATGACAATGAAGTTGAATCTAATATAATCTAATCTAATGATGGATAAAAGTATCCACAATTATAAAATAAACAAATGTATACAAAACAATAAAATATACCGAATTATAATTTGAAAATTATAGAAAAGAAAAAGTTCTCTCAAACTTGATTGCAGAAAAAGGTTGTTCGTTAACAAAGTTATCACTTCTGGTTTAGTAAATGATTGATTCTGTCAGATAGGGCTGTCAGACGATTAATCGTGATTAATCACATCCAGAATAAAAGTTTGTGATTACATAATATATGTCTGTGCATATTAATTTTGTATTTACATTTACATACACATACATGTATATTTTTTAAAGAAATATTTAGATGTATTTATTTATATTTACCAATAATCGAAATTGTATATAAATGCTTCTTAATTTTTATATTTTTCTTAAATATGTTTATGTGTTTATAAATACAAAATGAATTTTTCACAGTACACGGATTTATATTTTGTTAACACAAACTTCTATTCTGGATGCGATTAATCGCGATTAATCGTTTGACAGACCCAGATTCAGAAAAGATTTGTCTGACTGATTCAACTTGTGAGTTTGTTCTCCTCAAGTTTCTGAAAAGTTGGGTTTTGTGTTGATTGGCTGAGGGAAGCTGGCAGCGAAGCGTGCGAGTGCGCGGTTGTATTACTAGTCAAGTGTTCGGTTTCAGGGATGACAGGGTGGGCTTCTGTTTCACCCTGCTTTTGGGAAGCAAATTTCTAGATCTTTTAGTACAAGCCATACACAGTACAGGGGCGCCGGGGTCATCTCAGCAAAGCTTGCAGAAGTGATTTGGTGTGTCAGCTACTGTGTGAACAACTTCAAAGAGCGAGATCAATCTTGGGAAAGACAATGGTGTGATTTTTCCTTTTGTGCTGGACGGCAGGAGGGGCCGATGTCAGATGTGCCTATAGGGGAAAGAGTTCAATGTCGTCAAGGAGAGGAACTTAACATGCATTGTCACTTGTTTAGCTTTTCTTAACAATTTGCATGACGAATAATAATTTGGCCTTCATAAATGTCAATCAAGTGATTAAAATGATGCCTGAAAGTGCATTATTAGGATGGAAATTTGTTAATAATACGATCTCTATCTCAAAAAAAGTTTTTTACATAAAATGTGCTTTCCTTTAAAGCAAGTGTATGTTCTCATGTTTGATGCGAGTGGTTGGTTTTCGGGAACACGACATTCAGAGGCCACACTGCAACTGTCTTAGATCATCTACAACCATTCATAGGCAGTCAGCCCTGCGTATAATCCTTCATTTAGGTCAATGCAAGAGGAAACAGTGGGATGTTGGCTTGTCTGTCAGGGATACGCCATGCTTTTAACAGCCAATAACAATAGCCAAGTGTAAAGCTTGAAATATAACGTCAGGCTTACTTTCTTACTTTCCATTAAACAGGCATAAATGTACTATTATAAATGTATTTTTATAAATATTTATATATATGCACACACATATCTGTTTGGAACATGTGCATCATTTTCACAATTCCCCTTTATCGCCACTTACATTCTTCGCCCGCTTCCATCCGGTGTTGACATTTACTATGTTACAGGCTGATATCATTCCAAGCGGCGCTGGCACAAAACACACCAGCTGCTCGCACCGATCCCAAGTGTGTGTGCGCGTTGAGGTTGGGTTCCAAACACTGGGGACTCTCATGGTTTTATTTTTGCCTGGCATTCGGAACAGCGAAGAGCTCTTCAGCTGTCAAGCTCGGGTCTTAGAAGCACTTCCTGCGGGGTGGCGGCGCTTAGTGTTTGTGATGTAATGTGAGGAGGGGACAATCTGGCCTTTGTACTGGATACCCTGCACTAGCCACTGTCACGGCATTGCTGTGTTGCACATATGTCTTTACATTCTATGCGATGCACTGTATAGATGGCTGATTTGCTGGGGTATTTTGAAGGTCACCGGTGGGTGTATTGATTTGTCGTGTTGTGAGCAGTTGTATGATACAGTAAGGATTGCGCACAGTTAATGTATGTTTGCAATAGCTACTTAAAAAAGGATGAGCTTAACTTTTCTAAGACGGTACGAAAAAAAATACACGTGCGTGAATTAAATGGTTTTGTTTGTATCACTTGTGTGGCAGCTGTTTGTTTTATTCACAATCTAGTAATGGGTTTCTTTTTGTCTTTCAGCCGCAGCAGAAGGTCCAGGAAAAGCCCGCTCAGGTATGTTAGATAAAATCCTGCACATGTTCATGAATTTTTGTTGAGTATCAAACAGAGCTGATGAGTTATGGATCAGGATCCATCTATTGAGCTGACCAGCTCAAATCAAAATACACGGCTAGTGAAGATTCTTCAATATTTGTTGTATAAAAACGATGCGTTGTGTTTTTCTTGCCTAAGAATGAGCTATTTCCATCTACATACAGCGGACAGACTGCTCTAAAGGACATGTTTCGTAAATACGTTATCACATTCGGGAAAGAACCGAAAATGTCTTGACATAGTAGTCCTCTTAGACATCTTATAGATGGCAATCTGGCAGACAGATGATTTGACAGATGTTGATTGTTTTGCGGTTTCTGCTTGCGACGTTCGGCATAAATCCTATTATGCACCAAATCTTTCAAAATTTTACTTACGAAGTAAAAGGAGAATTTGTGCAATGTTTCTTTTATATTTAGACCTGGAGCAAGTCATTTGTCTCCGTTGGAATTATCAAACCATTCATACATGAATATTAACCAAGCGATTGACAAATTGTCATTTTGTTAAGCTGCAGTAAATAAACATATGTATATATAGCCACGCAGTTTATATGTACACAGTATTTAACAATACCTATAATGGTGATTTTCGCTTAAATGTCTTGGTTAGAAATCCCACAATCCCGACCTCCCCCACATACAACTTCCACACATTTACCAGGAATCAGTTCACCTCCTCTTGTTCGCTGGTGCGGACCAGTTTACAGTGTGAATGCATAACTGAAGCCTGATTAGTTGCTATGTGGGAAAGCAAGGTCCCCGATGGCTATGAGCCGTATTACTACACGTTAAGCGTTCGATATATACACTAACTAACAAGACGTTCTACTGCTTTAACATTGTAGCAATGAGTACAGGTGCCTGTAATGATCTGCAACCGTTATAATGGGAGATGTTCGACAGGTCATTAAGAATAATGAAGTTACATTTATTTATTGACTTGTTGTTGCGAATTTAATGACATGGTGACCTTTCAGCTAGAGGGTTAACCCATATGTACTTCCACATTCTTGCAGCTAAGCAAATGTGTTTTATAAAACTATTATGTTTTGACTGTAAATAAGAATTTAATGAGTCACATTTGAGGCTGCTGTGAAATGAATTCAATATTAATATGCATAGTTTCTATGAGGGCAATTGCAAAAAGCCTCTGTTAAAATAACAAGCTATTGTTTAGCAGTAATTATTTCGTTTATTAAGATTATCTTGAAATTCTGTAACTGTTTATTAAAAGTGTGTTTTATGGTACTGCTGCTGCTGCTCCTTCATAAAAGCATTAAGCCACTTCAGCCCAGGTTTAATGTTATCGCTTAATGTGAAACTTTTCAAAAGTAGCTTGCGTTTTATGTGCATTGATAATTCAAGACAGTTGAGTAAAAACACAATTAACAATATTAAAACATTAATATCGGATCAAAAGGTTTTTTGACATATAAGCCGGGCTGATTTTGTTCTGGTCCGTGTGAAGCCTCAGTTATAAGCACGGAGTTGGGAGAGATTGGGGTCCAAATATGATTAAAGAGTTTTTTCTTTCCTCTCCCCTCCTTCTCCATTCTTTCTTTCACCCATGTCACACATGGTAGCGCTTAGCTGGTGCTTAACAGCTGAAGTGTCTGCCACACTAATGAATGGAGTTTGGCTCATATAACACAGGCAAGGCTTTCGCCTCTGAATGGCAGCAACGCAGCGACTTGGGAAAGGAAGAGGGTTATAAATTGTGTCAGTTAGCCTCACCAAATAAAATGAAGCCATGTGGAAAACGAAATCCATTTCATTCTGAAAACTGCCCAGAGCTAAGCGTCTTTCCAGCCCCCTATTCAGTGCCTTCCTTTCTCAATGGTGGTCATCCCGACAGCAGCTGTGGGACGTTCATTCTTAGAGCACATGAACATTTGTATGCAGAGAGAAAAAGTAGAATAAAAAGAGTTTTGGTCATAGTAGTCAGCTGGTTTATTTGGAAAGAAAGTGTTATTTTAGTAGTTAAAGTTAAATAATATCAAACTTATAAACACAAAAAAGTAAAAAACAATATATTATACCAATAATGTTGACTTAAAAATGCTTTAGAAAAACGGGGGTCTGGTCATGGGTATCAGTCAGCTGGTTCATTTGAAAATATTTATATGTATTATTAAAGTCATTCAAGTTAAATATAAAATATAAAACAAGGTTAGAAAATAAATGGCTTGAATGCACACAAAAAAATGTGTTCTTTGCGTGAGTATTAGGTGCATTTTCTTGATAAATGATTAATAACCGTTTTGTTTCACAGGAAGAAGAGGAGGCGGAGCCAGAAGAGGACTAAGCAACCACAGGATTTCACCTCTACCTCATTCAGCTGTCAACTCTCTCCAAGGGAAAAGACTGCCTTGACCACTTATTATTGACTTCCCACTTTCGTTTGTTTATTTTAGTTTTTCCTCATGCGTTTGTTTTGGTTTGGTTTCGTTTGTGATAAACACACACAACACCTCAGCGCATAAACCCGAAAAAGACGTAAATGCAAACAGACATCTTGCAGATGACAATAGGAGCCGTCTTGCTGTTCCCACTTCAGAGTTTCAAACTGCTGTAAGCACAGAGGCGCAGGGGTTAAACACACAAAATGTGCTACAGCGGACAGACACACACATAAGCACACTTTCTTCATGACGGATGTTTCTACATCGGTTAGGAAGATACAAACCGTATGGTTTTGTCATTTGTATAGTCACAACATGTGGTGCTTCCTAAATCTGGGCGGAGCCTTAAACGTACATTCACAAACACACAGTATATACAGTACAAACAAAGAGCACTGTCTCCACAGTACCATACCACCAAAGACAATGTCAAAACCGATCATTTTTCTGTCTTTGGTGTACACACTGAAGCACTAGATCGGCCAAGTAATTTCTCCAAAGGCTAATGTTACATGACTTTTATAACACACTTGAGACAAACAGGTGTGAAATAGTCAAAACATTAGATTTTTGGGGATAATAATCTGTCAAAAATTGTTGCATGTAATGCAGTGGTTTCACTAAAATGACAGTGCGCTTTACAGTATTCGCCTTAAAATTGCAAACGGGCGCCTTCAAGAATGTTAAAGAAATATTTCGCCCAAAAATGAAAATTCTGTCATCGTGGACTCACCCTCGTGTCTGTTGAAAAGCGTTGGAATTTCTGTCTTAAGTGGACCACTGAACAACAATGTTTCTTTTTGGGTGAACTATCCCTTTACTGTTAAATAAAAACTTGACACGTTCTTACAAAATATGTCGCGATCGCTAAACGCCTCCGTTCTACTGTACATCACGTTGCATCGTTTGCTTTGCTTAACTAACACACGTGTACATAATTGTGTTTTCTTTTCTTTCATGGCATAGCTTTAAGAACGTAATTTCCGGCGAATAGGGACAGGGAAACTCAACTCAGTCTGATTCAAGACCTAAACCTCAAGAAATACAAAAACCACAGGAACAAAACCACACTATACCTCATTACGCAAAAAATACCTGAACAGCAGTGACTGTGTGATGTCGGATCTGTCGAGTGGTATTCAAAGAATCTTAACGTACGCGAGCACTGTCACCAATGCAATGTCTCCTTAACGTTTCGAAGCTACCTCTGATTTCCGCGACCAGCTCGAGAGACACGCGCTGCTATACAGTTCTTATTACAAAGCAGGGAATGGCAGTGAGTGCCAATATTCAAAACGAACCTTGAGCATGAGAGGCGAGCGAAATGTTTTTTGTTTTTTTTTGTGGATCGGGCAGGTAATAATCGAAAATCTGAGGTCTGTTTGTAGTCATATGTCGAACTAATCATGCAGCTAAGGGAAAAGAGTACTGTGTCTGTTTGTTTGTTTGGTGTAGTTAATTTTCTTTAATTTTTTCACATTGGCGTATATATCTGACATTTGTAACGAGACATTCTGCCTCTACAACCGGGATGTCTGTTTTACATTTTTAACTTGAATATATATTTTGTACTGATTTACTCAATGGTTTCTAAGGATCAAGTGCTTGTATGACACTAAATGAAATTTTGTTTTGAATGGATTGTTTGCTTTTCTGTTTGATTTCTCTTCTCCACTTTTGCTCTGAATCGATTTCGTTTTTGTTTCTTCTCTATGTACTATTCAGATACGTACCTCAAAAAAAACAAATGGATAAAATGGAATAATAATCAGCTGACAAATACCTACCTCCGGTCTTGAAAATGTAATGATTTTCGCTTGCTTCGTTTTAATATGAATTCAATTGAAAGCATATTGGAACTGCACAGGATCCTGTTTTACAAATGTTTGAAATTGGCATCTTAATTCAACTGGGGGAGAAGAACGCTGATAAAAACACGACACGAGGAAAACGGCTTGAAACTCATTTCAGGTTAAAAAATATTTGGGTTTTGTATATTGCTTATATGAATATGTTTTTTGAAAAATTAGTAGATATTGAGATATTACTTGATTAGCGTTTTTGTGTACTCTACACAAATGTGATTTTCTTTTCCCGTTATATGGTTCAAACAGATGTATATGTACTGCTTATTTTGAGAAAGAATACACCTTTTCTCAGCTTGTCGCCATGAAAATCATGGTATTCTCAAAGTAGGCCTGAGGTCGAATCTCAGTGGAAGCTATTGGAACTGTTGGCATGCCCCTTTGAACTCACAACGGCATGACTGTCTTTATATGCGGCAGCTTGGCTTTTGCCACAAACCATCATTTAAGCATGACTCAAACACTGTAATGCTACTACCTAAATGGTTACAGTTCTTGTAAAAGCGTCATGTTATCCCATCGGAGCGATTTGTTCAATCTAACAGTGGCTTAAGTTGATGAATGGCATGTCTCGGCTTTGGCAGTGGTTGGATTCAAACACTGTTTTGAGATCAGTCGGCCTGAACTCTGCTGATTGCAGAATAGCGTGAAACCGCAATTTTACACGCAACAGGCTTTATTGTCTCTGAGGTAAACCGTTCTAAAACTTGCCATCGTGTTCAAAGATTTCCTATGTTGGTTTGAATGTGTATCCGTAAGAGCCACTGTTCACAGGCTTTCAACTCTTGGTGTCTTGATGAAGATAAAGTTGTATTTTTCTGACAACACGTTCCAGTACAATCGAATACACTTTTCTACCTCCAAGAGGGCCTCTCGTTACCTCATTTTCCAAACTTACTATCTGCTTAAATTCAGGTGCCGGAGTTCAGAGAGAACGTCATAAATTTATATATAAATATATATTCATAGTTTATTTTTGTGTGCGGGGGATTTTTATATGACTATACCTCTATGCCTTTAAGTCACAAGTTAGCTAAGACTGGATATTTGACTTTATAAAACGCTGTCTTACGTTATGCAATGTTATGTAGTTTCTGCAGCTGTAGAGATGGAGAATGTCACTAGGTGGTTACTATCTCAACTTTCTTCACTTGATATAACTTGTTTTCTAACAATTATGGCTGTTTCACGTAGAATTGCTGTTTGTGATTTTGCTTAAATTTGCTTGCTTGTTTTAAAAAAAGGACAAAAAAAACGTCCTCTCTATACATATCCACCTCTTTGTTCAGCACAATAAAAAAGGTGCCTGTTATTGTTGTTGTGTATGAAGTTAATACATTGCATGTTTTACTATGAAGTGTTTATTCAAAAATGATTGACCGGTTTTCGAACACACAGTGTGCTTGACCAAAATGTGTTTTCTTCTTTTGGCTGCGACAGTATTCTTGGACATTTTTACTTCACCAAAAGTGATTATCTAACCTGTTTGGCCTTCTTTCTTTTGCAGTACACAAAAGATTATATTTTGAAAAATATTGGTAACCAAAAACCGCTGGTCCCCATTGACTTGTAGTGTATGGAAACTAAACCAATGCAAGTCAATGGTGACAGTTTTCTGTTACTAATGTTTTTTGTGCATTTCTTTTGTGCACTGCAGAACGAAGAAAGTGTGAAATGTCAAGATGGAGTGTGTTTCATTTTGAAGGTGAATAATTCCTTTAATAGTAAGTACAATTCACCTGACCTAATGATCTTAACTGTTTTCTTAAGCCACTGGTATTACTGTAGTGCTGGTCTCATGTAAGTGCACACTATTTCAAAAATCTGTTAAAATACTTAGTTTCATCTATAACGTATAAAGACTTTGCCAGAGACAATGGGCATGTTTCTCCTACTTAATACCTGAAGTGTGTATTTGTTTACGCGTAGTGTTATTGTAACTGCGAAAAGAAATGTTTTCAAACAAGAGTCCAGCGCACTTCCACATAGTCTTGAGATTGAAGAATTACATGTTGCTGTGTCTGGATGGTTGGGGCGCTCAAATAAACAGAGTAATGTTGTGCTTGCCAGTGTTTATCCACTTTAGGAAAACCAGCTCTCAATTGACTTACTTATAGCTGTCTTTGTGTATTAAGCTGTGAAAACAGCATTTTAACATCGAATAAAATTAAGCATCAGTTAGTCAACACCGAAGTCACTGTGTTTAAAGAAAATCCACAGCAAACACTGCGGCTGTATGTTCAGAAATAGAGAGGCCAACTCCCATGTATGGAACTTCTAGGTACACAATGTTACGGACTGCTTTTTTTCCCTCGTCCCTCCCCGTTCCTCTTCCACAGGCTCTCCCCCCCTCTTCCCAATTCCGAAACATCTCTTTAACTCCGATTCTTTGGTGTATTCACGGGGGAGACGTGGCCCACCCCGGAGCCCCTGACCTCTGCTCTATAGCACAGTCTGTGAATGGGACGGCAGCCCCACTTCAAAGCCCCACCGTTCTCTGCACTTTGACAGGGCCCGTCACTCATTCCCCCCACTCCCCTTCGTCCCGAAGCCCCCACTACTTCTGCTATTTGCCTCCACCCGCTGCCATATAACCAGGATTTGGTTAGCGTCAGTGTCTGTAGTAAATATGCTTCATAATTCCTTCAGATTGACCCAAGTAGCGGAATTTGAACTGGGTTTAAAGTCTGGGTGGAGACGGAGCTCACCGCTACCACAACCACCTTCAGAGGTGGTCTTGTTACCTCTTCCGTGTAAAGAGGGTCTGTTTCAGTGTGAGAAAGTCTTGCCTGAACACTTATTAGCATATCCAGCTGTTTAGGAGAAGGCCACTGAGGAAACTGGTTAGCTTGAGCTCAGTTTTTTAGTTAGTCTAAATGTCCCTCAAACTAAATAAATGTATTAAAAGGCTAAATTTAATTATTAAAAACACACGAGAAAGAAATAATACACAAAAACATTACATTAATGCTTAAAAGAAACAATACTTGGTAACACTTTACATTAAGGTACACTTTATGAAGAATTTATATGTGTTCATTATTGATTAAGTAATTTACAGATGCATTATAAAGCAGTTATAACTGCATGAATAAAATGGGGAATTCGAACAAAATACCTGCCAAATAGTAAGCAGGTATAAGAAAAACAACATAACACCCTAAAGTGTCCAGTCTGACAACATATTGCAAACAACGTCAAGATAATAACGAATCTGCTTTCGAGTCAAATAAATGATGAATAAATACATTTATTAAGCATTTATAACATGCGAGTTAAACATGGCTATTTATTTGGCAGGTATTTCGTAAGAATCCCCCCTTTTATTCATGCAGTTATAACTGCTTCATAATGCATTTGTAAATGACTTATTACTAATGAACACATTTATAAATGCTTTATAAAGGTTACCTTAATGCCTTACCAAATACTTATTTGCAAATCAGGTAGAGAGAAAAAAAACCTCTATAAATCTATTTATTTATATAAACAAACATTAATATATTGGTTTATTTTGTTTTAAAGATGTTTGCATATTTATACAGATTGCGCTTGCTCTGTCTTTCACACTAAAGGATGTCCATCCACTCTGCTGAGCAAATAAAACACGTTTCCTGTCATCGCTTGTCTGTGTGCAGCTGTTGTAGAGAAATGGCTCAGACTTTGCTGTCTGCCTCGGATCATTTTAAGCCCAACAATCCTATATCCACATTTCATATAGTCTTATGTATTAACCTTTAAATTATAAGTACGTTTTGCTTACACTTTAATTGTGACTATATTAAATATGATGTTAGTGCATCACAAGAGTGTTAAAAGGACAGTTCACTGAAAATAAATTGTTGTGTGTGTTATATGTTTACCTAACATGTATGGCTTTCTTTATTCTGCAGAACCCAAACGAAGATATCTTGAAGAATGTTGGTAACCAAACAATGTAAGCCCCCCTTGAGATTCATTGTATGGACAAAAGGCCACCGAGACATTTCTCAAAAAACGTCCTTTCAAATATTACGTTTATTAAATATGAAGCAGGTAAAAGGAAAAGAGTAATTCTCAGAGTCATCATTCAGATGTGTTCCAATTCCCAAGGTCACGTATCCTATCGCTGCCCGGGCATCATTTAATGTTTGCAGTGGTTGTTTCAAATGTTTTAACAAGTTTGACTGAAAATATGATAACGTTGCGTCTGGCAGAATGAACAGTTTTTCAAATGGTTTATTGATTCCAGCTTTTCCAGCCGAGGAACGTGACTTGAGAAACACACATCCCCCAAACTCCTACCATGGTACAAATGTGTGTTCTGAATCTGTAATGTAGTGTTTTGTTGTGGGTAAGGGTGTTACTGTGAAATATCTACAGATTGTTTGGGAGCTGAGGTTACAGTGAGTCTGGAGGGGTGGGGTTGTAGTCTTTCGGGTGTCTGGAAGCTTCCTGCAGTTGAGTGTTTGGAATGGTTCGTCTGGCTGTGAGGAAGGCCAGAGCTGTCTGCTGCATTGTTCCACAACAGGAGGGTTAAGGTTAGCAACATTATTGGCCTGAATCCTCAGTCAGGGTTAACGGATGTCTGAGCACACACGCTCAATGTTACAGAGCTGTAAAAACAGATAGAGAGTGTTAGACGTGTTCTCTTTCACACAGGCTACGCAAATGTATACATGCATAACTACCAAAAAGTTATGCAAATGAACCACCGCACCATTACTTCTGTCGTGTTCAAGCGAGTTCGAAATGCCCAGATGATGCCCAATTTGGATGTATTTAATCCACGAGTTGAGTATTCACGCTAGATATGCGCAGGTTTGGCTAGTGTTCCTCCACGGTTTATTTGCTTAGTGTTATGTAAACGCATGTCTGTGATCTATGTTCTTACATAATGAATGAACAGTTTTCTCTTTAGACTTCAACTGGCACGTTTGTTCCCAACTATAGCACACTTGGACGACCCTGGTCTCATTCATGCCTTTCAAGAGCGTAACCGCTCCAGTCGAGGTGAGTCAGCAGCAGATTCGTACACAAAATACTACAGTGCTGAGACGTCTGTAGACTCTCAATGGGACTCTGACATGTGATCTCCTTTCATTCAGAAGGGCCTGTTTATAAGAATGAGTCACTGGACATCACAACTACAGGCCGTGTGATCTAATGTGGACCGGGTGCGACCAGAGGTCCGGTTTCCCCAGCCTGTGTGTCAGAGCCTGCTGTTGGCGAATCTGCGCTGGTGTTCAGAGTGGGATGTCTGAGGTGGGCGTGTGTTCTTCAGTTACAAAGCCAGCTGTCACGGGCATTAAGGCCTTACACCGGCTCGCTTTTTAATAAACATTTCCTGTTATTTAATAAGTTGACAGCAACAGGGTAGTAGCCCAATTCCACGGGACACCGCAGACTTGGCAATGCAGAACGGCTCGCACCGTTCCACTATGGCAGACCACGGTTGTATAGAGGCCCATAGAATCAGCTGCTAATGAGGCATCTAGTTCTATATATCTATGCTGATTTTAAAGGGATGGTTTAGCCAAAAATGAAGATTCTGTCATGAATTATGTACCTCAAATGTATTCATTTCTTTGTTTGATTGAACACAACGATCGATATTTGGAAGAATGTTAGCAACTGAGATTGCTGGGTCACCATTGCGTACCATAGTAGAAAGAATTATTCTACAAAAGTTGGAATTTAATAAAACAAACAGTCCTGGAGCACGTTTGCGACCATTTTAATGGTAGTCAATGGTACAACAGAAATCCCATTTGCTAACATTCTTCCAAATATCTTTCTTGGTGTTCAACAGAGCAAAGAAATATAGTATACAGGTTTGGAACAGCTTGAGGCAGAGTTTTGGGGGGAACTATCCCTGTAATATTAACAGCGTCTGTGTCGCCCTGAAGCACTGCCTACTGTGGATGGCCAAACGGTGAAATGAATGGCATTTTAGACTGCATTTAAAACAGAGTTTCTGCAACTCAATTCAATGTCACTTTTCTTTTTCCCCATGCACCTACATTTACTAGTTTTAACTTTGTATTATTTTTAGTGTATGTTTGTGTAGTGACAAGCATTAAGCTCCACTTAGTGAATCAGCCTTTGTGAATCCGCATTTGTTTACATTGTGTGACTGATGTGTGTATGTACGCTTCTGTTTGAGGGTGTGTCCGACCGAAGTGTCACACACACCACTGACTCACTCCGGCGGTCCTGACTCATCCCACCATCACCAGCACCCGTAGGCTCGCGTGCCGGCGACATAATCCCGACCACACTCATACAGTCATCGAGGAACGATTTCCCCTTCCTCTGTGTGACTCATCTTGGTTTCATTTTGCCACCCTCCTCCCTTCACCGCCCATCTCTGCTCCCCCTCCATCACTGCTCTATGTCTTCCTTCTTTCTCCTTTCTCATTCCTATCCTCCCTCTCTTCGCCTTTCCTTCCTGGCTCTGTAAATGACCTCATTTTAATGAAGCCCAGACTTGGCTGGAACACCGAACCGCATGGCTGGAAGCTCCCTTTCTCTCTCTCCCTTTCTCTGTTGTTGGTGCTCTAATCCACCCTGTAGTTCAGATCTGGCTTTCATTCCCTGAGCTAATAGAACCGGCCGGGAAGTCTGGGAATTCTAGAGTAACTCCAAGAATTCCACGACAAATGTTTGATTACGTTCCATAACTTATGGTAACAATACCACATGTAATAAAACTCCTTTCCGAAGCTCCAGCTGCAGCATCGTCTTATAAACCAGGACGAAGCTTACATTTACATACCGTGGTTTAAAAGACTGAGAACGGCTGAATCTGGGATTCAGAACCTGAAAATACGTTCGACATTTGAGAATATAAACCATTTAGAAACATGTTAAAAGAATACGCATTTAAGATGCACAGTCTTTGTAGGCTGGTTAAAAAGGCAAATTTGGAATAGTGATCGTGTTGACTCTGTTTACAAAAAGTCAAGAAGCACGCGAGATGCTCCCGGGGAACATTCTCAAACATGAATCATCAGGCTTTGCACAGACATGAAGAGTTATTAAAGAAAAAGATAAATATACCAAATACATAGTGAAATTGAAACGTATCACCCACATTGTTATTCTGATCATTTATAACAAAATGATTTATGCTCTTTACAAAATAGAACCATTGCAACTAGTTTTGTACGTGGGATCTCCATTAAAAAAATGTAGAAATCTGTTGGCTCCTCTACTCTCACTTCACCAAGCAATATATTTTCCAAAGACAAACTTAAAGTCTTTACGCCTTGAGGTAATTGCAGAAAAAAATCTCCAGTAAGGCGTGAACATTTTGTTTTGGTCTCTGACCTCAGCTTTTTGAGATTGTGAACTGTCCCACTCGTCTACAACGCGAGAACTCTGTAGATTTGTGACACACTCTGGGTAAAGCTGTTAAAAAGAAGCCAAAACGTGTTGGCTTTTCAGTTAGTTATTACTTTGAGTGATCTTTATGTGATTTCCTCTATTTGACATTAACTAACGGTGCTCATAGACCTTCAATTACAGTTGAAACCTTGTGTTGGATGGGCTAATTTTGTTAACATAAAACGGGATCATTAGATTACAGAGTAACCGTTACATTTCGCAGTTTACATACCCACATCAAATAAACATTAACATGTCATCGATGTTGCAAATCCGTCTGAACGAGTTCAGTGGCTCAAATGTATTCCTGTTTTAGTTTAGCTTCCAATGCTGTTATAATGCTGACAGCAAGTGGGCAAAATGTGCCATTGCAATTTGCCCTATATTTTGAGAAATTCAGTTGAATTCTTATCAGCCTTTGAGCACAAAATAGGAAAAAAGCTGATTTGGACAGAATACTGTGAATTTAACATGGCAAAACATCTAGATTTTCTTCTGTATACGTCAGAAATAATTAAAATCCCTGTTATCACGTGATTTCCCGGAGATCTTGTGCCTTGAAATCTACTTTCACTTTTGTTTATGCATCGGGCCCATGATGCATGATGCTAGGCCTTTGCTTTCATATACATTATTACATTTAACTTTAAGGGTAAATTATGGAGAATGAAATCAGTTTCCCCTCGAGTTCAAATTATAATACATTCAAAGCAAGTATCCCAATATATATCCCAATACAGTTGATCTATTATTAACTTGAACATTGTTTGCATGAAGTCTTTTGTTCGGTGTGTGCTTGTACTATCTAACATTTAATGCAGTGACATTAAAACATGTGTAAATTGTATGCTATTCATTCATCAATAGGTGGATTAACATTAAGCATTGGAATTGTGCCCAGGCTGGTAAATCTGCTTTGGCTTCAATCAAATATGCAAAGCAGACGAGAAAACATCCTTTGTTTTAAGCTGAACTTCAACAAGGCAGTTCAGTGCATATAGCAAATTCCCAAGCCTCTAATATTTAACCATAAAGATCTCCACAAAGCATAATATTGTGCATCGTATCCATAGTGATGAAAAATGTTGTGGCAGGGAATCTGACATCCTCGCCAAACCACAATTCATATGCCTTTCATATAAAGACTGAACTTTTCATATGGCCTTATTACAAATAAGGAAAAGGAATTCATATGCTTCCCATACTTTCTTGCACCTCTTTGATGCTAAATAGCCATTGGATTTTATATTTATGCTTTGGCATAAATCAAATGAATAAGCCTGGTGTACTCAAGATAGCATTTCTAAGATTATTAGAAAGGAAAGGCTAGATGAGAAGGGTAATGTTTGAAAACATGAGAAAGATCATGTTTTGGTAGACTGTTTAGAATGACTCTTGGGTTATTAACAAGAACATTTAAAAGAAAATGTAAAGAGTTTCGATCATCATTAACTCTTCCGCAGACCACAAACATGTTGATAATGGCCCCCCATCCATTTGCGTTGGTTTTGTGTCCGTACAAAAGAAGAATGGGGTCTTCAACACAAAAAATATATGTTGGAAGTTGACAATAACAAAGGCATGACATATTATTATTATTTTAGGTTCAAGTTTATTTGAATCTTTAACAAAAAAAGAATTTTGATGGCCACCATTTATTCAAGTTTCCCACTTCTTAAAATCCCCTTTATATGCTAGCGTTTTGTTTTTCTTTAAGTAGGCTACAAATCTTTTTTTATTTAAGAACTTTTAAAACGCATGTGTAATAAATGGAGAATAAATATAAAATGTAGTTTAAAATATTCATAATATCACACTGCACATTAAACAATATTGTTTGTCAATTTTAAAGTTTCGTCTATCTGACGCCATTTTAGCTTCACCATTGTAAATATGTCATATCAATTGTTTTGGTTGCTGTATGTTTACATAATGGTGGATCTGTTTTGTTTGTCACAAATGGGAGTGGTCTGTTTTGGTAAGTTTGGGTATTTCCAAAGGCAGCCATATTTACCAGACCAATGCAACTGCCTTTACAACCTCCCCTGTCCAAATCTACCCAACAACAGCCCTTATCAGTTTTTCTACTGGCTGCTTTATGTTTTGAGGAGGTTGTACTGTACAGTGCATTTAAGGTTACCAGTGAAACACTTTCGATATTGAGTGAGGAAGCTCTGCAAGCTGAAGGACTGTCTATCTGATACGCAGCCATAAAACAGACCATGATGAGAGAGCTCGTAACTTTTGCAGTGTTCTGCCTTGTATTTGTCACCGTACAAGGAAAGATTTGTAAGTATTTTATTTTTGAAACTATTTAACTATTGTTTTCTAGCTTTCATTTCAAGTGGTGTAAAAATGCACCGTCACTGGTGTAAGAAAGCCAAATGAATGTGTTATTGCTATCAACATTTAATATTTAACACAAGAATATTTATGGGAAGAACATATTTAGTTATCTGCTCACTACAAATATTGCTTATAGAGAGGTTATGAAATATATAAATAGATCTATTTGTAGTACCTTCTTATTGTTTTCTGGTATGTTTCCATCCATTATTTGATTGATATTTGTTGGATGAATCAACTCAAATACTTTATATGTTGTCAGTCGTAGTCTCATTTCCGTGTTGTGTATTTGCATCTGTCCCTAACCTTTTAATGCGCCCCCATTGCCGATTGAATTCCAGTTTGAAAGAGTCTTATTTCCATATCCTAACACATTCTATGATCCCCTTATTTATGTATGTATTTCTCTGTTTTTCAGCCAATCCCAAAGTCCAGGTGTACAGCCATTTTCCAGGAGAGTTTGGAAAAAGCAACACCCTGATCTGCCATGTGAGCGGCTTCCACCCTCCTGACATCACCATTGACCTGCTGAAAAATGGAGATGTTATTCCTGATGCCCAGCAGACTGACCTGGCTTTCGAAAAGGGCTGGCAGTTCCATCTTACCAAGAGTGTCCCCTTCACACCACAGAAAGGAGAGGAATACATCTGCAGAGTAAGACACATGGAAACCCAAAACAAATTTTCTTGGGGTGAGTGTTGTGTTTTTAGTGTTGTAAGATTTACTGTCAAATAGTATTTTAATTCGGTCACATTGTTTCATAATACTTAATGTACTGAATCCCTTGTTTTCCTGCAGAGACAAACATGTAAAGTCAAACATGTCAATATAACAAACCAACAAAGAGGGTAAGTGGCAGAGAATTATGTTTGGATTGAGTTTCTTATGTTACCCAGCATATATCTTTTTTTATCGTGTCCAGTTTAGCAATATAAAGAGGATTCAATTATCGTTTCTTCTTTCGTAGGATAAATTTTCATTCGGACATTTTACATCATCTACAGAGGTCCCTCTCAAGATCCAATATATATAGGCCTACAAATAAGGATGAATCAAATTGATATTTTTTTTGAGCAGACTTTAATCAACTTCGTTCTACATTAAAGTAAGGTTTATACTCAAAGTTTAGCTGCTATGTGTTTCTGTATGGGTTTGATTTATGCTTATTTCACTTGTTTCATTCCTCTCTTTGTAAATGGTGTGTACAACATGCGGGAGTAGACTTTTTAATGTGATGGGGCAATGGTTTAGCATTTAGATTTAAGACTACTATCGAAATGTTTTTTTCAATTCTGTTTTTTCAAACATGTTTAGTAAATTAATATCCCTATAGAACATAAATTGTACTGTTGCCCCAGAGGAAATCTTGTAATTTTTAAGATGGGACAATAAAGTTTAGAAAACCTAAAACAATTGTGTTTATTTGCTTCAAATAAATACCAAGTCTTGGTTTATAATTCCATTAATGAATGTGTTAACTTGTATATAAACTGATATAACCTTTGTTATTTGTGCTTTAATAGAAAATACAAACAGTATTTAAGTAGGCCTACCTAAAACATAAATGTCTGCTTAGCGACTGATCAACCATTTCAGGGATTGGATAAAAAACCTGCGCCAAACCAAGCTAGTTTCACTTTCAACACCAACAAAACAGGCGAAGGATGTAGGCTAAATGTGCAGATGAAAGGATGATTTGAACGTTTGAACTATTATCACGTTTGTTGTTATTCAGTGTCAATTCTGCGTCATGTTGAGGTGAAGTAACGTGATTTCCCGTGAGACTCACTTCTTTAATCCTGAATATAAATGAGATAAACAAATAAGGAACACTTCGATCATGTATTAACAACAGTGATAATGCAACAAAGAAGCTAAAATCATATGTTATTCACCAGCTTTCACCAGAAAAACAGCATGAGTACCGACCGATAAAGCTTAGGTTAAATGTTTTATGAAAAATTCATAAAGTGAATTGCAAATACATTTTGAACATGGAAAAATGTCTGTTTACAGAATATGGCGAAAGCTGCACTGTATTTTCCTTAAAAACAGTAAACAAATTCGCCAACAATTACATTTATTATTGGTATATTGTTACCTAATGTGATTTCAACAAACAAGCGCATTGTGTTTCTTGTGCAGTTATTATTTGTGTCACTGCTGTAAACTCTTTTTTAAATATTTGTTTTGCAAAGGCACAATATGAGCTTTACATCATATTATTAAGTTAAAAAGAAGGAAGAACGTTACTTTAAGTCAGTGTTCGAATTGTGTCAAAGCCCCCTAACCAGCCACCTCAGAAAAGAAAATGGACGGAGCTGCCAGTACAAGCATCACACGATAGTTCACAGTAATTTGACCATTACAGGTATAAAAGTCCTTAAAATGCTGATAATCCAATAAAAGAGATCCACATGAGGGAGAGATTTAATTTATATTTCTTTAGTTTTTGTAGGGACCATGCTATTTTTAATAGTTTTATTTTGCATAGTTAACATTTCTATTCACAAAAACTAATTTCTTAAGATTTCGCCTAAGTTTGACCTGGGCAAACCAGCCAGTCACGGTATGCAGAGGCGTATAATCGTTTTAAACGTGACACATCTCCTGATAATGTAGATCAAGTACAGTATATGAAAATAATATGAACCAATGCAGAATAAGAAAAAACTAATGTCATTCCTTTGGGCGAGAGCAGATAGGTACCCTTCTCCTCATTCTCGGAGTTCATGTTTACAGAAGGGAGCGCTAAAAAAATATCTTGGGGATGCAAACGTTTTCTAAGGGAAAGAAAAATATTCTTGGGGAAACTCGAAAGATTTGCAAAGGACCCCAATGTTTTTGGAGAGAGCAAAACATTTCAAATATTTTCTCTCCCTTCGCCCATGTATTTTTCCCACCATCTTTATGTCCCTTTCAGTTTGAAATGATCCTTTGTGTTTTATGAAATTTGGGCCAATAACGGTCAATAGTGTTTGGTTTTAGCGTGATAATTTGTAGTCTAGATAATGAAAAACATCCAGTGTATCCCTTTTAATGAAAAACCAGGGGTTCTCGTGTTCATTATTATAGACTTTATGAGGTGCCCCTTAATGCTAATGAGGGGATCACCCCAGCCCCCCCCTCAATTCGAACTCTGCTTTTAAAGAATTGTGTTAAATTTTTAGTTTGTTCCAAAAGGTTAAGGCCGGTCCAAACCTTTACAGGGCCCTAAGCATAATTGTATCCCCCTGTGCCCCAATACAATCGACTATTGTCAATGTTTGATATTTGCACTTTAAACCCAACACACCCAATTCTATTAGTTGAAGCTGTGTTCGGACATGTAGGAATGTCATAAAAAACAAAAGCACACAGACCTTGCATAACAAGTGTATTGTGATTGTCAAAACATTTGATAATTTCATTTCTTCTAATTTTGGGTGAACTGTCCCTTTAAATTATGAACACAGCCATCGCGAATACAACAATTGGCATCTTTATTCTATTTTAGCCACAACCTATAAACACCCTTTAAAGCAAAACAGCCCTTAAGGATGATTTAATCTTTATTTTATTATTTACTGTATTTACTTGATAATCATTAAATTAATTTACAACATATTCCCAATTATTCTTAACCTTATTTACAGACACCTTACACTTACAGACAGGATGTCGTGTGACGTACATAACGTCGTCTTGCTGAACAGCTGACGACATGACAGTAGCTCCGACTTCTTTTATTCAATTGGCTCTGTAACCTGTAACTCCCGCCTCCTTTAATACGATTGGCCACCTCACTTTTTGATAAAGCAATGTTGCGTTGAGTCCGTGATTTCACACATTTTGACACACACCACAGAAACAATAGTGGTTACGGACCCACGTGAGAAAATGGATGTGTGTCGTGAATATATCACATAAAAGCTGTAATTGAATGTGCTCTTGGGGACCCCTAGTGGCGGCGAGGCCCTAAGCAGCCGCTTAGTTCGGTTATAGGGAGGGACGGCTCCGAGTTAAAGGGATTAAGTTTTACAATAATTTATTTTTGTGGTATTTTACTTTCCAATTTATAGAAATCGGCACATTATGACAGCAGCACCAGTACTCGCTTTTGAGGAAGTGGGCGTGGTTTGGGAAATTCCGAGTTGTAGCAACAGATGTCTACGCACGAGAGCGCTGTTAAGTCTTTCGTGTAATAGCGATGAAAGAAACAAGCAAACACACTGGACTCTAGATAAAGAATCATGGCAGGTCAGATAAACACGTCGACGTTTCTCTTTGATGTCCCGCCACTGCTTATGGGTTCTTTTTGTAAACTGATGGACAGTGGAGTCGAAGGTCTCGGATGGCGAGATTTAGGTAAGAACTTTTTTATTTCTATCGTTTTTTATCACTTCTGTCAAACCTGAAAGTCATCCTGCTGATAAATGGAAACCACGGAAATTCAAATAGATGTATTGACTGAAATAATAAGTGTATTGATTTCAATGAGAACTACAAGTGTACAATGGATTCTTTTGGGAGTCAAATTGTGTACATCACAGCTTCCTCGGATCTTCCTCTAAAATGCGTCCCCGTCTTCCCTCCAGCTTCTCGCATCCTTCCCAGCCTCCTGGACGTGAGGTGCATTGAAACGTGCTCGACTGGAGGGAAGAGTCCCACTCAGGAGCTTATGTGGTCGTGGGCCCAGCAGAATAAAACGGTGGGGGATCTGCTGAAGGTTCTAGATCAGATGGGTCATGTTCGTGCTAGGAGTCTTTTTCAGTCCCAGGGTATGGAGAAGCGATCATCTTGAAATCGTTTTTTTGTATTGATGCTTTCCCTAACAATAATGTACAACAGTAACTATTTAGTTGGAATAGTTACAACAGTTCTTGTTCCTAAACCAAAACATGCTTATAAAAATAAGAGAAAGAGTCTAAGTAGATTGTTTACATGCTACAACAATAATATCGAAGCTTCCTTTTTTAAAACAACAGAGGAAAGTGTTGCCATGGTTTTGAAACGTATACTTTATCTAAAGAGGAAGCAGTCTAATCTAAATATGAAAGGAACCATGAAGCAGAAAATACAGAGAGAACTGTAATCGCGTTACCCACGAACATTTATATCTGTTCATACAGTAACAAACAAAACCACATACCATCACAACCCTACATATCAAAGAAACCAAAGGCATTTGATTTTTTTTAGATTGGTGTACGCTGAGGTCATCTTCACCTCCTATTGGTCCAGTGGTAAAAACTGATTTACTTTCTAATAATTTTTTACAATGTGAGTTTAACGGATTGAAGAATGTGGATCTCATCAGCACTTTGTTTTGCTTTTTATTCAGTATCTTACAGACAGTGAAACATCTTTTAAACCATCAGCAGTTCATCCTGAATCTGTGTATGTTAAAGGTAAGATACCATATGAAGCACAAAAAATACAAGCACTTTGTATTTGCCTTTGTACGAATTAACATGACTACAAGTCTTTCTGAGACTTCCCAAACTTGGATGTAGAAACTTTCACTTCTGTTTGGGTGTTTCATTATGATTTCAGATGAAAGTGGTCTGTCCTAGTAAATTTCATTTTAGCCTTACGTGTTAATCTCCAATACAGGTGAAGAACAGAAATATCTCATCACTAACTCAGATGTCATAGAGGGAACAAGACATTTTCACCATGACTTGAAAATTGGTGGTAGCGCTTTTGCAGAGGTCTACTGCGGTAGATGGGGAAACAAATCGTTTGCTGTGAAAGTTTTCAAGCAGGTAGCGGCTACTGATCCCAAACTTGACATCGTGAAATATTTCAATGATGTAGATCTTTGTTTTGAAAATGGCTGTTCCAATTGCTTAACTTCTGACATAGGAAAATAAGGCTGCTTGGAAGAGATTGTGGGAAAAATTCACCAAAGAGATTGAAGTTCTACAACTGTAGGTTCACTTAGTTTATAAATGATTGATGATATTGAAATGAATGAATAAATAAATCCTGTTCTGTTGTAATGATTCGGATTAGAAATCTGTATATTCTGTCTTCTCAGATACCAGCATCCTCATATATTGGAGCTATGGGGCAGCTTTTCACAGGACGATCGATTTTGTTTAGTGTATCCGTACCTTCAAAATGGATCATTGTTTCACAGACTTCATGAGGTAATCTATCTTTGCCCTTTCAGAGCGCCATCTTAGTTCATCGTAACCTGTTTGCTTATAGAAATATAAAGAGTTCTGAAACCGAGATCTGCAACATGAGAGGTTTTCGTATGCTAGTTTCAAATATCTTTACTATTGTGTTTTTTAAAGGAAGCGAAGAGGCCTCTGTCATGGAAGGAGAGACTTAACATCATCAAAGGAACTGCGAAAGCAGTCAATCATCTACACACTGCGCAACCTTGCATGGTTATTTGCGGAAACATTACAAGGTGCCACTGCGAAGCTATAAAAGCATCTTAGTTGTGTTTGTTTAGTGTCTCACATCTGAGCATTTTTACAAATAACACTTAAAACATTTCTGGTATGGGCTGTATGTGTGAAAGGGGCTTATTTAGTCCTGTTTCCAGTAAAGAGACTGCATTAAAATAAACGTGTCACACACTCTTGACCTGATCGCTTTTGGTTTTTTTATGTATTTTTGTTGACAGTTCGAACATACTCTTGGATGAGAACCTGCAGCCCAAATTATCTGATTTTGGATTAGCTCACCTGAGACCCCACACGGTCAACCAGAGCTGCACCATTGTCATGGAAACCGCCTCCCGTAGCCACGTCGGCTATCTCCCACAAGAGTACATTCGCGATGGCAAGCTATCCGTCAAAGTTGACGTTTACAGCCTTGGCATGGTGAATATAACATGCTTTAAAAAACAAAAACAGACGTTAAGCCCTCAGCCCACATTGTTTTAAATATGTTCATGTTTGTAGGTTATACTAGAGACATGTACGGGACGGAAGGTGATACAAGAGTCTGCAAAGACCCCGTTTTTGGTAAGAGTGATTCTTTGAGTATTTTAGATATATAATAGTACTGTTCACTTATATCAAAACCGTATATCATTTATATCATTTTGTTTTTAGAGAGATGTAGTGAGATCACAGTTTGAGGAGAAGGGCTGCGTGGATGCCTGTCTGCGGTTCTTGGATCCCAAAGTGGAGCATTGGCCTCCTTCGGTGGCTCTTTGTCTGTTCCGAATCGGCATAGAGTGCACTAGCAGCAGAATGCGAGTCAGGCCCGGCATGGATACTGTTAGTAAATATGCTCACTTACATATAATGCACGAGTGCACAATATTGCAATTATTATGTTGCTTGTCGTAAAAGTAAAGTGGAGTATTTTGTTTTATATGATTAAGGTGCTTGAGATGTTGGGCCAGATTCTTCCATTCCCTGCGCCTCCTGAGGACCAACCACATACACTGGATGATAAGATCCCTACCTGGATTGAGGCACCCAACGGTGCCCATGGTCTTGCCGTTAGCATCCCTACAGAAGACGATGAATTATACAGCCCCATGGAGGAACATGACGCTCGCAGAGTCGGCAGACTGGCCGGACCCTGCGAGTTCAGTCAGTCCGCGGTGACTTTCCTGAGTGTCGGAGAACGTTGCTCCAATGAATCTCTACTGGAAAGTGACAATGTGGTTTCAGCAGCTCATAGTTTAAAGTCAGATGTTTCTCATGTGAACTTATATGGGAGTTGGCCTGTGGAGTGCAGCTGTACCGATGACGCAGAAGCGCAGGGTTGCGAGGACTGTTGTGCCAATGGCTTCAATAACTCTGTCATATATGTCACTATAGGCAAGTAGCAAAAATAAAATGCAATATGTATTGTTTATTTGTCTTGGGTTAGGCTTGATTTGCTTTTGAAATAGTTATTAGCATATTAATCTGAATTCTGTCAAATATATTAACAATAACTGAATGCGTATTTTTTCAGATGGTGGCGACCAGTCCATTCAGGAGGATATAAAAAATCCAGCAAAAGAGAAAATGAGGAATAACATTCACCTGTACAACAAAGGGTTGATAAAAACAGAGGAACTTCTCTCTCTAAAGTCAGACTGATGCATTCAATAAATGGTTCTTATATTTTTTATTAAAATTAACTAAAAAGGGATTTAAAAAAAGTGTTATAATAGAAACTTATAATAACTGTACTATACTTAAAAAATATCTTTAAAGTAGCCTACTATACCACAGTGAAGCTCTCTATCCAGTAACTAAGCAAACATGTAGAATGTTGTATGTAATTTATAAAGAAACTTATGTGCAGTTTTGTGTTTGTTTTATATAATTAAATAACTTTTAATAAATAAATAATAAATGTTCGGTTAGCTTCATTGCAGATACATTTCTGAAATTATATTAAGTTCATTCTAAGACATTAAGGCATGGGCTAAGAGGGCTTTTTTTGAGTGACAGGGCTCGGTTTACCATAACTGGATCAGATCAGCAGACCAACGAGACAAATTTGCTTATTTTGAAATCGAAATACAGATTAATACATGCTGTATGTTCTTCATGGCATGCAGCTTTATTTCTAAACGTTCACACATACATTAATGTCTATCCGCCATCCAAAATAAACATAAACATTGGAAGAAACATCAGAAGTAACAATACATTTAAACACACATGTGAACTTAAAATGTATCTCGCGCCTAACTGGAAAACTGGCTATTTTAGATCGTCATTTTGACTGTAAGTCAATGGCGCTTTCTGAAAATTGGCCTAACCAAGATGGCGACGCGATCGCTTCCGGTGGCTTCACCTACCGCCATTGGTTTAGCGGTCTAGGCGCAATCCAGTCGTTTATATAGTTCAGCGCGACTTGTACCATACCATAACATCAACTAGAATAACTTTTACCGCGAACTGTAAACATATTTGAATTTAACGAGCTAAAGGCAAAATGCCGAGGCACAATTTAACCGCTGCCGTTAAAGTCATATCGGGATATATTTTACCTGAACGTCACGTTGTCAAGACGGATCAAGAGAACGTCTCAGAAAGTGAAGATGAAGAGGAAAAACAGCCAGAATTTCTGGACATGAAGGAAATGGACTCGGTCTCATCTGGAGGACAAATGTTTAATTTCTCAGTCCCGGCGTCAAAAGAAGGTAAAGTGTAACAGTTGTATTTTCTTTTGGTGTAGTTTTGTAAACAACAACGAGTAAACACAATGCAGTCACTTAAAGCCTTTAAACATTTTGTCAGTACAAAAAGTATTTCCAGTTTCCGTTTTCTTTGCCTTCACTTGCAGTGGATTTCATGGCTATGGGTAGAATCTACCGGATTGATGGGCGTTTTCCATTACGCGATCCCTGGTGGTCAATAACCTGCACAGTTCGTCAAGGCCAACGCAAGTCTTTTGTGAAAGGCCATCCCTCGTACAGCCTCCGTACTGATCTGGGACCAGAGGGACGGTCTATTGTGTCTCTCTTTCTTACAGCTTGTAGTGCCGAACCTGAGTTTGTTACCATGTTTATGGACTGGTTACCCGAAGACAGACATTTGGAGTTCGCTAATGTGATGGACGCCCTGCAGGATTTTGAGGAATCGAAACCAGAGCATAAAGCCATAGCCGATAACCTCAAGTCATGTGTCAATCGCTCAGGTTGGTCTACATTCACTACATTCAACACTTTGGATGTATTCTAACAAACAAAAGCTAAATGCCAAGCATGCAGTATAAGAAGTACATCATTAAATGCATCATTGGTGTGTTGATCAAGTTTTAACTCCATAAACCGTAATCTTGTCTAAGGCCAGATCACATATTTGCACACAAAATAAACTGTAATTACCATTATCGCTTATCTTGTTTTGTTAATCTTTTCTTGAAACACTTCCAGCTCCTGGAACACACGTGAGGGTCGCCAGCATGTATCCTGGAATCATGAAATATTTGCCAACGTTGCTGCCAGGCCAGTTTATGGCAATAATAAACAAAGAAATAATGAAACTGCCACCAGACACTCCGGAGGGGGAAGACTCCACTCGGCCTACTCAACAGCAACCAAATAATACAGATGTGTTGGACAAACTGGATGCACTTATAAAGAGTGATGTTTGGAAACTGGGCTTTAACTATGTAAGTAAGAATTCTTTCATGGGGTGTTTCCTTCACTTAAAGGTAAAAACCTTTTCTCTAGGGTAATACCACAGGAGACCTTTGTGGGCCCGCCCTCATTACAGGGCTCAGACCAATGTTCACCTTCACTATTTGATTATTATTATTATTATTTTTAACAGATCATGTTCAAAGAATTACACCTCGTCCGGTGTGAAGCAAAAGTGGAGGCGTTTGAGCTTTGCGGCCTGTTCAACACAATCCCAGAGCTGCAGAGGGATGCCCTCCTGTTGTACGCAAAAATAAAGGACTACTGCAGATCCACAGGCAGCACGTACATTCAGCAGGATAGACTGGAGGGTAGGATTGGGTACGTGCGTACCTGGGAAGCGAGGCACTTCCTCGAGGAGCAGGGCGTGCTGAAGAGGGAGAGGAAGAAAGTGGCACTTCGAAACCTCTTCGGTTACGAGAACGGCATCGCTGAATGCTTGAGGTCCCTAGTGGAAGGAGAACCCTGGAAAATTAAGCTGGACGTCAGAAAGGTTCTTCACAGAGCCCATCGGGAGAGATTGAGGGCCAAGGCTTGTGAAAATGCGATCTCAGATCGGTCTCTTGGTGATGATGTCCTGGCGAGTCCTTCAAACGTGGACCACAATGAGATAACGTCAGACTCTGATTCAGACTCTTGGGATCCTGATCAGGCTGCTCTAGATTTAGACCCCGATCAGGTCCGAGCGGCAGAAATGATGTGTGAAAACCCGGTGACGGTGATCAGCGGAAAAGGCGGTTGTGGTAAGACCACGGTGGTTAGTCTGGTCTTCAAGGCAGCCATGGAACAGCAAACGTCTGACAGGGAGGAAGTGTTGAAGGCCTGTGAGGTCTTTCAAAACGACTCTCAGGGGTCTAGTGATGGGGTGCTTACTGACACGCCTATGGAGGGACGAAATGGCACGGACAGCGACGGTGATGACAAAAAGCCTTTGGAGGTTCTCCTCACTGCTCCTACAGGACGAGCGGCTTCACTTCTTACTAAGAGAACAAGTTTCACAGCTTACACCATGCACCAGGTATATTCAATTGTATTTTGTATCCATGCCATGTAATGAGTTATTCCAGGACAGATATTCCAGGAACTGGATATTAAGTTTTGAAGTAATGTCACCCTAACTACAAGTACATAGACATAAAATATTTAAGTTTAGATTTTTTGAAGGGACCTTGGAATGACAAGAGCCATTAAACTTGTGACAATTGTCAATTATACACAATTATTTTTATATCAGGTTTTATGGAGTTTCATGTGTGCAAAAAAAGATCAGACCGGGGAACCTGAGGAGTGGAAGTTCTCAAAAGTGCGGGTGCTTGTGGTAGATGAAGGCAGTCTGGTGTCTGTTCAGATTCTTCACTCCCTTCTTAGCATGCTTACCAAACATGCCCAACTCCAGAAATTCATCCTTTTGGGTAAAAGTGTCTTCCATGAATATTTATAAAATTTATTTTCTAAACAAAATGCGAAGTACAAGTGAAGGTTTTTGTGATTTTAGGGGATGTGAGGCAGTTACCCAGCATTGATCCTGGCAACACCCTGTATGATCTGTTCGAAGGTCTCAAGAAGGTCCGCTGGGCCATTGAGATGCAGACAAACCATCGATCTGAGTCTGAGCTCATCGTCAAAAATGCTGGACTGTAAGCAGATAGAAGTTTATACTCTAAAATACTGAAAATTGTGTATAAGCATGCTAGCTTGTAGATTGCTGATGAAATTTGTATTCCCTTTCTCCACCTTCAGAATTTCAGCAATGGGTATAAGGAAGCATTATACTCCTCTGGACTTTGATGCCATCGTAGACATGACCAGTCATTATTCAATTCCATCACATGAAAGCTTCATTTTTGTCCAGATCTCTGGAGAAAACTATAATTTGGGTAAGTGAGCAGTTACGTTATATTATTGCCTTCTTCACAGTAAACTATATGAATCTTTCCACTTAGATGGTTTAAGCTAGGTCCTGAAAGATGTCTTGTCTTCTGTGAAGGTGTGGAGCAAAAGGTCCATAGTTAGAATAACAAAGGGGTACTTTCATCAAAGGAAAACCATTGCTAGGTGACTTGTATGTCTAGTGTATTGTCTTCCTGAAACGGCTTCTTGTTGTCTGAGGCACATTTAACTTGCTGTATACAGGTTTATCACTTAGACACATTATCACCCTTCAAAGGTTATGACACCTTGAAGACATTTTCTGAACCTCATTTGAAAAATAAACTATTAAGATGCACCACCCTTAAACTGGCCGGTTTGAAATTGTTTCAAATATTTGTGTTCTGACTCCATTTATGTTCTAAGACCTCCAGAATGCCATCAAATTCTTACTTGAGAAAGGTCCTGGACTCAAAAGTGACAGAGCGTCACAGTTTGTGGCTTTTAGGAGGTAAGACCTCATTTAAGCATGAGTACAAAATAGATATTCAGTAAACTATTGGCTCATATTTTGGTCACATGCAACATATTTTTCTCTGCACCCATCAGATTATGTCTACGTTAACATGCTGTTCTTGACATTAAGATTTTTTGCTTACAGAAAGGACTGTGACTTGATCAATGAGCTTTGCTGCAAGCATTATTCTGGTCATATACCAAAGTGAGTAAATGAAACAACGCCACATGGAAAAAACAAAACACTTACATTTCATGAATGGGCTTCAGCGACAGATTTCTTTCATTTAGAAGTATATGAGGGTTTACGTTCTGTTTCTTTGAAATTTAGGAATCACAAAAATCAAATCAACTTCGAACCGAACGATAAAGTTTGCTGCACAAAGAATGGCTACGTCACAGAGAAAGACAACGAACCCACACAACACGAGGTTTTGCCTGACACAGCTGGACCTTCTCAGGATGCTAAAAAATCCCGTCATAGTTTTGAAGCGTCCTTTGTTGCTGCCGGATCTTCCCGTGATTTTTCTGGAACCCAGAAAAGGGACCAGCCTAAAGTGAAAGAACGACTGTGCAATGGAGAAATTTTCTTCATTAAAGCGGTACTGGAGTTTTTGTATTTCTTATAACTTTTTGTTAACGTTAAATCTTACAAATGTACCTGAACTATAGCTGTCACTGGCGATTTGGTAAATCTGAGCCTGTTCAGATACAACAAATTCATTCATAGTAGAACACCTCTGTTATTCATGGTGTATTTTAATAAATGTTTTTAAGTCTTTTGCAAATGTTATTAACCGGTAAACAGATTTTTTTTATTTATTTCCCCTTCCAATTACAGGATAATACAATAGAGGGTACGGGTGGGAAATCCAGGAAGAAGCGATACCTCACACTAGACGACGGAGACGGGCGGGTGGTGACTGCTAACTTCCGGGAGTTTAAGAGAGAATGTAAACTACGTCACGCTTGGGCAAGAACCATTCACACCTTTCAGGTAATGAGTTCACACATACTTTACATATGCACACTCACTCACTTTCTGATGTTTTGCTCTCCTGTGGTGAACCATTTGGAATTTAGTATGATTCATAATTGTTGTTGCTTCCTTTAAGGGCTCAGAGGCAGAAACCATTGTGTACGTGCTTGGAGATAGCAAAGGTCAGAACTGGCAACACTTTTACACAGCTGTGACGCGGGGTCAGAAGCGCGTTTATGTTGTGGGTAGAGAAACTGACATAGAAAGAGCCATCAGGAAAATGATAATCCCACGGAAGACTCGACTGTGCAACCTTGTCAAGAAGGCCGTCTCCCAACCAGGCCCTGAAGGAGAAGACACCCTAACTCAGTCGGGACTCAGTCAAAGTCAAGTGGAAACCCAACATTTTGGGCCTTCACAAATATCATGTTTTGAACCTACACAATCCACACCCGTCCTGCATACCCCCAACTTCTCTCAGCCGTCCTGTAGCACCAGACCTTCATGCATACGACACCTCTACAAAGACATTGAAGAACCTGACACGTCTTTACAAGATGACTTGAGCTTTAGTCAAACTTATTCTTGGTCACCCATGTACACTTCTGATGAGCCAAGCATGACGGCAACGGAATTTGTAGCCCAATTATCATATCATGACAGAGATGCAGTGCTGGTGGGAACGATGAGCTCTTCCCCAAGTGATGGCAGCAGACCACCTAAACGACCGGGGCAAGCGGAAGACTCCACCACGCCGCGCAAACTAGCAAAGGTAACAGACAGTTTTGAAAAATGTTTTGAAGAGTTAAGGTGGAATGTCCAAAAACATAAAAACAGTTGCATTGTGTAAAGCATACTCGAATGTTGATAGCATGTTTAAGATGTCACTTTTAAAGTCATATTATTACCCCTTGCTTTAGCAAACCACTTCCGAAGAGTCTCCATTAGGATGCTCAAGGATGAAGCTTCTCTCCATCTCAAGTCCTGGCCCCAAACCCCATGGCAGGCAGCTCTTCCGAGAAAGTTCTTCTCAAAAGGAACAGCCATAGCCTTATATCACAAATACCAAAGTTGGAAATAACAATGCACACAACAAGAAGAGCGTATACACAACTGCATTTTATCTATTTTGTTCCCTGAGATAGGATATATTTTAGATGATGTGGGGTTCCCAATAAATATACACGCGGTTGCCTTTTACACAATTGTTAATAATGAGTGGCATACACATTTTCAAAGCAGCATTACGGCTTCTGTGTAATTAAGAAATATATATTTGATTGTTATGTATAATATTTGTAAGATATTGCAAAGATTTTAACATTTAATTGGGTACCCATGCAAAAGCAATATTCTCAATTTCTGCATCCAACAAACTGTAAATCATGGTATAACAATTGTGTAAAAATGCTTAAGAAAAAATGTTCTGTTATAATATATTGTGGTTCTGTGCAGTGAAGAATGCAGCTACTGTTAGCTTTATTTATTAGATATCAGATTTCACCATTTAAACCATGACAAATTGTTAACTAGTGTGTTGCATTAGTTCCACCAACAAACAAATCCAAACATTACCAGTAAGTTAACTTAGATAGCATTACACATGCATTTCTTATCATGAGAATGTGGTCAATTCTTTAAAATGCTTTTAAAATGACAGATGTGACGCGTTATTTTGTCTAAAGAACAATAAAATACGTTTGCATTATAATTATTTTAACTTACAAGAGTTTTTGTTTATAAAAAACGTGATCAATTCTGTAAACGTCGTCACGCACGCCCCGTTTGGCTGTGATATGATTGGCTGAAATCACGCAGCAGGGACGTCACCCCGGAAGACGCAGCGGTAGCGTGAAAACTGTCAATGTGCGAGCGGCTTAGGTCTAAACAACCCGAGTATTTTAATTCATTTCCCTGATTTATCTATATTTCATCATGTCTGCTAGAAATCCGGGAATGCATCTTGGTGAGTGTGTTGTTTTTATTTCACGTTACGTTTTTTAACCGCTTGTAAATAGCGCAAAGCGTTACGTTACGCACGCGATATAATAAACATTTAAAAAGTAACGTTACAGAAGACAGATTGCAAGTTCAAACTAATATTATTTTACATGCGTTGTGGTAGACCTTTGGATACGTCTACCATCGCAAATATGTTGTGCTACGTTTATTTCAAGAGTGGTTAATGTGTAACTTACTCTGACATGTGTTGAGCTTTCTAAATCCACCCTCTCTATGGCCTGTGTACATGTAGACAGCATTGAATCATCATTTTTTGAGTTTTAATGAATGCATTTTATCTGAAGAATGCATGCAATTGAAGAGACGTGGATACAGTACCTTAATGAATATCACACGGTCCATGTTTCATGTGACTTTGATTTAGCAAAGGAGAAGAACCATACTAAACCATATAGATCCCAGTGTTATGATTTGTTCTGTGTTTTAGATCTGGAATGGGTGTCAAAAGTCAGAGTCAACACACAGGCTGTTCTGAAGAGAGCCCAACAGATACAGGGACGCAAAGTTGCCAAAAAACAGTGGCAGGTAAAGATTCAGAGGAGCTGATGCAAAGGTTTTGTTTGTGCCTGCTGATATTATGTATAGGGCCTTGGTTGAAGTGTTTTGTTGTTTGCTTTGTAAAATCACACACTTTCATCCTCTGCCGTAGGCAGCATGGCTGCTAAAAGCTGTCACGTGCATTGATCTGACAACCCTTGCTGGAGATGACACGCCATCTAATGTCCATCGCCTCTGTATGAAGGCCACACTGCCGATACGTCACGACCTGCTAAAGAGCATGGACATGCATGACAAAGGTTTGTCTGAACAAGGTGCCTCAGAAGTTTAAGCATGTGTAAATGACTAACTAAACATGAAATAATATATCAACATCACTGTGTATTTGTGTGTTTTAAATTCAGTTTCAAAATAGTAAATAGTTCAGATTGAATCACATTTTTTCGAATGCATAATTTGAATATTATGATTTATATTTCTTTTAAGACGTTTCTCAGCAATACTGTTGCATTTTTTTAAATCAACATATCATTTAATTAGTTTTTATTGATGGACACACCTGAGTCATAACATTAATGTGTATGTGTATATCTATCTATCTATCTATCTATCTATCTATCTATCTATCTATCTATCTATCTATCTATCTATCTATCTATCTATCTATCTATCTATCTATCTATCTATCTATCTATCTATCTATCTATCTATCTATCTATCTATCTCTCTTCTAATCTGCCCACTAGCTATCTATATCTGCCCGCTAGAGGGAGTAAAAGCTCCATCCTAAAAAAAACCTGACGAAAGAGATCGACTTGTAACTAGCAAAATATATGTAATATTATTGAAATATATGTAATAGTATTGAAGACAAGCAAAAGTATAATAATCTGTATATTATGTTTGTGAATACTCATAGGTATCACAACTGCTGCTGTTTGCGTTTATCCATCACGGGTGGCCGATGCTGTGAAGTCTTTAAAGGCGGCCAACTCTAGTCTTCCTGTTGCATCAGGTAGAACATTTGAAACTTTCAAACCTACACTTTATTCAAAGAGTTTCTTTTAATGCCTTAGACATCTAAATACAAATGTATTTTCTCTGCTTCATTTGCTAGTTGCCACTGGTTTTCCTGCCGGACAGACGCCACTAAAGACCCGTCTGGAGGAAGTCCGTATGGCTGTAGAGGATGGTGCTATGGAGATTGACATTGTAATCAACCGGACATTGGCACTTACGGGACAGTGGGCAGGTGTGTACACTGCAAGAATTTTAGCATCAAAAAAATGTATTACTATTATTTTAAACTGCATAGGCCAAACAATCGAAGTTAGTAAAAAACATGCAATTCATGAAAATCTAAAATAGTCTTGCGACCTGTTTTCGTGTTGTTACCCATCAGTTGAGAACAGTTCTACATCGGTTTCATGACTGGTGTAAAAACCTGGTTAACATATTTCTTCATGACCTTTTCAGCCCTATATGATGAGATTAAGCAGTTCAGAGAGTCCTGTGGGGATGCACATATGAAGACCATCCTGGCAGTGGGAGAACTGGGAACCTTTACCAACGTCTACAAGGCCAGTCTGGTGTCCATGATGGCAGGTGAGAAACAAGCCATCTTCGCCACTGTAGTTGGAATAATACAAAATTTCAATATTCTTTTCTATATATATATATATATATATAGTAATTCAGATTTCTAGTTTTACTTTCTTTTAAATATAAAGATACATGCATTCAATTTACTTGAAGTATTAACATTACAAAAATCAACCCTGATCAGGACCAATGCAGTTTGATCTTTTGTCCACCACTTGGCGCTATTGTTCATTTTTCCTCTCTCCCCTCCAGATGGCCGATCGCACACACACAAATACACACGCACACATCAGGCAAGCGACTGTATGCTTAAATAGCCACTGCACATTAAGCCGATTACTGTACCCAATTGTCAGCGGCTCTGATAGGGATCGTTATTAAAATGCATTGCTTTTGTCGGCGTGTTCATTCCTTAATCTCCCCTTGTTCCTATGAATTGCGTATGAGGTTTCTGAAATTGAATGATAATTTCACCTATTAATCTGCGATGCCAGAGCTATTTTACTCCCACGCGCTCCGGCAGTGTCCCCCCGCTCCGGCGCAAATGAATAGAGCTTCATTACTGTCGCCCGCGTTTAATAACCGTTATCCATTATCGTGTAATTAAGACTCCCCAGAACGAATCTGGAGGATTATGTCATTTTGAGGAAGAGGGTGAGCGATGGAGTGCAAGTGCGTCTGAGGGGAGAGAAAGAGGTGGGGGGGATGAATAAAAGAAAGGAAAAACACATAGAACGTATCTTTAATGAACTGGAAAATGTTCATCTTGCTCTGTACGGTAATGAACAGTCATTAGACTCGAGAGGTGGGCGGGCGGGACTGGGCTGTTGGGGGTTAGAACCGGTCCGCAGTTTGTGCTTCATCCATTAGAAGCGTCATTTTCTCTTCTATTTTTGTCGGAACACTGATAAACCGTAATTGGCTATGAAGGAGAGGAAGAGAGAAATGAAGGCTCTTATTGATGAACGAACGCACACCCTCTGCGCGATGTCGACGGGACCATATGTTCTTGTCTGGCCTTTGCAGGCCTCACGACTAATGTCCTGTCGGGAGGCAAAAGCTGCTGACGCCTCTCCGACAATGCCCGTGTTGAGGTGCTAAAAATGTGCACCTTCATCTTCACAGCGCTTTCGGGTGAACTTTGACCTGAACAAAACCAAAGTTACGAAGTACTTACAATTATAAAGTGTGACTAGAAACGGGCAGAGCATAAGTCAATCTCCAACAATTGTTTACAAGACTGTTTTTCTTACAACTAGGATCCGATTTCATAAAAACTTCGACTGGCAAGGAATCTGTCAACGCCACTTATCCCGTTGCCGTAGTAATGGTGCGGGCCATCCGTGACTACTACCTGAAAACGGGGCATAAGGTAAATAACCCATTCTACCAGTAAATCAACTTCCTTTACATAAATCTTCCAGTGTTTCCACCAGCCTGCATGAGTGATCGTTGTGTCATCACCTCAGGTGGGTTTCAAGCCCGCGGGCGGCATTCGTACGGCGCAGGAGTCTGTGGTGTGGCTGACCCTGATGAAAGAGGAACTGGGTGACGATTGGCTGAATCCTCACCTATTCAGACTGGGAGCGAGTAGTTTGCTTGCTGACATTGAGCGGCAGGTAATGACATCAACGCTGTGTTTTATACCTTTAAAGCTGGTCTATTCTGACTTCAGATGTAATAAACTGATAATTGCGGCCATTATGTTTGGAAACGGAAGCAGTGTTGCCTTGGACTTCTGTGATCAATGAGATGAAAATTAGCCTCTGTTTCGGTAGTTTTTAAGAGCTTAGATTCATTTTTAATTAATTTTTATTCTCTTCTGTCTTTTTGTTAATACAGATTTACCACTACGTGACCGGGCGCTATCCAGCATTTCATGAACTTCCTATGGCCTGAACCTCAATGGCCATTAAAGCTTTGAATAGTTTAAAACAACCGGTAGATATATGGAAAAAGATCAAATCCCTTTCTAAAGAAAATGAATTCTAATGATGAAACGAAGAAAGAATATCCATACACCACAAACAGAATGTATTTTATAACACCGAAAAACTTGAGAAACGCAAATTGTTTTATAAAATGATGCATAAAAAATTGTGGATGCCATGGTGCAACCTGTCTGTCGAACTATGAGAAGTAAAAGGGCTCATTTTACATCAGTGCAAAGGCCTCTTACATCACCTCGTTCTATAAGAAGTTCCCAGCAGCTGTTCTGCAGACAACCCCGCGCATTTGGTAAGCTTCAGCTGGGCTTACGACGGCCATGTCCACGGCCGATATTACTAGACTTGAGCTGCAATAATATCATTAATAAAGAGACGGATCTCTGAAGTGTGTGTTTGGGATTCATTAAGCGAGGTTAAGGGAGTTTAAAAGATCTGTATTGCCTCATGCCGATTTGAGTTTCGTTTGAAGACGCCACAACTTTCTTTTTCTCCTTTCTTCTTTAATTAAGAGATCTCGGGCCGTGCCCTTGACTGGAATCGGAGGATAAATGACTGAATTAATTGTGGAATGGGGAATGAGGCGAGAGGTTGAAGTGGAGCGAGAAGGAAACTTGAAGGTATAGAAAGTAGGTTTGGAAAAGTGGAGCGTGAACAGATTTGTATTCACGGGGAAATGTGTAAAGCTATTCTCGAATGAGCTTCGTAATACCTCCGTAAGCGCTGTTTTAGAGCTGGTGTTTCAGCGGTCCTGAGAGACCCACGAGATCTCTTGCAAGAAGCAGCAACCAGACAGAATTATCGAATTAATACAAATTAATTTTCAACCTGTTTTAAGGCTCGTTTAACACCTAGAACGATGAATAGGGCCCATTATTTTCTATTATAAATGATAAAAATCGTCAATATTCCTTTTTATATATATAAAATTATTTCAATTTCACTGTGACTTTAAATATATAATGATTTTGTCTTTATAGTTATCTTCATATGATTTTTTATTTTGGTGAGTTTTGTGTTGTTTTCTGGGATGTAAACTAAATACCGAGGCTTGGACTCCAAAAGGAATCGCACGTTTCCTAAACAAGCTACACTATTATAGATGTCATCCATGTTTGTGGCATGTGCTAAAATGAAGTGCCGTCTACCCGTCTGTCTATCTCTTCACATGTTTGTAGTCTCTCTTGCCTGTATTCGTTTATGAGGCCACACTGGCAGGGCAGAGTAAGAGTGATGGAGTCCCAGCGTTCCCTCCAGCTCTCTTCACCTCCCCGAGGCCATGACAGATTAGCTTCACTTACATAAAGGCATGTAGATCATCTGCAATCTGGACCCATGGCCCGCGCCAGCAAGCCAGATAACGCTGAGGGATTGAGTTAGCCTGCAGATTGATCTCTCCTCCACAGACAACACTCTCTCCTTCTCACACTCTTTTCTGCCTTTTTCTTCCCTAGTTTTCTAGCCGCTCTCGCAGCCTCCTACTCCATCACTTTCTCTGCTTGAGGCAGCGTATGGCTTCCCGTCGATCTGTGTGTTTTAACATTTCAAACAAGCTGATAGAGCTGCCAGATATGCAGTGGGGTCCAAAAATGTGATACCTCTAGTTGTTTTTTTACCTTATTTAATATTTTTGCAAGTTTTGTTATTTGCAAACTGTGCAAAAGTTTGTGTAAAAACCTGATCATTTGTGAGGATTAAGGATGTCACAAATCACAAATGGTGCTGAATCTTCTATTTTTCTGTTGAATACAAATGTTTACGGAGGTCGCGGAGTTTTGGATCCCTCTGTATATAATCCAATAAAAAGGATGATGAATACTAATGCCCATTAGAATGAATTCATGCCCTTTATGATGTTTTTCTTCTCTCAAAACCACACAAATCAACTCTTTGTGAACATATCCATTTGTTACAGCAGTCTAATTTGATTATGGGGTCATGCAGTGAATGAAATGTAAATGAATCCAAGAAACATCTGAGATGCCAAAGGGAATGACTGAATCACATGTGAATTATTCATTAGCATATGTAGGTCTTCTGTTTTGCATTTCAAGCGTTTCATTACATTTGACGTGCAGTTCTTAAGATCCCTTTATAATTTTTCTGCAAGCGTTCCCAGCGTTTTCCGCCCAAATGAACTAAAAGCTAAAGTCATCCATTCATCGTGTATTTTTAATCCAGTTCACAAGATGTAGATCAGGTGATCGGTAAACCCTCTTTTGTACGTTGTAGTATTAACTTAGTTCTTTGAGAAATTTGATTGATTCTGTCAGCAGGTCAGTCTGCCTCTCACTCGCTCTGACAAATCTCTTTTTTCAGATTGATTGCTTTTTCTGCTGTTTTATTCATAAATGTTTTCTCCCTGCAGTAGTCGTGAAAAATGGTGCGCTCAGGGTGAGGTTTTCAGGCAAAAATAAGTCACTTTTAATGACACGAGTCACCTGTCAACCACATTTCTCATATAGGCATTTGTTTGTTGAAGATCTGTGTGTGCGCTTTTAACATGTGGCAACATCAACCCACCTCATAATCAGTTGCTATAGAAACACATTATTCCGTGTGATAAATTGTATACTGTACATGCGTTACTCTTCACTCATTTGAGCGCCTCGGATCTTGAAGGTTTCTAATCATGCGTTTTAGTTGAAGAAAGTGCTGTAAAATAAGGCGTACGCTGAGGTTTAATTTTAAAAGCATGTCATTCACTATCATCTCCCGGCTGTTGAATTTTAATGTATTGTGAGACAAAAGGAAGTAAAATGACTGTAAAAAGCTCTGTGACAAAATGTCAGTTCATCGAAATGTCTGCGAGATGACACATAATTGCTAACAGTTGTTTGGCTGACTTATGACAGTGAAGCTTTGACAGTTTCGTGTCAAATGTATGTTAACATGCTTGTTTTGACAACCTCGATTATGGAAAGTGATAAAACGTATCGTCTTTTTACTGTACGTGTGCAGTGTCGGGTGCTTGCCAGATTGCCAAACTAGTCGTAGATTTCCTTAAGATAAATCAATTTATATATTTTTTAATTCGTCCAAGACATTAGGAAAACGTGCACACTTTACATTAAGAAATTGGGCTCAATTCCAACCACTGGAGACAGGCTTGGGTTGAAGGTCATCAAAACTCACACCTTATCTAAACAACAAAGCCGAACGTGACCCAGGTGGGGAAGACAAATTCATCTTAATGATATTAATGAAGCAATTAGAACGTATGCTGGCTTTTCTTGCGAAGGGAGGGAAACCATAAGCGACGGCTGCTGTCTGGGGACTGCGCTAGTGTCAGTCTGCACCCTCTGATGCTGCGGTGATGCGCTCAACAAAAGGGCTGCGGCGTGCGGTGCGTTTCTCTCTGCTTGCAGTTGTCTTTGAGTGTTGACCTTGGCACGCAGCTCCCCAGCGGCCGAGTAGTGAAGGAATACATGTATACGAGATCAAACCTCCGCTCGGGCCTCACCTGGCATCGGCAGTGTGATGTCTGGCTCTCCAAAGAACCTTTGCTCCAGCCGTACTTGTTCAACTCTACTGCTGCTGCTCAAATGAATGAGGAAACGGTAATTAGCCTTGATCACTCACAGATCCGCAGTGGATAAATGATTTGTCATTGACAGATCAGCGGAGTATTTATAATCCATTAGGATCGATTTGATCGAAGGCGTCTAACAAGGTTTCACGGATGGTGATATAGATACAATATAGCAAAACCTGGAATTCAAATCCTTACAGTTTCATTATTTATTCAACGTCATGTCGTTCCGAACCTGAATGACTTTCTTATGCAGAACCCAAAAGAAGATATTTTGAACAATGTTAGTAACCAAACAACGTTGGCCACCATTGACTTCCATTGAATGGTCACAAAACCCGTGGGTATTTCTCCACATGATTTATTTAGCATTCTTTTACAGTGATATGCAGGTTTTAATTGACGTGGACATTTTTAGGCTGGGTTTGGGATTACCAAACAAAGGTCACAGTCACAGTGTAATCAATATGGAAATATTTGTCTGGGCTCCAAATAAATTAAAAGCCTGCGGAGGAGGTTCAGAGGGTGAGATGAGTCTGAGGGTGTGACGCTGAAGGATTGAGCTCCATCCACGGATTTGATGGATACCGCAAAACCGTGAGAGCGATCTTTATCGATCCGCATTTTTCTAATCGGCGAATGTAATTATCGATGTGCTTTCTGACTCCTGTGAGGCAATTTGTGCAGTTTTATAAAAGCTGTTTTAAAACTCACGATTCAGAGTCAAGTTACACTAATATTGCTACTACGTTCACTAGAAAAAGATTACATTTTACTTGTTTGTATATAAATGTCCATAGAACTGATGAGGTTCAAAGAGAATGAGGAGACTTTGGATTGAATATATTGAAGTTCTTTAACCTTCATTAGAAGCTTATTTTATGTAGCTTAGCTGGCTGGACCAAGTCACGTTCATCTGCATTCAATGATTGAGCTTCTCAAGATGAAAGCTTGTTGTTTGTTTAACAAAACTTTCACAGGTAGAGTGACTCCATGGAGCCTGCCGAAGGTTTACGAGATGGAGCGAAAGAGAGAGTTTGTACAATCCAAACAGGTTCTCCGGGCATCCTCGAATCTCATGGGGTAAACTTCTAGAAATCGCCATTGGTGCTGCTCGTCCTAAAATATTCCACTTTTTACTTTGAAACCTACCAGCGAGGGACAAAGTGATCAGCTTTTATCAACACATCGGTTGACGTGACATTGATGGGTGAAAGGGATGTGTGAGGAAGAGATGGAATTGTTTGTTGGAATGGGGCATCTCGACGGACTCTTCTGAGCGAGTCTGCTGGTGTTTAAAGTCTGCGCTGACATTGGGGAAAACATCAATGGCGGAGGTTAAAAAGGAAACTAGAATGAGGAAGTGAGGGATGGAGAGAAGAACTGTAAGTGTTTTATTTCAAACTATAGTATGCGTTGTCTGTTTGTATACGTGTTGAGATGGTTTGTTCTCATCTCCCGTTAAATGTTTCCCTGAGAGACTTCCAGAAGACTTGAGAAGCACCTGAACCTCAAGGACCCTGAGTAAGTCCTTCAGCTTTGCCTTAAATTCAACACGCTTGCAAACAAATCCAACAGTTCATTTAAAGTCAACCCACATGAGACATGACGGTGAAGGTTATTTCTGTCAGGTGGGTCTACAGTACCTTCATCCAACTTAAAGTGAGATTTTTCAGATGCAGTCTTTACTTAATGTGCTTTGAAAAAGATATAAAACAGAACAGTGCGAACATCCCTTCTGGCATTTGTGGTCGATTATTTCCTTGTGTTCGCTAACTGACCGCTAAACAGTATTTTGTTGCAGACAGTCAGTTTTTTCTGTCAGGAAGGTGTCAAAGTAGAATGTACGGAGTTAACATTGCAGGCTGTTTTTAAGGCATATTCACGTTCATATATACAGTGGTAAAAATGTCACTATAGGCTTGACCCTGAAACCTGAAAGAAACGGGGATAAATTATAGTGAAAAACAAAAAGTTGCATGAAGTTTCCCTGGGTGTCTATATGACAGGCAGCGGAGCATAAAATGGCACGCTGCAAAAAAAGAGGACAACCCACCAGATAGCAAGACGAAAGAGGAAACAGTCATGAAGTAAACATGAGACTTTTATTCTCTTCCTCGACACACATTAAATCCGAACAAGGCTGGAAACGATTAAAAAAATCTACTGTCAAGGGAAAATATATATGAAACTCTTTTTTCTATCAGTCAGAACTGTGACAGAATTGTCAGAGAGTCTTTTGAAGTAAGCGGCGTCAGTCAACGAGGGACCTCGCGAGCGGGTAAATAAAAGATGGAGCGTTTCTCACCTACTTATGGCGGCTGGTTGCACCCGCTGATCAAAAGAACATTAGCTTTGATTAATCCATCAATGTCCCGGCGGTCTGCTCCTTCCTGTCGGTGATCAGGGCCACCATCTTGCAAAGCCAATGAAGGCTAGCATACGATGAAGACCCTTCCTATCAGCAAACACTTTTTGCTTTCTCACGCTGCGCCATGCCAACCCTTATCCCCCAGAATCGACCTTTAGTCTCTTTTACTGCATTCATTTGGAAACCTTTTTCAGTTAATGACTGCGTATGAGGTGTATTTATTTTATGTTCCCGAGCAGAATTACTTGGAATTATGTGCTTTGTTGTTTAGTCTTTTATTAGTGTCATAAACGTGGAATTGGTGGAATTAACTGGTTTTAACTGTTTAAAACCTTGACTTTTTCTGTTTTCTTTCTTTTGTGAAGAATGACAGCTTGTCTGTGAGTTGATTTCAGACGGAAATAGACTCCAATGATTATCTGTACTTGGCAACACCATCAATGTTGGTGCTTTTTCCAAACTGTGTGGTTTGACTGACAATTGGACTGGTTTTGTTACTCAGATCTGGGAACTTTGAACATTAAGTCAATTGAATTAACTGACTGTGTTAACATTCATATTATTAGTTTCAGTAAAGTAAAAAATATAGAATATGAACTTGGAAAACATCTACAAACTCAGAGAACTGTATAATTGAGCATATATTAACACAGTACATTCAGTAGAGATCAAAGCAAATCTACACTTTGCTTAATCTTTTGTAGGTTGCCCAACCTTACTGGTTTTGCTGGTCTGCTATGCTCTACAAATGCAAATGAACGTAATTTTCTTTGACAGCGAAAGTAAACTTTCTTTCAGAGTTGTGCGTGTAGGGGGGCTCCCAGTGGGGGACGGAGCGGCGAAGAAGCCCTGTTCCAATTCTGTCATTGTCAAAGTTTGACATAATAAGCGATTGTTGGCGCGCCTTTGTTGCGTGATACAACACAGAGCAGAGTCCCAATTCTTCGCCGTTAATTTTTTGTTAAAGGAGGAAAAACACAAGATGTCTATTCCTTTAAGGGATGCTTGGCAGTGCTTATGCTAAGTAATATAACAAACCTGTCGTGATGTCTGCCTGAGCACCTTTTATCTTCCCAAATCCGCAGGAGGGCTCTACCTTTGCCACGTTGGAGAAACGCAGCGCCTCTGAAATCATTTAAGTAGCCCCTTTTTGAAAGCCCGTAGAAGTTAAGAGAATTCATATCTTAGATCAAGGCTTTGCATATGCGGTGCCACTCGAGTTAGTATTGGCTTTCCTGCTTTCCATGTTGTGTTAAGGCACTGTTGTTGGTTTTTCTTTTTTGTTAAATGGCTGTCTTTGCTTTCCTAGCTGTAATGTTGAGCATATCCACGTGTTTACTGTCCTGCGTGTGTGTGAGGAGCAAATTAAGTGGAAAGAAATAGGCTACAATATGATGTCCACCAATGGGAAGCGGCCATTTATTATAAACCAGCTTTATCTCTCAAGACCAGCGTTAATGCAGTGTCATTCATTTTGTTGGTTTATATTATGCAGTCAAAACATTAGATTAAAGGAACATTCATACAAAAATGAAAATTGCATGTCTTGGCACACAAATCTTCTGAAGCCGTATGAAAGCATTGCGTTAGTAACAGACCAAAAAGCATTAAAAGCCATTGTTCTCGAATAATCTTGCGCAGACATGAAGTTTTATGTTTTGTGTGCATTCTCATACAGAACCGTTGTTACGATTATCAGCGAATGATGACAAAAATTGAATGGGCAACTTCAATGTTTAATTTATTATTACTTCAAACTGGAAGAATTTCTTAAAAACAGATTTAGTTTTCAATAACAGCATTACATGGGGGTGAGTAAACAAAGACTTCCTTTAAGAACATCCAGATAGCAGGGTTCTTATCCCTGAACACAATTACGTGTAAGGTTGAACCCAAGAAAGTTTTTTTCACTAGTTTCTTTACTCATCCCTTTTCGTTCTTGACAGACAAATCTGCTGGGATTCTCGTTTTTTTCTTACACAAGAACATCTCTAATTTCATCAGCTCTTCTGACTGACAAGCATCATTACGGATAAAATTATCTCGGTAATTATCCTGCCGAAAAGAGATTTATTTCCCTTTGTGAGGGGGAGAGCGGATCCGTGGGGCAGCACAGTGATCTGCAGCGCCGAGACGCTTCGTTAAAATAAGCATCCTAATGAGACATGCCCTCCCGCCGAGCGCCGGGACCCAAGCGTTACGCCTAGCAGGAGCGCTCGCTTTTGTTCGGATGTGCATTAAGTAAGCGTGAACGTGGAATCGTCTGCGTTTGGAGGGCCACTTATCGAGAAATTCGCCATAGGTAATTATCTTAATTTGCACCCTGGAGCCACATCCGATACGAGACCTTCCGCCTAAAAGTGTGACGTAACTCGCTCGTAGACCCCTGCGACGGAAAGGGGTCAGGCTGCTTTCAGAAATAGGAGATGATTAACAAAGTTCGTTGACTAAAAGTATGTTCGTGATAAAGGGGAGAGATTTAGTTCGCAAAACTTTTCCTGTAGTTATGGAAAATGTGAACCTGCTTAAATGCATTCTGACTCTACAAAAAGTCTTGCCCGGATAACCTGAACTGTGAAGCCACCTGGATAGTCATGTAGGTGATGACCCTGATCTCCATTTCGCAAGATTTCTCACTCCACCCCTCCCTTTTGAAGCAATACGGTGGCTGACACAGGACAACGATGTTGTGGATATTTAACGTATTTACGAAACGCGCTCTGTAGAGCAGTTTGTCCATTTAGGGCTACTGTAGAAACAACCTGGCGAATTCCATGCAAGAAGCAAGAAAACCCAAGGTGTATGCAGATAGAAATAGCTAATTCTAAGAAAATAAAAACATAACGTTTCGTGTAAGGTTTTTTTTACACCTCTGAAAACCTAGTTATGTATAGTATATTGCATTTCTGTGAGTAGATCCTCTATGCGAATATTACACACAGCACCTTTAAAACATATTTTAGCCCAGTTATATTTAACGTAATTTGTAAGTGTTTAATTGTCATAATAGATCATTAGCCAACATTTGTGATGGTTGACTAACTTTGCAATTAAATTCGGAGTTTAGGTGAGGCTGAAGTGGAAACAAGGCCTTTAGGATAATGAGCATTAATGTTCGCCATAATGAAATGCAGAACAAGTAGCCTTTTTATTCTTAATGGCTCTGCTCATTACAGGTCATTGTTAAAGGATAGATTGTTGGAACTCAAGATTTGCACAATAAGTTAGAGACAACAACATTCTGGAGTAAAAGGAAGGAAGTAAGTTTTTGATGTAATCGTTTTATGTCACGCGTTAAAGACTGGTGTACACACACTATAACTTTTTATCTTTCAGTTCCCATATGACAAGCTTCTTTGATAGGTTATGCCACAGCCCTTATTTACTGCTTTCTAGTTGGTTGCAGGCGCATTATGCTCTCAAAAGCATCCGAATGAATGTGTGTAGTGCAACATTAGTCATCAGTATTTTTCCTGAGTTTCCAGGTAGCGGTAGATTGTACGTTTAAAATGCCCTTATCTGTGCCAATTAAATTGAGTTAACGTAGGAATACACTAATATAAAGATGGCTGCAAGGTTCATGCATGTAAACCTACTTTTGATTTTATGGGGTCTTCAACCTCTAAAAAATGCCGGGTTATGATCGTACCCAGCTTTGGATCAAAAGGGGCAAATTGGGTTCAATTTTTAACCCCTAAAAAATATTCGACCCAACAACGGGTTAACACAACCAGGCATAGGCTAATTTAAAACCCAGCAGTTGGCTTTGCCCCTTATTGGCCCATTGTTGGGTTGAAATCAACCTTACATTATCCTCCATCCTAAATTTGCTCAGTCCTATAAATCTTCCATATACTAATTGCATGATGGAAAATGCATATTGTGCACATACATGGACGCCATGTATTTGTACGTAGTCGGCATCCTGCGTACAATGCCCTGGCACAGTGCATGTGACAGCACAGGAAGAAGTGTAGACGCCGCCTTGGGTCGATAAAAAAATGTATGTGCTTGGAGCCTGGGAGGCATTCAGTAATGAAATCAATAGCTGTGCTTGGCTCCTAGCATTAAGATCATTGGTCTGGCTGTTATTTAGTCATCGTTGTCCTACAACCCGGGCGCAAGTTGGCTACCAGTGAAAAATCAATAAAGTGACACCGCAGTCGGCATCACAATTACTGGTGAGACTGGTGAGAGATCAATTCATGTGTTGGCCATTAACGGCTCCTTTTGGGAAATCATACTGCATTATTTGGCTCGCGCGCTCGCGCGCTCTCGTACTCTCCCTGTCTCTGTGAAACAGTGAATAATACAAATCAACAAGAGATTGTACAGGCAGAGACCTAGTTACCTTGTTTTGCTTTGCCTTCCGCGACACATACATCAATTGTCCTGCCATAACATCTGTTATTGGGTTGTACCTGATAGGCTACGTGTGTGTGCGCAAGAAATGTTATAAAACCAGTAATCTCAACTCTGATCGACTACTTCAAAATATCTTAACATCAACAAAATTACATCACACACAAAGTCAATTCTGTGTGTAGGCTTATGCATGACAAAGAGTGTTTTTTATTACATGTGAAACCAACCACTTACCACATGTGTCTTCCTGCATTACTGTTCAGATAGTGAGTGTGTTGACACCTGCCACAAAAATCTGTTAAATATACTAGTGCGGTACAACATCTTCATATCTCTTGTCCTGTGTTGATTGACATTTCTCATGTATACCTCTAGAAAAGTAGCGCTGCTTCTCCTGAAACTGTAAACAGGAGGTAAAACATATTACTTGGAGAAGCCAGCAAACAGGCGACGTCAGTAGGAGAATATCTCATCAGTACACCTTCTTTATCTACCGCTTCCCCGCCTGGCACTTTCTGTCGCACCTTATGCATATGCAAAGACCGAATATTTTCCGGCAGAGATAAGGACGTTGTTCGCACCTGTGATGGCTTGCGAAAACAGGAGCACAATGGCAACATGACGTACAGCAGTTTAGCGTGACAGTGGCGTAATTGTAAGGAGGCAGAAGGTGCCTTGGTCTTCACTCAGTGTAACTTCTCATTTTGAGATTTTGTGCTGCTGGAGATGACAGGCCCAGAGAAAGACTAGTACGACTATGAGACGTGATTCCTTTGATTTGAGATTGATGGAAGTAGGCCTACCTCACTCTGCAGCTAAATGCGTAGTGATGCTGTGTTCAGAACGTGGGGTTGAGCATAACACAAAGAAAATCTGACAATAAAATGTCAATTTATATAGATGTTGATGTAAAAACACAGAATTCACCCGTTAGACTGCAGTCACTTGAACAATTTTCTTGAGATATTCTTGAACATGAACGATTTGGGAAAATGCATATCTCCCTGTGATTTTGAGATAAAATGAGTATTGGATTTCTAATGGAGAGGTGGGGCCATATTGGGAATTACAAACAAATTGATAGCGTTACAGTGGATCAGCAATTATTAAAAGGCAAATATAAAACACATTTTTCCTGCCCGGGCAAAAAGAAAGATGACTTTCCTTATAAACTGTGTGAATTTGAATTGCACTGTGTAAATCCACACTTCTCTTTTGCATAAGCTGACAAACAGGCTTAAAAAATAACATAAACGCACACATGAACTTGCCAGCAGATTTATGCATGTGCCAAAGGCAGTTATTGCATTGAATAATTTGTATCACCCTGTTCAAATAATATAAATATTGAGAAATTATTCATCGATTTACCTGTAGTGCCAGAAAAACAAGAAGAATGCGAGAAATCGCTAGAAAGTGAAGCAATACTTTGGCGTAGGTCCAAGTAGGCTGTCCTATGCCTCGCTTTTCTGTTTAGTGCACAGCACAGACTGACAGCACTTGTGATCTCTACAGTTTGTCGTCCAGGTAAGCATGCAGTCAAATCTAAAGAGTATCTGAGTTAGTTTGTTACATTTTGATAGGAAGTCGAGTATGCAAAGCTCATACACTTTAACGCTACACACGGGCAAAAGTATGAGTTTAACGACAATAGCAAAAGACTAAAGTACGCGGCCATTGTGACAGTCTAAGCGAGGCTGTACGCGCTCATGGTTAAACAGTCAATTTGAATGATATATTAAATGTTGCAACGTGTTAAAAACGAGAAGAGAGTAACTTTTAAGTTAATTTCTCGTAAAATAAAAGTAATATGAATCATATCGTGCTGTTTGCACAATGTGCGTTGTTTTGTTTATCCGTTGTGTCACTAACTTTTAAAGTTGAGCAAGTATGTGATATTTTTCCAACAGACGCTGTTGTCTCGAAATCAAAATACAGCGTTAACAGACTTTAACTTCCTTTCTTTCAGTTGCTTAAACAGTTATACTTACACACACACACACACACACACATATATATATATATATATGTGTGTGTGTGTGTAAGTATAACTGTATATATGTGTGTTTGTGTAAGTATAACTGTATATATATATATATATATATATATATATATATATATATGTGTGTGTGCCATATTCGTTTTGAGATTTCTGTATTTTTTTGTACTTGCATATTCTTGGCAGGAATTATTGGAAAATGGCCCACCTGATAAACAGCGATGTGTTTCTGGCCTTCTCCACGTATGCCACCATTGTCGTCCTCAAAATGATCTTCATGTCATTTCTGACTGTATACTACAGGATGGCCGAAAAGGTGCATTTGCTTTAAAAACGTCTGTTTAATGTAAATAGCTATGCAAAAAAGTCCTTTATTGGTTTTAATGATAGTTATTCGTAAAATGAGAATCCTTGTGATCTTTCAGGCTCCTATATTAAACAGGTTACCTTAACAAAACATTGGGTTATCAAACAAGGAAGTGTACATTTTTTTATTTGAAATAGTCAAATGAGGAGTATGCTATTTGACTGCAATACTTTAAAAAGCACCGGTATACTGTTTGGCTTGTTTCGGTGTATCTATGGCTTAAAGTCATTAAATGACAGTACTACAACTTAGGCCAGTGTTGTTCTTTGATTGCTCTGTGGTTTAAGTTTAACCAGAAAACATGTGATGACGTTTGAGGTCCACAAGTCGAATCATTCTGTTTGTTAAACAGGCCTTTTCAAACTGGGAAGACACCAGAAGGGTCTCTAAAGATCCAGAAGAAAGAAAAAGGATGCTCCAGACCAATCCTAATGTAGAACGTGTTCGAAGGTAACAGCAAAGTGAGCAGTCTAACCTCATGTTACCAGTCAAGCTGGATTCCTTACATTCAATTTTTCTTTTAACTGCAGATGCCACCAGAATGACCTGGAGAACATTGTTCCCTTTGTGGTAATTGGTCTTCTGTACGCTCTCACAAGCCCCGATCTCTCCACCGCTCTGTGGCACTTTAGGGTGTTTGTGGGTTCACGGTTTATCCACACGGTGTCCTATGTGATGGCTATTCCCCAGCCCACTAGAGGTCTGTCTTGGATTGTGGGATTGTTGACAACTTTCTCCATGGCCTACAGTGTCCTCACTACTGCACTTTTCATTTAATGTCCACTGCAATGTGAAGAAGTTGGGGAGGGGGTGTGCTTTAAATGATATTGTTTATCCTTTTTACAATTTTCACTTTATAATATTGTACTATTAAAGAAATGAACTACTGTCAATAGTAAAACCAGCGTCAGTGGGCACATCAGACCATGAAGACTAGTGACATCATGGCTACCAGGTCATCACACTCAGCATAAATATTGTATATTCTTACATTCATTTTTGTATCTCAATGCATTAGGTGGTGAGTTTTTTCAGTTCAACAATGTTACGCAGTGTATCATTTGAATGTAACTTCAGCAGTTATTTATGCAAGTGTAAAAGTACATTTATTCATTATATTAACAGAAGAATGTGCCAAAGGTTAAAATAGAGATGAAGTTAAAAATGAACTTGCCTACTAAAAAAAAGAAATGAATTAAATATAAATGTACAAATAAAATATAACTGCAAGCAGTAATAACGGGTTTCTCGTCATCTGAGCCATCCAAGCCACTGTGACATCATTGAACAGGCTCAGGAGGCACTCCCCAACACACCCACGACGGATCAAAGTCCTACACACAGAAAAATGACAGGATTAAGCAGCAATCCTCGGGTAGATGAGACGGGAATCACGCGAAGCTCATAAGTGTTCGGTCTCAAACATTCCTCCAGGGTTCTTCATATGTATTATACTACTTAATTGCTAGTCAGTTGGATAATTTATTAAGCAGTAGCGACCTTTAACTTACATTCTTCACGTTAATATTATAAAGGACCCTGTAATCGTCACACAACAGAAAAACTCAACATGTTTTTAATCATTATTGACCTATTAATACGTTCTGGATTTATGGCCATTTTAATGTGATAGGCTCCGCCCATTTAAAATTTTTGTGCCTAAGCGACGGTGAAAGGAAATTTCAACTTTTTTCAATGATTATTTACATTCACACTCCACAGAAGTCGTCTGCATTGGTTTTGTTCCGATCGGTTGAAAAACCAAGGACTAGTTCGCCAAAGTAGGTTTTTAACATCAGCGATAACTCACGAACCGTTTGATCGACAGACGCGTGTCCAGAGGCAAAGTTGTTCAGAATGAGAAGAGCTATCACTTGATGTAAATAGTTTGAGTATATGTCAAATGTCACGTGATACACAATTGTTTATGCACTCTAAAACCGTTACTTCGCCCCCCCGGTGGCCGAATGAGTTCATATTGCTTACAGACCTTCAGGACCACGAGTCGAACAAGCCCAGCGAGTGTCGTTTCGATCGGCCCCCGTTAACCCTGTCTAATGAGTGCTCAAAATTCATTGGCCGATGGCGAAAAATTTGCATACCTGAAATCGGAGATAGCAATTTTTTTTTAATTTTTTTTTTTTTAAGATTATGCTTTTATTACAGTAAATAACTTAAACAGTAAGAAAGATAGCCATTTTTTAAGTTTAGAGCCAAGGATTCCAATGACACCAAACACTTTGTTGTGCGACATCCGGTTTACGAGCATTGAGTCCACACGCATTGGCCATCGCTATAGCGCCACCTATGGGCCGATTTGGCTGGTTCACTGTATCTGAGTAACCTGCACAGATACAACCAACTGACAAAGTCGCGAGTTTCTACGACTTACGGTTTGGGCTGGGCGACGCGTTTTAATGCGGAATAATAATAATAAGAAGAATAAAAATCACTACAAAAACAATAGATTTTCAGCACTTCGGGCTCGAAACCCTAAATATTTCAGAAAACAGCAGCGTGGTCGTTATTTTGAACGTGAGCTGGATGATTTGTCGCGAGTTATTACGTAACCGGCGTGGCACGCCCACCGGTTCACGTTAATTCAGGAGTTGCGTGCTTCATAAACGCCGAGTTGGTCGATTTTCCTCAAAAAGGTGAGAAATCGTCTTCGACATGATGTCTTTGGTTATAGTTCATACTGTAGTGTATTCGTGTGCTGTTTAATGCTTAGCCTGTTTTTAAAAAGTGCACGTTTATGCATTTTTGACATTCCACAAAGACCGCTTGCGGCGTCCTTCTCCTTGGTACACGATAAAGTTTGAATTTGGTGTCACTTGGCGGACCTTTAAGTCGATATATGTGTATAAATAAACTGTGCCGTTTGTTAACCTCTTAATATTTCAAATATATCTGAAATGATTCGCTTGTGCAGCATGCACAAACACAAAATACGATAAGTGTCACTGTTCCTTTAAAAGGCTCGTTATATCAACCAAACGTGCACTGTTTTTTAAAAACAAAGTAAAATATTTGTAAACATAAGTATTTGTTTTTCCAGTCTGCTTTTAAAACCTTTAAAGTCTGTGTGTGTTTAAAAACAATATGCCTGTGTTTGTGCTTGTTGGTCATTTGTTCTTACAGCAGCAGTTTAAATAAAGATGTCAGAGGTTGCTCATATGATTGACACCGAGGTCTTTCTGGCTTTCTCTACCTATGCAACCGTAGTCATCCTTAAAATGATGCTGATGGGCCCCATCACTTCTTATTTGCGCTTGACAAAAAAGGTACATTTTAAATCTCAAACTGTGCAAATGTTATATTCTACACGCCTGAATAAATTGATTGTTTCTCAAAAGGTCTTTGCAAACCTGGAGGACACCAACTTGGTCAAAACCACTGAAGACCGGAGGAAGTGGGTCAGGGTAGATCTTGATGTTGAACGGGTGCGGAGGCAAGTGTATAAAATATATTTGCGGTATTGATGGAGATGAAGTTTAGGCAGTGATGTTTTGTAATGCTTTCTGATCACAGATGCCATCAGAATGACCTGGAGAACATCGTTCCCTTTGTGGTAATCGGCCTTCTGTACGCTCTCACGGGTCCGGATCTCTCCGCCGCTCTGTTGCACTTCAGGGTGTTTGTGGGTTCACGGTTTATTCACACGGTGGCTTACCTGTTTGCTCTTCCCCAGCCCAGTAGAGGTCTGGCCTGGATTGTGGGATTGTTCACAACCTTCTCCATGGCCTACAGGGTCCTCACTACTGCACTTTTCCTTTGATGGCTAGCGCTTGGAAACTTTTAGTTTTAGGCGATATGCTTTGCGTAAAAGGAAATCAGGTTTAGACATGACAATGAGCTGTATATTTTGATATGTGCAATTGCAGTTGACATATAATGGTTTTAGTTTGTGGTATTACACTCCTTTAGAAGTACAGTAAAACTGAAATTCGGTTATTTACTGCTGTATAATCTGATTGATAATCTGCAAAATTTTGACCAGTGCTGTATATGATAATTATTTCTTATGAACCATTATAAGACATTAAATAACAGTATTTTGTGAGAAACCAACAGAAAATGAGTGTAACAGCTTTATGCTTTAAAGAACGCAAGTTTAGATGTCTTACGGAGGAAAATGAGAGTTAGAATTGTGACCTCCTGTTATGCTGTTGTAATTGCAAATTAACATTCAGTAAATTAATGGACACTGTAAACCGGTTTAAAACAGTTTGAATAAACTTTCTAAAGGTTTCCAATATTTTTCATGTTTTGCCCACTAGAGGGCGCTATCTGAAAGCTGCAATGGACTGATGTTTCTTTCACGTTTCTCCAGTGAAACATTCTCACAGTTTCCTTATTTCAGTATATACATAATAATCATCCAGTGTTCTCATTTTGATGTTTTTTGGATCGAGATATATGGTTAACAACACAAATGCAGCCACTCAGTAGAATGAGTAAGTATAATATTCCTTTTTCTACAGCATCTGCCATAACAATTTAATTGTAATGTTTGGCCAATTTCTTTGCTTTGTGTACTGGGACTAGCTTGTTAAACATTTTTCCGTCTTTTAAAAGGTTGATATTTGACGTCTATAAATCTAAGTTCAACTTGTAAAATTGCACACTTAGGAGAAGATCACTGACGTCAAATTTCAGAATAGCGACTCTGCAACTTTTCAAAGCGAAGCAAGAAAACTTGAAATTCTGGTCTACATAAGAACATTTAAGGTAAGTGGAATGATGCATACAGCACATGTTGTTCTTATGTTGTAGCTGGTTAAGCCTCAATTACAGTGATGTAGGCAGTTTTCAGGTAAACACCTTGGGTTTCCTTCACCAACAAAAGAAAAATTAAATTGAATTAAAGATATTTTGTATAGCGCTTTTCACAATGCGCAGTGTTCCAAAACAGCTCTACAGGAGAAAATAAGAAACACAGAAAAGGTCAAACACAGCACAGTGCATGGTGTTTACAGTCTCCCGTTGAGCAAGCCAACAGGGCCCTGTGGCGAGAAACCCAATCTCCAATGGTAAATAAATGGATTAAAAAAACCTTGTGGGAAGCCAGTATCAGTTGGGAGGGCCAGGTCTCCTCTGACGTGTCTCAGCTGCACTCAGTGTCTTTGATTAAAAGTTACAGAGTACGTGTTAATGAAAAATAGGGAGAGCTTATTAGTTGTGATTTAGGACATTTCATTTGTGAAACTGTTCGGGTCTAATTTTGTCTTATTTTGCGAACGATATCAGACAACAGCGGAATGTTATAAGCAGGGAAAATGGTAATGGCATAATGTAACTGAGTAAAGCTATAACTTCAAACTGCTGTCATGTGATGTAAGTTTAGCATTAAATACTAAGTATTGTAAATGTAGCATAAATGTGACGAGTAGTACGTCTTTGTACGGATGGTCAGATGGTCACTTAGCTCTTGGCTGGTGACGGAATTGCCTAAAACTGGAGATGGGATGGTCAGTCAGTCCGCAGACTCTTGCAGGAGGATGGCACGGGATGTTCAGCTGGAGCTGGCGAAATCTCTAGTCAGGGATGGGCATGTGTCTTTATGTTAGTCTTATTTCAGTAGGATTTCTGTTCTGTTGGTTCCTATCCGCCCCACCAGTAAAACCCAACACATTACCAGCAGAGACCCACACATACCTTTAAATGTTCTATTAAAACCAATACAATAAGAAAATCTGGGATGATATTTAAATTGCGCAATCTATCTGAAATAAAGACCATTTTTCAATGTGGATTTACTCTCAAATAGGATCCTAAACCCATAAACAGCATATGCCGATCTGGATGAATCTGCATTCATCTCCCTGTCAAGGTTATAGGTGACGGTTTTGTGCATCTTCCCTATGTTTCATTCTTTTTACACAGGCCCTCTCCTGGTGACAGTAATTACTACTACTTACCCCCAAGGTCGCCATGGCTGGCCGTGCATATGCCCCGTAAAGGCTTTTTCTCGTTTGTTTTGGGTGTGTGCCCAGCTTCAGGGTGTGCAATATTTCAGTCAAGCCAAGCATTTTACCATCTGGCCAGATGAAGTACAGCGAAACCTTGGTTTGCGATCAATAATGACTGATCCACCCACATAGGCCTCTCCGCTGGTTCTGTACGGTTTGGAAAGAGCTGGTGTGGCCTGGCTGCTTTGAGCTTTTAAGTGAAGAGCCTTGGAAAGTCTCAAGAACCTTGAGGCGATTATAACCAAGACTGACAATGGAAATGTGCCATGTGTGCCGACAATAGTGGGCTATATATACAGATAGACAGATGCTGTGGTTACACCTTTGGTATATTCTTCCCACGTTGTTTCTATATTACAAAATACATAGTATATTTCTCAGATCTTCCCTCTGCCATATTGTACGGCTTGTTAACTGTACAGGCGCTTAATTAGGTGGCACTTCAAAGTCATGGCGTGGGCCAGTATCAAGGTTTAGCAGAGATTTATATCACACAATGGCTCCACGGGTCCTGAAAAATTAATGAACGCTTAGTCGGGATCCGACTTGTAGGCGACGCAGCGCAATATAAATCAATTTGAGTTTGAGCCTTGCAATCCAGAACCGGCCATATCTGCTGGACTGGACATTTTTAGAGCATTTTTTACATCCAGCGCATTTAAGAGCAATAATGCGGCACGGATCCTCTTCTCAATGTGTCTTTCACAGAAAGTTATGCTGGAGAATGTCAGAGGTAAGACGCGAACACGCGGCCTTTCGTCAATGACGAGTTTTCTCTCGTCCTCGGGCACGTAATGCCTTGCGAGTTTATGTGAAGTAATTGTGGGTCTGGAGGTCACACATGATCGTGTTGATACAGTATAAAACGCAGGTCGGGATCATGCGCTCGCCTCGGAGAGAGAACAGACTTTAGTGGAATGCCGACATAATAAGGACTAACTAATGCCTTTCGGATTGCTGCCCTCTTCTCTGCCCTTCATCTCTACTGAAGCCCATTACTGTGCGATTGTAGTAAGCTTTCCATTTGCTTTTTGCACTTGTCAGTGCCGCTTAGACACAGGAAGTCACATTATCTCATGTGGGGTAAAACAGTTGAAACGGCCACTCCGAGGGCCAAATAAATCAGCCTGATATGGTCATTGAAGCAGATGCTCTGCACGGACTCAATGATTTCAGCGTGTATTTATTGCAACATGTAACTTAATTGATGGCCTTTGTGGGCCAAACGTCATGGATTAAGTGGTGCTTCATGTAATATCTTTGATGTTTGCGGTTACTGCATACTCTTAGAAAAAATACAAAAGGGTACCACCACAGTGACAGCTTGTAAAAAGTTTCACGTTTTTACAGGTCACAGCGACAGCTTTTGTACCATTTTTCTAAAAGTGTAGCAGCATAACTTCATAACTGTATTTATCCACCCAATACTTTAAAATAATGGAACAAATTATTTAGAAATGATTCATTAGAACTATTGTTAGAAAAACGTGATTTATATTTTAAGACCATTATGCCTGACGTGAACGACTCTTGTCCAGAAGCACTTTATTTTACTATTTTACAAAAGACAGTTTATTCTACTGGGTTTTTCGTGCAACGCTGCACCATGTGGACAAAATTTTGAATTATAATGGCTTCTAATGCGTTTATAATGTATTTTGATGTGTCGCGTTGCCGATGTAGACACAGTGTTAGAAATGAAGCATAATAATGTTTAGTTTTAAAATTGTTTTACAATTTTGCTCATCGTTAGCTAATGTGAAAAGATCAATGTAATTCACAAATACAGTTTAAAAAGTTACTAAATGCTGAAATGAACATGAACTCAAAACTGCTGTAGGAGTCGTTTTAATCATCAGTTCATGTAAGCTGATGCTTTAACCACTGTTAACAAATCGATTTGTATTATTGTACAGTTTTACCTATTCTTTTTTATATCGGTTGCGTTTCATCTTGTTTGTTTAGTGTAAGAAAACTGGAACAGGAAGTGCTTCTGATCCAGTGTTGTTTACATATTCCGAAATAGCATATAGTGTATTTAGAATAAACTGTATTTGCATGCCATCTCAGTAGCATCTCAAAGCAGAGGAAAGTGTGACCTTAACACGTATTTGAGTAGGAGATTTGGAATATTGGAGCTAGGGGACTGTAAGACTTGGCTGGGGTCAGCAGATATCCTATGCTGATCTTAGTGATTGGATCGCAGGTGATTACCATAAGCAATTTAAATGATATTGATTTATCCTCCTGGCTGCTGTAATTGAACACTACGACCAAGCCTCCGCACCATTTCCCCCTCTCGCCTGCCAGGCGTTCACCTTTCGTTCCTCTCGCGCATTATCATCTAACGAAAATACATTCGGTGTCCTGCCACCAATGGAGAAGAAGGGATCAGGCGTTGAAGGGCCAATCAATTGGAAGTTCACCATGGTAACAATGGAATTGTTCAATTAATATCCTATCTCAGGTTAATTTAGCTGCTTAGCATCTTGGCTCCCTCTGCGGTCTGACGCGAGAAACGGTAAGGTAGCAGTGGGACCTCTTCCAATTTGGATGCAAAGGTCCTCCATGTTTTTCATCTATCAAAATAATAGAGGAAAATGCGCTTTCCTGAGTGCTCCTCGCCAGATAACCTCCCTAGTGTAATAACCCGGGGAGTTAATCAACTTCGTTCAAATCAAACGGCTAATTTGGACGATAATTATAATTTGATAACATTGACAAAGCGCTTTCTTGAGGCAACAGGACAAAAACAGCCTAATGGCAATTGTTCTCATGATAGCACGGTTAAATAAGTTTCCGTATCTACAATGTTTCGCCGAGCTATGTTTGGCGCTCAGATCAATTAACGAATAGAAAAACTCGCTCCAACATTCGTCATTTTTCACACACCTTTCCAGCACCTCGGGAGAGTGCGCAAATTTCTCGTTTTAATATTTTAGCGCTCCGACTTAAGCTTCGGAGTTCTCTGCAGGTAGCGCACTAGATCATTCTGACATTTCAAAGTACTGAAACCTTTGGAATAAAGTGTTTTTTATTTCATTCTATTAACATAATTTATGTTTGTCAGAGAGCCCACCTCTGTAGAAGTCAGGTGGGGCTGTTGCCATAATTCATCCTTGCATGGCTGTGCGCGCGCACGTATGCGAGACGCATGATAACCGCTGCGTGCAAGACGTGAAGAAGACATTCGACTTCATTACTCAGGTCTGAAACATTGATGAGGCAGAGAATAGACTCAGCCATCACTATTTGGAGCCCGTTATCTCAAAAGCACTTTTTAATCTCTCAAAAAAAGTCTCATGGCTTGCACTGTGTTTAACGTTGATGTGATGTCATCTGGATTTGGGCCAATCGCAGTCAGGAACCTTTGGCGGGTTTTGCTTTGTTTAAAATATCTCAGGATGTGATTCCGTATCTTGTCTTAATGTTGTATGGAGTGTCGCACTATACCGGTATCGAGAGTAACCGTGATATTTAGAATCAATATCTTGTTAATACTGCACATCGTATAGACACGATGGTTACAAACTCTTTCGGCCTCATACACATTTTTTTAGTTTGATTCATTGGCCAAAAAAAGAGAAAACAAAATTCACAACATTACAAACATGATTTCTTAAAAAGTAAAAGATATTGTGATATTTTCGGGATTGGGATTGCTCGGCCGTTTTTTCATTAGGTTATTTTTGGTGCCCTACGTACAGCACGTGATGCGCGTGGTGGTAGTGGCAGAGCTACATGAGGTCATGGCTCTTCTCTGTTCAATCTGAATAAGTGTGATGTTAAAGGATCTCAGCACAAAGTACAAAATGTCAAGTAGGGGGAGAATGGATTTTATTTATGTGGCAATATTGTTGTATCGATTAAAGCATACAGATTCCTGCAACGGTTTTGTGTGGACCTATTCCGTTAGTTTTCTACTATTTGCAGTGGACCTTCGGTACACCTGTTTCATGACCCCATTGGGCAAACACACATCACATCAGAGTCCTTGTGCTGCTACAAGGGAAAATAATTTAAATGATTTAGGTTCTTTGCAAGAAACTACTTAAAATTCTTTAGTGCGCAAACAATACAAGTTTATGCTGCATCAGAGAGCCTATTGATTTCAATGTGGATGGTGCATTACAAGAGAGTAAAGAAAAATATTGTACGCTTTTTCATCTGACCAAAAATGAGAGAAACTTTTGTGCAATGCACTCTGACATGGAAATTACGACTATTAGGTTTTAATGGCCCAAATAATTGATGCTAACAATATTATTGCAATATCTTACAAGACACAGACACATTTCAGTTTATCACATTTCCAGCTTTCGTTTTGTTGACATCTTTTAAATAATATTTAGGCCAAATAAAACCTCTAGTTATAAAACAGTTATGATAAATAATTATGTTTATTTATATCATGATTATTGACAAATATGATATATTGTGACACCCTAAAACGCATCAATTGACCAACAAGAATTAAGAAAGGCCAGAACAGTTTTCTGTTTTCTAGATTGATTCTAAAACCCGGTTCTGTCCCCGCCCTCACAACAATTGCTATGGGTTCCTAGATGCCAACTTCTTTTGTTTTCTACACTTTCCTGTGTAGGCGTCTTTAGTCATTTTGCATCACAAACAAACTGCTTCCTGTCTAGAAACTTCTAGACTTTCTCAGGCTCAGTGACTCACTGCTCATTATGTTAAACCTCACAGCTGCATTGGCGGTTCTAGTGAAACGGTCATGTTGCACGCTGCAGTTTGGATGCAACAGGATTGTCTGACGCTATCGGCTTGGCTTCATGCAGCCGTGATCAGGAACATAGCCGAAGCCGTTCAGAGTCCCATGTTTGGAGCTCGGCTGCCTTGTGAAGGAAAATCAATAACCTGGAGGCAAGCTAATTAACTGAAAATCATTTAACCCTGTCTCAGCAATACATAAAAATGTGGCTGCTATGAGGAGCAGAGTTAATAATGAATAAATCTGCTCGGTTTTATGAAAGAAATAAAAGCCCCTTTGGAGGGCGCGAGGGACCCGAGGGAGGCTGTTGGCAGCTCGATCACACCAGAATTATCATTCAAATACACCCTGTCAAATACGCCCTGTCTTAAACCTCTTCACTCTGGCACAATTTTGTGAATTGCTTCATTTCTTTAAGCAATGTACATGAGTTTTCTTTTTAGATATGATGAGTTAATTGTAGTTTTAGTATAAACATTGCTGTTTGAAGTCCAGGGATTCGAAGGCGCGGTCTAAAATGTCCAAACAGAGATTTGTTTGGTCTCCGTGTTCTGTGCTTTCTCTCCCCCTGTGGCACTCGCCAATCAATAATTGAACAGACCGAGGATAATAGCTTCTACGCACACCGCGTACAACACGTGGGGAACATGGAATAAGCTTATCTAGAGGTTAAATAAATTGCTGTTTGAATTCTAAATGGACTTTTTTTTTCTTTGAAGGAACCTCTTGCAATGTTTGACAGCAATTCTGAACAACTATGGACACATTTATTTCCACGAGTCATAGTAAAATGGTGTCCTCATTTATTCACGTCATGTCATGAAAAACCTTTATATGACTCTTTATGTAAAACACAAAGGAGATATCTTGAGAAATCTCTTGGTGGGTTTGTATCCATTCAATGGAAGTCAATGGGGCCGGTGTTGTTTGGTTACCAACATTTTTGGAAATAACTTTTGTGTTCTGCAGAAGAAAGTCGTACAGGTTTGAAACAACATGAGGATGAGTAAACGATGAAAGGAGTTTTACTTTTGGCCCTTTAAGCAAGCATACACAACCCCAAAACATTGCAACCAACTATCAATTGTTGAGTTTAGATTGATAGAAGTGTTAAAATGATGGTTACACGTTTCAACTAAATTCAACAGCAAACCGCTTGAAACAGGTGCAAGGAGTGTATAACCGTGACAGATTTGACTTAAAAGATGTGAAACAAGCAATGGCCGTCTTCTCTGAGACAAATAAGGATGGACTCGGTGAACAGACAGACAGGCGGGCGAAAGCCGAACACCATTAAGTGCCCGGCCTGCAAAAGCTTCCATGAGCTGTGAAGAAGCACCATTACTTTAGGGTAAAGAGGGGTGAAACGCAGAAAGCCACTTTTCTGCTGGGAGCAGCCCTTAATGTGGTGCAAATGGTCAGAAGTGCATTGTCACCTTTAGACTTGATGCACTACCATCGCATCTTGACAGACAAGCTACACTTATTGGCTGTGCGCGTCTGCTTTGTTACCGCTGACACCGAAGGACGAGGCGCAAGAATGGATCGTGTAATATCCATCATTCCTTTAAAAACCTTCAGTGCCGAGTGTGTTTTTAGCCTTTTAATACTTTTTCTCGGAGATAATGCTTAAATGGATACGCTATAGTAGCGGTCTTTACACGCATTATGACTAAGGTGTGTTTGCGATGCATCACGAAATCGGTGCTCCTAAAAGCAACGCCGTTCATCCGAACCAATTGTCACAGGAAGGGTGCGCGGTCTGGATTACTCTGGATGTCTGGCCTTCCCATGTTAAGACCAAACGCTCATTCCTGGTAAAGAGACAGGTAGTTACATTCAGTGCTTATTACTTTACCTTAGCAGAGAATCCCATCCAGGCGCAGATAAATTTTTGACGACACAATATATCGAGAGAGATTTTGCGGTGTAGTTTGTTGCTTATCCTGCATTGAATTTTGAGGATTGATAAACCATACCTTTCAGCTATTTAAATATCACCCCCTGCCCTCCCTTGACGTTGATGTTAGCGTACACAAACACACTTGAAGAAGGAGGTGGAGAACGAAGGATCAAGAAGCCCAGGGTGCGATTTTTGGATTTGGCTCTCTTTCTAAAACGGCCTCCACCTCCTGCTTTGTTTCTTTCACGAGCGAGGTGCTTGCGTGAATCGCTGAGTTTCTCCCTCAGGTCTTTTCCCATCCATCCTCTTGCGATAGATGCGATCTCCTCGGAGGAAATCATTAGATGACATCATTACCATCTCTACATTTTCACGAACCAGCCACTTGTTATCTTTTGATTATATTTAGGGAGCAGAATGGGAAGCTATAAATGGCAAAGCTAATAAATAGTACGCAAATGTGTTTTGATTGTGAGCTTATAGGGTATCGACAGTTGGGTATTGTTTAGAAAGACACTCCACCCCCCACATGGTGGGGTCCTGGTTTTGGAGAGAAACGCTGTGATTGTAGGCGGAGATTAGGCCTGGCAGATGTTTGGCGACTCCTTGCCTTATTAGCAATTGAAATGAATGTTGTGGGCTGCTTCAGGACGGCCGTTTTTGTTGTATCGGTTTTCCCATAAAACTAAACAGATGAAAACATTTATAAGATTTCGATATTTCCGTTTGAAAATCTGTTGAAGTATTTCATAGTGTTGTCAGTGGTTTCCGTAGCTTTGATTGTCGATTTGCTGACTTTAAAAGGATTCTTCACCTAAAAATTTAATTTGGTTATCATATACTCACCTGTAATCTGTATTTGGAAGAGACCCAAAACACAAATACTGTAATTTATTCACCCTTTGTTGTTTGACTCTTTCTTCTGTGACACAAAAGATATTTTGAGATGTCTCTATGGTTTTGTGTCTACACAATGGAAGTCAATGAGAGACAGTTTTGTTTCATAACGTTATTAAAAATATCTTCTTTTGTGTTCTGCATAAAAAAAAGACTATTTCTATGTCTGTAGCTAAATGGGGACTAGGATGATATGAGTGGTTGCTAAGACATCGCTAGGGTGTTCTCTTCAATGAACGTTCTGGCCGTTTTACACCTGTTTTATCTTGCGGCAGACAAAAAAGGAATTCTCATGGCTTGGAAAAGTAATAACATCTTTCTCTATATTGAATGGTTGTAGTGTCAATGGTGCAGGTTGAATTCTTTTTAATGATACATGTGGAGTATTGTACACCGCTTCTCTTGTTGTTTGGTGTCCAGATACTCTGAGAAATCATCATGGCCTTAGTTTCTATTAGGTGCTCAGAGGTGATACTAAAAGACAGGAAATAACTTGGTGCTTTATTTTCTGCAGTGCGCTGAACATAGTAGGCTAAAGCTTTTAGACAACCATACGAGAACTGATCATTCACATTTTGAGTCTGCTTAGAGGTACAGAGGAAGCGGCACATGCACACGAACACACGTACGCACTCGCTATTGCTCTCAATGCCCAGCCCACGTATCTGACCCAAGACCAGAAAGCACAGCAGGAGTGTGGGCGTGCTTTTCCAGCCTCATCCTGAGGTCACAGGTCACCCATCGAGAAGTAAAACAGTAGTCTTTTATGGCAGCTACTAATATAAACACATTTAACTGATAAATAAACAAATTGCAGAGTCGAGAAAACGGCGACAGCCATTATTTCGCTTTGAGGGAGAGGCTGGCTGATGCAACTGTAGACTGTACTTTTTCCCAAAACTCTTTTTTGCTATATTTATACATTACTAAAATCTGTTATGGAGAATCCACAGCTAGCCGATTTTAATGCACGACGCGGAGGCCATCGTTTTTAAGAAAAAAACGTACGTTTACAAGACAATTGTAAGGTTGAAAACGAAAATGTTCTGCGTTTCCATTTAAAAAAGGTTTCACTTATACAAGACAATGTTGTCATAACGGTCAGCTAAAAACATCGTATAAACAGCTCGTAAGAGTGACGCTCATATTCTCATATCAGTTGATGAGCCCTCGAGTCTTACAGGTCCATTATAAATATATAAATAAAACCAGAATCTGTCAGGTACAGCCGTCACTGCATAACAATAGCTGGTAATTTCACGGTCTCACTGGTTTGTGAAGATTCATGTATCAAAACGCTGTCAGATGGCAGGGCTCGCTGGTCTCCTGAGTTCCTATTAGAAACGTGACTCACTGGTCTTATTAGTGACCTGTATTTTTCTTTTTCCAGCATAACAAGTCTGGTGTGCACTGTGTACTACGTTTAGTGATTGTGAAAGTTTGAGCGAGGTCACGTTTCCTACCATTTTCTATTCGTAATGTTGATTCACACTTAAATCACAACCGTGCACCAAAATCCATGGATTCAAAAATAACCTTCGGAGATGTAGTTGTGCACAAGTACTTCTCCACTCAATAAGGCCATAAAAACCTAGAGTCCAATTACGCTCCCGAAATAAAGCTCTCGCATACCGAAGGCTTCGAGTCTACCCGCAAGGCCACGGCTACGCGCCGGCCCATCAGATCAACATTCTTCTCATATCGCTCATCGGGTGTCTCACCATGCGCCGCTGAAATCACAAGCCCATCTGCAACAAATAAGTCTCGGAGGAGGGTTTGTTTCTGAGGTTGGTAGAGACGAGGCAGTGCTGTTCTTATCTCACCGGTCGTCCGTTTAACAGGCTTTAGTCGGGTCCCACAGCAACACAGCAATGTTTGATTACTCCTAAATCACCTGCTGAGAGGAACCCGGAGCTCAGCTCCCACCGCCGCCGCAGCCATTTCGGCAAAATAAGATGTTTCAAGTCGTCACGCCTGTCCCGAACACGCAAGCTTGAGGTGGGGACGGTAGAAAATTGCCTTGAATAATCTCAAATATTCATTTGAAAGGGATTGCGAGGATGTTGTCGGGAGTTACGCGGACTCGCACCCCCCGCTGAATACAATCATCTCTCCAATTTGGTATGAATTAGGTCAAATGGGAAAAGCCCATGAACGTCTAGAGGTATTCTCAGCTCCAGCTGTGTAGCTTTACTTGAGAGAAGGTGTTAACTTGGACGCTAAAATAGCCATTAGTGGCTCTGCATGAGCGAATCGCTTGTAATCCTTAATTCAGATCCCAAAAATATATACTTCTATATCGGTGTAACTGAAGACAGTGGTGTTGACAATGTTTGTTCTGATGAACACAGAGAAAGATATTTGGAAGAATGCTTATAACCAAACAGTTCAATGGTAGTTGAACGATATGTAGTTGACTACAGTACAATGGCCCAGAAGTACAATGGCAACATTTCCTACTATGGTAGTCAATGGAGTGCAGTTAGTGCACTGTAGATCTGTAGTATGCCATCTACATAGTCTATATATTGAATGAACATACTACGTGTTTAATTCCATTCAAATTCATCTATATCATGCTTTCCCCACTTTTGCATCGTGTCCAAGCAGCTTTACGGTAAATACATATTAGTATAGACACATAGTGTACTTTAACAACAGCATGGCACTGAACACAGCCTGTATTCATATTCTTTTAACTGTTTGTCCAGCATTCTGGTGTTGGTGGACCAATCCCGGCCCATCTGGTATAGGTTAGTTCTGACATCAAAAGGCAGAACTTCACAGAGCTCACAAACTTTGAATCACCGTCCGCCGTTTGCTATCCAGCACACTTTACTGATAATGGTGGGCCGCTTTTGGTAAATTCGCCCGTGTTGATAAAGCATCTTGCATTCTTCAAGATCACCGATCAGCCGAATGAGCTGCGTGGAATAAATTGCCAGTGACATTTAAGTGTGCTTAAGGTGAAATAACTAGCATTCTTCCCGGCTAACAGGGTACGATGTGAGGCACTTATGTGCATCTGCAGAGTTCAGATTGACGGCATATTCAACCTTATCAATTTTTATTTGGTTTTTATAATGCAGTGATTATCATTTCCAATGACTTCATTTAACAAAACTGTCATTGTGGTTTGTCAATACCAGCTAATGTTCAGGACTGAAAAACAACCCCCGAGCTTCTTAACCAGCCTTCGGCCAGTCTGTCTTGAGACTGTTTTCCACTGGGTAACGTACACTTGAATTCGCAATTCGTCCATTATCTCCACAATAAAGAGCTAATGACCCAATGATGAGAATATATCCGCGGTGGCACTCCTCTCTATGAGGAGGCCGAAGGATAAGGGGTCATTAAGGCTTTTGTTATCTGGTCCAGATAGCATTGGCATGTCTATGCAGATCATTATTTTTGCCCCTGGAGCCGTTTACCAAGCGAGAAGAGCCGAATGAGTACATGCTCGTTCCTGACGGTCAGCAATACATGCATCTAATGCGCTTTCTAAAATTCTGACTGTTTTATGAAAAATGTACATTTTATTTTCATTTCTCTGTAGTTTGCCATCGCTTGCCAGCTCGAGGATGAAACGTTTCTAAACCCCCCTCTGCACTTCAGCTTTTTGTCGAGTATGTTTAACAAACGCTCTTGTGACCAGCGTTTATAAAACAATAACATTGTTAAATAAGACAGTTTGTGGTGTCTCTGTGCTGCTGGAGAATGTTTAAGAGCTCGGAACTCTGAGACTAAGAGTCGAGTAGAGAGAAAATTGCTTTGTGAGTTTGGACAGAAGAATTTGAAGGCATGGTTCCCTGAGTTTATGAATGCATTATATATAGTCTCACTGCTTGGCTTACCTGAAGCAACGTTTCTTGATTTCTTTTTTTAAAGAATTCAAGACTTCTCGCTTGTTGTATTTAATCATGTTTGTTTTAGACGTTTCGCAAATAAATGAATACAACAAGAAACAAAAATACTGTAAGTAGCGTAGCTCAGATAACATGGCGTTTGAAATATTTGATGATAAACATTGGAAGTCATCGACTGTTGTTCGATGGCTTCTCGCAATGTAACGTGGCCTTTTTTAGGCGAACATATGCAAAGGTTGACATTCGCTCTAAATTTAAAGGAGAAGTTCCCCCCAATATTAAAACTGTCGTTTGTTTGTTCACTGTAATGCCACTGTGAACTGTAGTGTCCATAGAATGGTAGTCAATGGGGGTCGGTGTTGTTTGATTATCGATGTTCTTCAAAATATCTTCTTTTGTGTTCCGCAGAAGAAAGAAAGTCTTACAGGTTTGACATGAGGATGAATAAATGATGAAAGAATTTTCATGTTTGGGCGAACTCTCCCTTTAGTCTCATTACTGGGAAAAACAATTACAATATTATAGAAATGATCTTAAATGTGACTTTCATTTTATAGGTGGCGTTCCTCTCTTTTACTACTCGCGCTAAATGTTGTTTTTAATTAAACTTCATGCTGACATCATTTCCATGAAGGATGAGGGTGGTGCTATTCTAAATTGCACTTTATAAAAAGCATATGTATTTTACAGTTATATAATCCGTAATTGGCGGAGTGTGAACCGCACGTACGCAGAAATAATAGCGAACAAATCGGTTTCATCATATCTTTCTTCAAACGCAGCGACGTATGAGACAATTACTGTAAATGAGTGAAGTGGATCTCCCTCTTCCCTTGATGACTGGATTGTTATCTAGTGAGGTTTCAGAACAGTATCTGCTCTTTATGGAAGGACTTAACAGCTTGAGTCTAATCAAAGACATTTTTCCCACTGTGTTTCGGGCTAAAGAAATTCAATTAGTTTAATTGGTCTGCTTATTATAGGCTGTAATGTGATGCAAGCGCGGCTGTTGTCAAACTTCACAGGCCACTTTAAACAGCCTCCGTAATTAGAGGGAGAACTTTAATCTCGCCGTTTCGCTCGTACAGTGAAGAGGATCTTCAAGCCGTATTCAGGCTTTTCGTGCGACGCAAACTACAAAGGTGTTAAATGGTTTGAGTGTGGGCCTTCGTGGGAGAGAAAAGAGCTTCGTATCCTAGGCAGACTTCCAGTTTTAGGCCTTCCGTCAGACTTTTGGAATAGGGACTGTTTGGAGAGTGCCGGTCATCTTTCTAGTTTTTCTTGACCGACTAAACCATTTGTTTACCTTTGCCAGTATGTTCCCTAGGAATCAAAACGACAATTGTTTATCATAAACTGCAGGAACACAGGCGGTGAGATTTTCTTCTGATTCTCCATGCAGAAAGAATAACAACACAAGGATTTCCATCGATTTTTAGGCGAGCTATCGCTTAACAGTTCAGCGCCTTAAACATTCTCTTGCACTGTTCTCAGAAACACCGAGAAGACTCTCATCCTTTTTCTAGACTACAGGGGTGGATATTTTTGAGGTGCAATGACAGCAAAATGGCTTCCAAAATGACAAAGCGCACTTATGATCAATCACAGAGCCGGAAGTGCAGCATGGTCTGCTGGATAGGCTAATGGAGTGGAGACCTGAGGGTTCACCACTGGCTGCTCGGCATCTACAGTTGTGCCCTTGAGCAAAGCACTTAACCCAAATTGCTTCAGTAAACACTCTGTTGTAGAAATGGATGAGGGTGTATGCAAACCAGCCGGTCTGCTTTTTTAAAAAGAGAAAGGTCTTTCTTTTCAACCGGTTCCTGCAGCGGCTTGAAATGTCCTGTGTTTGTTTAAATGTATTTCTAAATGTGATTGTATTCATGAGCAAATTCTGTTGTCATTTGTTCACAGTCATGTCATTTAAAATTTGTATGCGACTTTTGGAGCACTAAAGAATACATTTAACAAATGTTGTGTTTATACAATGGAAGTCAATGTTGTTTGGTTACAAACATTATTCAAAATATCTTCTTTTGTGTCCTGCAGGAGAGAATCATACAGGTTTGGAAGGACATGAGGTTGAGCCAATGGTGAATTATCCCTTTGAGGTAATATGGTAACAGTTTACAATAAGATTTTATTTGTTACTTAATCCAATATAACGAATAATGAACTAATGACAAACAATATATTTTTGCAGAATTTATTCATCTTTGTTAATACAAAAAGTTGTTCGGTGTTTGTTCAAGTTAGTCATTAAGGTTAGCAGACGTTTTACTTTTTAAAACCTATTAGTAAACATTCAAATTAAAGATGAATAAATGCTGTAAAGTGTTACGTGTTGTAAAGATATTCTATAGTGATACGTGTTACACTTTAGAAAGTGTTGTAAAGTGTAATATATACTAAAAGCTTTTTAGACAAAAGTGAAGAATAGAAGTCAACACAGTGCTAACACAATAAAACTGTATTACATTTGTGCTTAAAATGATTACAGTACAGTATGTACACATCCTAAAAATAAACATCTCATGCTGAATAACACATAAAAAGAAAATCCATATACAATAGCAAGCAAAAATGAATCTTTTTTAAATATGTACAACCACCATATACAAATTAAGTTTGTCTTCGCCCTCAGTCTTTAAAGGTTGCCGTAACCAATAAAAGGATGATCAACTCTGTAGGTTTCGGTAGTGATGTGCGCTTGATTATCGCCCACAGTAAACAAATCCTGGTGACGGTAAATCCTCAGACCAGGTATTAAGTTGTTCTGTTAATGCCAACAGTTTATGTGACCTGATTGTTTTAAGATTATGCCTGCTGAGCAACATGGGCCGCACGAAATACATGACATTGAGAAACAGGTTGTCTAGAGGAGACGCTTGATGACTGAACTGTGATTCAATTCTGTGTCAGGGACAAAGCCTTGGTATAATGCGCAACAACAAAAAGCATATTAAATAAATACAGTGAAAGTAACAAACCCCCCTTTTTTCATAGCCCACCAACCCCATCACATACAATTGTACTTAAATGTTTTTAGAGTCATGTTTTAGGTACAAAACAGGATGATAGAAGTTATGGGAATGTTTTCGCTAATAATTACTTCTGATTTTGATGTCTGGCTCAAAGATCTGTTATAAAAACCTGTTTTGTTTACATGACTCCCTTTTTTCTTAAAATAAATATCTAGCTTATTTTCTATTTTAAATTCCATAGCCAGTGAACCGTTGAAGGAAGTCAAAAGTGGCATTGCCATGGGGTGGATCGGGGTCTTGAAGCGGGGCTCTCAAATTGAGTCTTCATGAAGCCATCAGTCATCATCATGACCGAGGTCGATGCCAGAGACCGTCTTCATGCCTTTCGTGAGATCTTCATTTTCTCCCATTTACCAAAAAACGTCTCTATGGCTAATCTGTACAGTACTTTCCTTTATCTAGGGTCTTCATATATACAGTTGACTGGGGCCAGGGGCTGGAGAGGACGCTAGTGCTTTGTTTGATTGCATGTCCCCTTCAGGTCCTCTCTCAGCTCTTCCCCTGGTGTGCACAGGGCCGCTAGAAGGGGAGCTCAGCGGACCTGTGGCGCATAGCCCTCCTTCATCAGACCCTCCTCATAGTCCGTCTGGCACAAGATCATGTTGTTCTTCAGGAAGAACTTGTCTCCAACGCAGAACCTGGACAGGCAAAACAAGAAAACAGAAGTTCATGTAAGTTTTTCGATTTCCATTTATCGTAATAAAAGATAAACACATTAATTCTAAGATACACAGTATGAATTATCATAATTACTATAAAAAATTTATTTCAACTTTTCCCTAAGTAAAAAATCTCCTGAAAACTTGCAATCTGAAAGTATTTAATAGATCACATAAATAAGTATTTATTAGAGGTATAGTTCACCCAAAAGCTGGGACCATTCTTTGGGTGAACTATTTTGGAACTTGGGTGTTTACTGGAGGGGCCCAAGAAAAAAATCTGGTGGGAAATGTGCCCCCTAGACCTGGTCCGATTAAAAGGAGACGACAGTGTTTGTAGCTAGATGTGTGGATAAAAACAAGCAGAATCAATGTAAACATCACATTTTCTAATTTTATATTTTAAGATCAGACTACATTTGTTAATCAAATTAAAACTGTGAGGGAACTAAATGTGTTTACTTAAGATTAAACTAGTGTGTATAAATGGAGTTCAGTCTCTTAAATTCCCAAAGGAGCTTAGGTCCTCATTATTAATGAATGCAATACACACAGATATAGACATGCTAATGCAACCAGCAGTATCCCACCCCTCAATATCACTGTACATAAGTTAAATATGAAATTAAAAAGCTCTTGTTGCAGTGACAACTTCAGTCAGTCGAGTATTAACGCTTGCAGTCCTTAATTCCATTTGAAACAAACTGTTTAAACCAGGGGTCTCAAACTCGGTTCCTGGAGGGCCACAGCTCTGCACAGTTTAGCACCAACCCTTATCAAACACACCTTATTCAGCTTATCAACATCTTCAGGATTACAAGAAACTTCCAAGCAGATGTGGTTTAGAGCTGGCTGGAGCTAAACTGTGCAGAGCTGTGGCCCTCCAGGAACTGAGTTTGAGACCCCTGGTTTAAACCTACCTTGGCTTTCCTATTCAGATTGCCATAAGTGGAAAACGTACAAGTTTTTGAGTAGGAAAAAGTAATGTTGACAAAATGTTTACAGCTGCAATAAATGTGCGTTCGGAACAGAGGGATGTGCACAGGAGTGCAAACGAACAGATGTCTATCCACAACCGCGGCAAAACCTGCGCGCGCTCCGAAGCCAAGTCATACTCGTAGCCGGTTTAGATTTTATGTAACTGTTAATTTCACAACAAGATCCCTTGTAGAACCCGCAGAGAAACCTGTTTTTTGACATGCAGGGCCGGGGCTCGAATGCACCAACGGTGTTTGGTGTTGCGACATTGACTTTTAGGTAATGCATCTTGACTCGACTTGTGTCTTTAACATGTCAATTCATAAGATTTATTAAATCATTACAAAACAACAAAATGTGTCAATTTAAAAATAAATACAAATTAATTTGGCAGTAGTCTTCCACTGCCTTTAAGTAGGGGCGCCGCAAGGAATTTTGGGCCCCATGACAAAAAAATCTATTTGGGCCCCCTCGGTGAAGCTGTTGGCACCACATCTCTAGGACCTAACTGTCCAATCAAAAGCTTTAAATAACTCTAATCAAAGGCTTGCAACTGTCTTGCTTCTTGTAGTTCAATACTAGTACTAGCCAGAGATGGCAAAAGTACACACATCCCTTAAGTAGAAGTACAGATACTCATGTTTAAAAATACTCTGGTAAAAGTTGAAGTACTGACTTAATTTTTTACTCAAGTAAAAGTAAAAAAGTATGAGCTCTAAAATATACTTAAGTAAAAAGTAGCCATTACTACTACCTGCTTTAGCCTGAATCCATGAACAACTGCTATAGAGAACACAGGCAGACAAAAGTGAGTTACATTGTTAACTATACTGAAATGCAAACAAGAGTGAAAGTATCATTATAATTCACACCTCACCTAGTTTACCAGATGACCGATTAATAGGCCTAGTGAAAATATTATAAATCATTACTGCTCAAATTGGCAACTTTCTAGATAATCCTATGCGCTGGCTTAAACAATTTGTGCTAAAGACTGAATATTAAAGTGTGTGCCAACAGCACGAACAGCACTAGCAACATCCCTTTAACAAAACTGAAAAAATTGGAGGGAAAAACTTAATAACAGATAACAGGCAAGCAACACTACATTAAGTTATTGTGTGTGTTTGCCGGTGAGTGTATATGTGTGTTCTTTTTCTGGTCAAAAAAGATGCGAAGTGTGAACAATGAACAACATCTAACTAGCACGCTAGCAAAATATGAATTCATGATAACATTACAGACTTAGCAAACATAGAAAATAGACAATAATTACGGAAAACATTGACTTTGCTTATGACAAGAATTTTTAACACCGACAATTTCAAACATCTCCCGAATATATGGCCATAGGTGATTAGGAATGACTCAACTAAAAATAACTAACATTACAGAACATTGACCCAAATTACCTATAGTTCTGTATTATCATCACTTGATTGATTACATACATTAGATATGATAGATTTGTGTGTGTGTGTGTGTGCAAGCTTCTCCAATAAATTGCCCTTCATGATGGGAATAATAAGGTCTGTATCTATAGATGTCATTTAATGAATGCATCAAACTGGATTATTTTAATATTGTCTGTAACCTACATGCATGTTGAGGTGAGCTACTCATTCATTGAAAAAATTGTGTTTGATTTCTGTCATTAATAAATATTCCACTTTTTTGTTATGGTTAAGTCATTAACACAGTGTTGCTCACCTTCTTCACTGGGACAGGGAGGGGTGCAGTTATGGGGAGACTGGGGTGCTGCTGACTCATCTGTTGTTAAGTCTGCTAAGATGGGCATGGACAATTATTTAATATGAATATCTTGCTAAGCGTTCCCTGCACTGATTAAATGTTGATGAAATGTAGGCTGACACCAGCCTGCAGCTAGCTAACTTATTTCACTATGGACAACAGGTTAATACCACTCACAGACTGAATGCTTCCCACCTTTCTTGGTGAAAAACTAGGTTACAGATTGAAACCCTTTCTTTTGTCTTTGCTCTCTGAATTTTGTTTCTTTTCCTTGTTTGAAAACCTTATTTTTTACTGCGCAACATAGTTGTCTCTGTTTCTGGCGCGACGCGACTTCCTGCAACTAAACACGTCACTGATGATGAGTGCGCTGAGGCAGGACCGAACCATTTCATGCTGACTCAGGGGGGTGCTCGGTCAATATGGATGTTTACTTTTTGGTCCATTGGGGATATTTAACTTTTATTGCCAAAATACGTTAAATAAAAGACATCCTCCATTTTATTATTATTTTAAATAAACTAAATGATGATGATTTATATAGTGTATAATATAATATACAAAATGAATTAGTTTTTACCTATTTGTTGGGGCGGCTGTTAGTCAGGGGCCCTTAGAATTGTCCTAACTTTTCCCCCCTATACGGCGCCCATGCCTATAAGGCTCACTGGTTTAGAGGACTTGTCCCGCTTGGATCGAGTATCCCTAGAGTGTATCTCAATGGTACACGGTTTCTTCTCCACCTGCAGTGGTTTCATAAATAAACCCCACAAATTCCTCTGCTTTACCGCTGCCTAACGGGCCGCTGTCTCACTTGACCTTTTGGAAAGAAGATAATGTTGGTCTGGGAGAGAGAGAAAGAAAAACGTGGAACGAGAAGGCTCGGTGTGTTTAGTCGTCCTGAGGGTTGCTTATCTTGCTCGCAGCGAGAGTTCGACAAGGTCGGCGCGCCAACGAGTGCTTGTGTTTACTGGCGGGGCTGACCGGCGTTCCCTACCCTCCCCTCCCTCTCCTTTTTCGAGTGTAGCGGGCTGAGAAAGAAAAAGGACTCGGTTTTTAAAACCTAGTGAGCTGACTTCTGCCTAAACATACATTAGTATCCTAACCGCAATGGAACCTGATAAGTAATTTTTAGTCAGCGCACCACACAAATACTGATTTGAAATTTCTTTGATATTGATTTGCAAATTAACTCTTCATATTAATTAAACTGCAGTTGTTGTTTCAATTAAGTAATAATAACTAATGTAATATCAATTAAACTGCAGTTGTTTTTATTAGACAACAAAAAAACATGTTATTTTTAAATTAATAAACAATTTTAGAAAGATTTTAAATCTGTCTTTGCAAATTAACTCTTCATATGGTCTCATGGCATGATACTTTAAATAGTTAATTGGAAATAGCATACAAAACAAAAATATGTAAAAATTCAATCATTTTAAAGCCACATCTTTTGCCTCTCTATCGTCTTCTCTCTTTGAATTAAACTGCAGGTTACTTTAGTCAATGGACGTTAAACTGTTGTTTTCTCAATTTATAAATCATTAGTTTTCACTTAAGTTGAGGAGCTATATTTTTCACTTGCTCAATTTTTATTCCTAACCAAAAAGTGACGGATTGCACTTTTAAATGTAACATTTTTGTTACTTTTCCTAAATGACATATAACATTTATAAAATGTATATTCAGAAATGATTTGATGCTGTTTCTGTAGGGAGCTTTGAAGGTGTTGAATGATACCTAAAACCTTTAAGTCGGGTTAAAGAGCTACAGGTTGTATTGTGAATCCTATGTTTCTGCACATATATGCACATTCAGTAGATGTATGATTCCCTCACGTCTTGACCTTTCACCAATTAGTAGCTCTTAAACGTGTTACTCCAAACCATTTTCATGCGTAGGATAGCAAAGATCAGAACTCATCTGAGAAGCATTATCCTCTCCGTCATTCTGGAATATAATGAGCGAGCGCGATAATGCTTTGTAAATTCCTTCCTCCCTCACAAACAACTCTGGAAAACTTTCTATTCGTTATACACAACACAGCGATGTCAAGCGTGAGCACGCAGCCATTAGTTTGGACCAAATATCAACAAGTAATATCCATTAATCGGCGCTTGTTGACACGGTGATTAACACAAAGCAGAGGTGTGCTTAATGTAATGGTGTCATTCACGCCAATAAAAACGTCCTGTTTAAATGACACATTCTTGCCAGGAATCCATTAGTGTCTGTCTTCTTTGACATCCCAGCCCTCTCCACCTCCTCTTCTGAGCGCCGTTCTTTCTTTTCTCCCTCTCTCGCTTTCTCGGCTAATAGGATCTTTCTGTTTATTTACAGCCCGTGTTTTCTGTTGCCTCTTACCCTCGTCGCCGCCCGTTTCGCAGCGCCAAATTGTTTCTGCTTGGTGAAATGTCAACAGCGTTTGTGACATCTGCGTGCCAATTATGATGAGGATATTGCAGTCAGCCCATCAGAGACGGCGGTAATAAATGCCCTTGTGCTGCCCTTCGCTTTTCTACTCGTGCAGTCATTACCCATCGCCACGTGTGCCGAGCACCTACATTACCCTAAGCTTGATGCGTTCCCCTTTGGCCTCTCCTTTCAATCTCTCCAACTGGATGAGTTCAACTTTTAGATTGCTTTAATTGCTTTTTAGTATTTTCCATCAAGTGGCGGAGGGAAGAAAGTAAACGTGTCTGATGGAGTGTTTGTTCAGGCGTGACTGTAAATTTAGCACCTTTTTGCTATTGACCGCACGCTGCGCTACGTTTTACTTGGTTACCGTTGCCTGCTGACAAGTTTGTCCCATCCTTACCGCAAGAGTGCATTTTTGCGAAAGGTTTTAAATGAGAAAGTCTCTTCTTTTAAGAAACTGCTGAATTATGCATTAACATTATTAAAAACGTTGCCGCAAATACCTTGGAGCACATATAAATGTCCTTACTGATGTTATACGTAGTCATTTAGGAGTGATGGATGACCCAGCATGCCCTGCACTTTTGAACAATACACGTAATATCCATAGAATTACATTAGAAAACCGCGAAAGCTTATGATTTGTGGTGGATTGCTACGGTGTGATTGGTCAGTGACGTTTTCGAGGCACGGCTTATTGAAGGGTCAACTAACAATTCCATTACGTTCTCTCAGGCTCTCTTTTATTTCTTTGTCGTTCACCACCTTTAATACATCTCTTGTTCTCTTCCTCTCTCTCTTTTTCCTTAGGTGTGACAGTAATGATGAATATGTCTATCGAGACCCGTCTTGTTAAAGAAAAGATGGCTTCCAAGGCAATGGACTTAATGATGTATGGCTTCGTCAGCTATTTGCCTCCGAGGTCTGTGTTAACTAGAGTAGTAACATTCCTCTTCTGTGAAATAACATGCAGGAGCTGAGTGAGATGTACAGACTGACTGAGAAGAAAGAGAGAGTGAATAAAGATGGAGAAAAAAGGCTGAAAGAAATCTTGAAACAGAGGATGGAACGGAATTGAATCTATCAGCTCAAAAATAGACTAGAGTTTTTAATGCGTATCTATAGTAAAGTCCTCCTTAAAGGGACAAAAATATAAAATTATGCCAATATTTAGCCTCATGTCATTACAAACATGTATAACTTTCTTTCTTCAGCAGAAAACAAAATAATCTATTTTACCAAACAACATTGAACCCCATTGATTTCCTTTATATAAACATAACGCGTTTCTAAAATATCTTTTGTGTTCCACATCAAAAAGAGTCACATGACATCAAGATGAACGTTTTTCTGCCTTAGTCACTTTTTTGATCAGTCTCTGATATTATTAAATATACATTTCAATTACTTTAAAGATCTTGAAAGTTATTGGTGTTGTCTTTAAGGGGACACACATGTAACATTGTTGCCCTAAACTAAAATGTAATTAAGTCTCTAAGGAAGCGAGTCTGTTGTTGGTCGCAAACTGGCCGAAAAAGCCATTCCTGAGCACGGGGAACCCAATTTGGCTCACGCGCTTCAGACTTTCCGACAAGGACGGTGACCTCTCTGACCTGCCACCCGAGCTTTGGCCTTCTATGAATCTCCAGAGGGCCTCTAAGCAGCGTATCCCGGGCACATCACCAGGATCTGGGACTGGGGCCTGAGCAGACGACAGGCTCATCGATTAACTGTCCCTGCAGGGCTGATCTGTGGCTAACGGCCGGCTGTAGTAGTCAAAACCACACAAACACGGGCACCACTCGGAGTCCTGTTAACCAGGCTGAGATATAACCCTCAGCCAGGTGAGCAGATTCATATCCAATTTATGAGTAATCATTCTTAGATTAGACCTGGCTGCGCGGCACGGTGTGATATATCTCTATAGATGAGACCGAGCGTGACTGATGTTCCATCTGATGAGGTGTCATTAAAGTCCAAACCTTAACGTAGTTCAGTGTTCGGTCAGTACTTTAAGCCATGAAATGTGAAATGACATGTGCAACCAATTTTATTTAATCTACTGGGGACATTTAACGAGAGAAAGGGCCAGATTTTGGAAGTAAGATGTAGGGCGATACACCCCATCAGTGAGTTCAGTATAGACGGGAAGAATTGGAAAATGGATTAAAAATAATATGTACTGCTGTATCTGAAGATTTGATTGGTAGAAGTCAAACTAATCTTTCAGTATTTCAGATTTTTTTGTTTTTGTGTGGGCTGGTTTGACTAATGAAACGGTTTAAGCTGTGTGTGTGGAGAAAGAAGGGGCGGTCCGGCTGTATTAAAACCTTGATTGTAATAATCTAAGCATTAAACAGCAATGTCGGGCCATTTCTGACCCTCGTGGGGGAGAATAATTATACGGTGTGACCGTAGTGACCTGATAGCCTGTTCCCAGCATCAAAATGCCTATTCCACGTCATTGATGTCAAGCGCAGCGCTCTGTAAGATGGATTAGATGGCTCCTTTAAAGGCCACGGCCTCTAATAATGTTTGAGGAAGGGAAATGAGAAGAGCGAGTGTATGGGTGGGATGTGTATTAAAACAGACAAAAGATGAACAAATGAGAAAAGCCATCAACAAAATAACCCTCATTTACATAACCCACGGAAATCCTTAATGTGCACAGGTTGCAGGTGGTGTTAGAGGGAGGGACAATACCAGTATAGAGAGCATCTGATTGGACGGAAATGTGTGCAGTGCGACATGAGGCATCATTATTATTTAGTGTTGTGCGTAATAAAACTTTAAAAAACATAGTGCACGTGAATTTAGAAATGCACTTACATACAATCTAGATAGCCTTAAAACTAATTGATATAGGCTGAAAGGTTCCTTTCAAGAAAAATACAAAAACGACTACATTTATTCGAGATTCAGTCAGTGACATTTTGATTCAATCACTAAGTGCATAGCACATTTAAGAAATAAATGCGTGTAACAAAATAAAACTTATTCAACTGGCTATTCAAAACAATGATTGACCTTATTGTGTCTCTTTCAAATGCCTATTTCATGAAAAGCTTTTAAGTGGCTTTTGCGATTCGTGTTGATGTTTATTAAAGAGCACCACCGGACGAGTCTGTGCTTGGGTAATGTGCGAAGCTGTCACGATGACAGACGCATCATGAAAAGCCCTGCCGTTCCTCTTTTCTTCTATTCGAGTCCATCAGAATTCGCTCGGCTTTCTCAAAAGACACTGACCGAACTACAAAGTGTCTGAGACATGTCGGGTGGCGTGTGTCTGTGGAGATAATGTCTCCTCGGTTTGTTGACGAATGAATTTGCTGGTGGTCAAATGGGGGGTATTTGCATATCAGGCTGTTGATACGTTGCTCTCTTGGGTAACGCTCACGCATTAGGGATCTGATGTTGAAAACGGCATCTCACCCTAATAAATTCACTCGGGGTGTAGAACATTTGGGTTTAGTTGGCTGTGTTAGGTTACAGAATATCACATCATCTGTGGACAAAATACACAAGATCTCTTCCCTCAAGTATTTCTAACCAAATGGTGTTTTTTTTAGTGGCTGTATTTAAGGGTTAATCACATAGATATAAAAATGGTCTTATTTTATTTATTCTTATTTCATTCAAAACCTGTATATGATTCTTTCTTCTGTAAAACACAAAAGGAGATATTTGGAGGAGTGTCTTGGATTTGTGTCCCTAAAATGGAAATCAATGTGGGCCAGTGTGGTTTTAAACATATCTTGTGTTCGGCAGAAGGTCTCATACAGGTTTGGAATGACATGAGGGCGAGTAAATGATTTATGAGTAAAAGGAAATTTCTTTTGGTTATCTAAAGCAATGCCACCAAAAACATCCAAGTTTCTATAAACTGATAGCAAATTCTAACACCAGTCATACAGGCAATTAACACCAGCGTCATGCTATAAATCTTACGGTGGGCGGCAGGGAAATAGTGATGAGCGAATGAAAGCTGCTGCAAGGCTTGGCCAGGCGTGCGAAGAGGACTGACGCCGGTTTTATTAAACAGTTGAACGGCCGGCCTAATTTGAAAAGAAAGATTTGCCTGGGTCTAAATGGGCCTAAATGCCAGGCGAGCGCTAGACCTGTCTGTGGTTGTGCTGATGAAGATTAGCTGACTTCTTAGATTAGGTGAGTGTGGTTCGTGCAGTCAAGTGAAGTGGCAAGACAATAACCTGGTGTTAATTGAGCGTAACCGAATCCTGCAATCTGCCCAGCTCGTGTGTACAGCTCATGTGCCACCTGTGCGTTCGTCTTTTTGTGCGCGCTTGAAACTGATATCTGATGAACAACCCGTGCATAAGTTTTTTTCCTTATTTGCCTTCGCTTTACTGATTCGAAGACAAATGGCTTGTAAGTGAATGAGGACAAACAACACAATTTGCTCAAAGCGATGAAGTAAACAAATTATGCAATGAGAAAACTGCAGGGCGTACAATATTTAAAGTAGCGTAGAGCAGTTTTTGCATGGTGAACTGTAGCAATGACAAATTCGTTCAGTGTTTGTCTGACTTCATATAAAAGTACTACATTTGTATTCGCAAAACAATTATCAATACAGCTGTCGACCAAAACGTTTTATAAAATGATGCTATTTCAATATAACCGGCGTATGCCAAACACCTGGGCAGGACTGTGTTGTGCCAGTAATCCGAAGGTTGCTGTCTGCATCCCAGTAGGGCGATTCATATACTAAAGAGATTTATCCCCCATCACTATTGTGCCCTTGAGCGATGTACTTTTTGCTCCGGGGGACTGTACTGTAGTAAATAGGCTGATGTAATTTCAGATGCTTTGGATAAGAAAACGCCTGCCAAAACCACCTTATGGTGGTTGAACAACTGGGACTGTAATGCAAAGGTCATTTTTCAAATCCCAGGAGGGCCGATTTATGTACTTGAGAGATCCCGGGATCCCCTTTTAAAAATGTGCCCTTGAGTGAGACACGATATGGAGGTTAAAAGGTTACTGTAAGATGGTTTGGTTAGTAAAGTGTCCCTTAACTTAAAACGGTCCATAATTCCAGACCAGTTCTGAGTGACCCTTTAACAGATCTGCATTTAGATTCATATATCTACTGAAAGTACTTATTTGCTTGTGAAAACGAATGCGAATGAGATTTGAAGAGGAGCGGTTGGTACTGTATGACTTACCTCTGGTTACACAGCTGGCAGGCAAAGCAGTCCAGGTGATAAACGTTCTCCTTGGCTCTCATGACCATCTCGAATGCTGGGATGAGTTTACTGCACGCTGCACAGTTCCCCGTCACACCGAACAACCTGGCAAAGAGTTTATTTGTTATTTGTTATTATTACACTATTGGGTTTTTCTTTTGCTTGTTTTCGGAAAAGTCATCAAAATTTAGCTTATGCTAAACAAGACCCAACATCTTCGGTCATTTTGTCTCTAAAGAAAATGCATTGTGAATTATATTTACAAAGGAAGACGGAAACCTGACCTGTAGCACCCGCTTTGTGTGCTATTGCGGCATAAACACTTAAAGATTAGGTTTTATGTGATGTATGTAACGTCATTGTTGCGCATTCTGCCTGTTTCGATATGTTATCAAAGTAACATCATCTGGTTGCGTAATACACAAAGGTTTACTGAAGTTCTCAGATTAACCATCAGAATGTATGAAAATAAACAAGTCGACATAAAAGAATTATTTGTGCCGTTGTTTACTAAATGAAATTGAGTTTATTGTAAATGTAATTTAAAATATAATAAATAATTTGACCATGTAAAATGTATTAATATATTACAAATTAATGTGTTACTATCAACAAACTAAATGTTTGCCCAGTTTCACAAACAAGACTTAGGACTATTCCCAGACTAAAAGTAAAGTTTGAGTAGTCTTAACTGAAAATACATTGCTTTGACATCTTAAAAGATGAAATTTCCCTTTTTCTCAAGATGCACACTAGTAATGTTTTTATCTAAGTAAAATTGTAAGTTGCTTTTATTAAAATAACTAAGGCATAGCATAGTCCTGGCCTAAGATAAGCCGTGTCTGTGGAACCGGGCCTTTGTGTCAGGGCAAGTACAAATCTGAGCTTTTGGCCTGAGCGGGCCAACAAACAAAATTTTTCTTGTTAAAAGAGTCTATGAGGCGCCTGTTTCCGCTGCCCAGGGCCGAGCCTATTATTCTGCAGCCTTCTCGTAGGACATTAGAGAGAGAGCGCATTCATTAGGGATTCATGACTGTTACTCCACTGCGACCTAGTAAAGGAGTAAAGGGAAAAAAGAAATATCTGATAACGAAATCATATAACAAAATAACCTATTAGGCGGACTTCTTCGGGCACTTTTAGCCGTCATTGTTAAAATGATAAAACTGCATGCCACTCTCTGACTCCGTAAGAGATCGCAATCTGATAAATGATCTCGGGGCCTGGGATATGCAGGGTTGTTTATTAACCTTCAAAAACTATGTTTCCCACAGGCAAATAAAAAAAGAGGGAAGCAGATAGATTTTGCCTTCATGAATACCTACAAAATTAAAAGCTAATGTCAACACACCTTGAAACCGGGCAGGATTTCTCTGTAGTGTGTTAGGTAAGCGGCTGATACTGAAGCGAGACTACAGTACATCTCATGAATTTGTGTCGATTTAATTAAAGGAATTATGCCTTTTCCTTTGAGCTGACTAAATATAGACACGTTTGTGCTATCTCGTCGGAGGAAAAGTGCATAGCCAGAAGGCCTCAGCACGAAATAGACAAGATCATGAGGATTTTTTTACTCTGATCTCACAACTGATCTAAAGAACTGTTATAATGTATCAGTGTGTCTGCTTCCATTTATAGTCAAATAATCTTTACAAAGTTTGTCTTCAATTAGCATTTTTTGCCAGTATTGCAAACTCGAGCTCAAACTTCTCATCTTGTACAAATGTAAAGTAACTAAAAGCTTTCTTTAAATAGTAGAACTGTTGCTTTCCAACATATCTTCTTTTGCGTTATGAATTCGTATTTAAATTTATGAAGCAAATTTCCCTACTATGGGAGTCAATGGGGGGCAAGATCTGCTTGGTTACATGCATTCTTCCAAATATCTTTCTCCGGTTTCATCAGAACAAAGAAATGTATACAGATTTGGAACAGTAAATGAAGACAGAATTTTCATTTTGGGGGAACTGTTCCTTTAAGTTACAAGACTCAGATTAGGCACAGGTAATTCAATCACACTAGTATTAAATCAACAAATATACTGTAATATTTCCATTATGCATATATTATTTTAATATGGTGTTTATTTAAATATTTTTTCTGCTGCAAACAATAGAGCACAATACCACCTGCTCCTGCAAAAACCAGGAACTGTGCCATAAACATCTAACTTCTATCAGCACAGAAGCCTTCCAGAGGTCTTTTTCCCAGCCCACCAGGAAACAGGGAGGGGGCAAGATGGATGAAGCTCTACCTGCCACTTGTCTTTCACCGGTCTGCCAGTTTGATGCTGCAGACGCTAATGGCTCTCAAGGGAGGCGGCAAATTAAGCGTGCTCGGCTTGTAATGAATTCGGATGTACATGTTCTCTAAACGCAGCTTCTGAGTGAATAGTCTCATGAAGACAGACCTTTGACTAAACTGACCACGGTGCACCTTATTCTGACCGGGGAGAAGACGGTCTGACAACAAGCAACCAATCAAAATTCTTCTTCTCATCACGTCTCTGTCCATGTAATGCTGCAAACACTACTTGTTCTGTCCTCCTGGAAGTACTTTTTTATATTGTGTACTATAGTATTATATGATTAGACCCAAGAACAAAGACAACTGCACACAAACTGGCATTCGCATGTATCTTCTGTAGCGCCTGCCTGTAGTAAAAAAGCATACTAGGTTTTCTCCGTTCAGTCGAGCTTATTGCTTCAGTCAGTGGCCGTGCAATATTTGTCGAATATTACAGAGGAAATCGCGCTCCCTTCGACATAAAGGCTAACAAAATAACATGTATATTTTAGCAGGCCGAAAAGGCAGAGCGAAATTTAAATTCCTCGCGGCTCGTATTCGCGAGTTAAAAGAGAATGCCAAATCACAGCACCTGATTGGACACAAAAGGTGTTGGAGGTGCACAACAGCTTTTCACAGTTGACTGGCACATATTTGATGAGAGGAAAACAGACACCAATTAAATTATTCCACAAGGCTTTGTCCTAGTGGTCGCTAGGCGAGGCTGAAGTGTGCAGCTCTGCTGTAATCATTAGACACGTCCCCAATGGAAAATGCATTTGTGATGTCACTTCGATATTCTCATCGAGCTACGAAATCCATGTAAATGACTCCCTATCAAACAAGGCCCCTCTGGGATTCTTACACGCGAATAAAAGTAACAAGGAAAACCCCAAGATGATGTTTTGATCTAAACCCATAAAATGTGTCATTTTGGAATCCCTTCTGTGACTTTTGAGTCATAAGATTCGAAAAGGAAATTGAATCTCGGTCCTAATAGTTTAGAAACTGCACATTTGATATTGCAAAATCTCTAATATTGAAAAAATATGTTGCAGAAAGATAATGTCACTAACCAAAAAACACAATCCAGCACACTACCGTAGCTTGCAAGAAATCAAAAATGTATTGAAATGACTTCATAACAAATACACAGAAAAGTCCAAATGCCAAACAAATGCTGCAGAAAAAGCATTGCGGATTTAATAAATATGTTCTTTCGTGCAAGATACGGCAGTGCAAATAATTGTCTTTCTTCTGAATCCCTTAACACAACACGTAAACGATTTCAAACAAAACAAAGCATCACGTTTAAACGAAACGTCAGGCCTGTATTAGTTTTTCTTGTATTGTTTAGATATTCTCTGAACATCAAGGGCAACAAATTAAGCACTTTTTCCTCTTTGCTCCTTTCAGCAAGAAAAAAACAATGATAACACTGCCACCTCCAGAGGCATTTGAAATTCTGACAGTGGCTCTCTCTCCTCTCCCTCCGCCACCCCCGTGACTTCAATCGCTCTGGCCGCAGCGTGCATTCATCAGCTGCCGAATTAGAATTTGTTTCCTCACAAACCATTGATCATCGGCCTATTACCAGGCAAATGACAGTTAATTACCCACTACATTAACCACCGGGACCCGGGGACCGGCTGCCTGTGCCATCAGTCACCGTGATGAATGTGGCAAGTTCAGTAATGCGCGGCCGTTCTAGCGTCCGCCTGCCACGCTGAGAGCAACCCCTGGATCTCACTTCTCGGCACCCGGGGAAAATCTATGGCAATCTGCATAATTACAGGCTCAGGGTTAATAACAGACAAATGATTTGTTGCGTCTCGAGCAGCAGGCTCTCTCCCTGCTAACATGCAGCGCTGTGTCTGCAGCCAGCGTCGTCGCAAACTTTTAATGTTAAGCTTGAAAGAGGGGGCGCGGCAAACTGAAGAGCCTAGAAAGTACAGATGGGTGGGTTAATCTGGAAATATTGATACTTTTGTTGATATATTGATCTTGTATTGAGTCTCTAAATAATTTAAATGCTAATTCTAAATTAAATGTATTGGGGGATCGAAATTTGGTCTGAGTGGATGAGTCAATCATCAATATTTTTTAAATTAAGAAAATATACTTGAAGTCAATCTGCTAGAAGGGTTGGTAAGCAAATGTATAAGCTATTATGAACTAACAATAAAAAATATAGTTTTTCAGCATTTATAAATCTTTATCAATGTTGCTAATGCCAATGAAATTGTTCATGTTCATTGTACATTCTTTACGTTATTGTTTTGGTTTTTAAAAGTGTATTCGTAATTGCTAAAAGAACCATGAACTAAGATTAATAAATGCTTCAGAAGTTTTGTTCATTGTTAGTTTGTATTAGCTACTGCATATACTAATATTAAAAATGACTACTACAATTATTGAATAGTGTCGTCAGAACTCAAACGTCAATGATAATTGAAAACATTTTGGATTAATGAAAACCAGAATATTTAGTGTGTTAATAAATTAAGTATATGGATAAAATGACCAATATGTACTCATAAATCACCTTTGCTCGCTGTTAGTATGAAATTGACCCTAATAGCACAAGGTATCGTACTAAAAGGACTCGCCGATTCCTATAAAAACCCAGGAAAAGGAGGGGCAGGTTAGAAACAGAGGGTTGACGGGGTTGGCAGATGCGATCAGTCGTGTCCTTTCTTCAATCTAGCGCCTCCACATGTGATTTTCGAAGATTAAACAACTCTTGGGGCAAAATTATTTCAATTACAGCGGGCGTGACCTGGGAATTGTCTGTGGGATAAGATTTTCCTCCTTGAGTGCCTTGCCTTGCCTGGCTGCTGGCTCAATCAGTTCTAATCTGCACCTGGACTCTGATATCCTAATGATGAATTATGGGCCTCTCAGCTTTCCACTGCAGGGCAGATAGAACAGCTCACCGCTGACCTGTCAGCTTGCTTAGTCTGAGGCAGAGACCCGCGATAATTAGCCCCAAAGACCACGTGCGTGTTTAAAACTCATGAGCGTCACATGAGCATCATTCACTCGTTGAGATTTTCGGTGCTGCGGAGAGAAAGAATATCTTACGGCGCGTGACGAAAGGGTAACTGTTGTCTCACATCGAAAGTTACTGGTTCTATCTGCCTCAACAGGGTAATTATTGCTAACAACCTTCTAAGACAATAGCAACTAAAAGAATTGACTTGAGAAACTGTTATTATGAGACAATAACGAAGATAGGCCTATCAGGAGGTTGACTTGAAGGTACTCCCTAAAAACAAGGGCCGTCAAACACATCTGCGTGTTCAATAAACAGCCGAGATGAAAGGTGTGTCGGGTCTTTTTCTGAATTCTTTCAAGTGAAAATCATGGCGAATCAAAAATAATTATGCCCCCGCAACAAAGCTTCATCCAAAAGCTTTGGAGGGCTTTTTAGCAAGAAAACCTGGCAGTGGCGAGCGGGATATCTGAGGGTATTTTGAAAGGGGGTGTAATGAAAGTTTTCAACCCCCGCAGGTCCCAGATGTGCACTCTGATAGGCTCTCCTCTGTGCCAACCCACCTGCAGTCGCAAGCTGGGCACCAGGGTGTGCCACGCTAGCCCTGCAATTATCTGCACCAAACATGCACAATCCCACGAGTCATTGCTCTTCACAGCTAATTAAGCTAATCTCAACTGGAGGGGACCATCCAAAAACATAATGTGTCCAGGCGAATGATCTCCGAAGCGTTTCGCTGAAATGGAAATACCTGCATTGTGAACTTTTGGTTCTTGAATGGAAACAAAATGGTGACTGCGACAGAGTAGAAAAACTGTGGAGCCGTCGCGATAGGTATAGGCACGGAAACGTTAAATGGTTTATTCTAAAGGTCGCACTGTATCTAAAATGTTGAGAAGATGCACTGCGGCGTATGTTGCCTATGGTGAGCCATAGTAACGTTTTGTAGCACACATTTTTGGAAAGGGAGCAAAATAACTTTCACAGCTTTTTGGAACTCTCATTCATCATCTACTTGAAAGATTACGTCTTTTCGAAGAACAAGATCCCTTTTGCTTTTAAGTTAAAACAACTGTCAAAAATCGAAGCGTTGGATGTCCGTCCATTAATCCGCTGCAGAACTGGAGAGAGAAAACAATGCCGTCCTACTTCTGACCCCTAAGCCGCATCCCTGACCTCGCCTTCGGCACGACTTAACAGGGAGGAAATATAATAGAATAAGTATGTGCACCTCAACTTTAAATTCGATCGATGCCGATTTAGAGTGGCCATTTTGACCTCGCTACGATTCCAGATTACATGTGAAAAGACCAATTTAATTACAGGAAGTCAAGAACACACATATTTGCAAGAATGGAGAGTTATTGGCCATGTAATTGCCAGACATGTGAAGTGAATTGTATTGAAGAGAGGTTAATGGTGGCAAAGCTTTTTTCCAAGCACAACATAGCAATTACAGGACGCCTTCAGAGCTTTTAACATCTCCACGCCATCTTATTTAACACAATATAGAGGCGAGAGGGGACGGGGAATTTCTTTGTTCCTTTCGCTTTATCTATTAATTTATTTTCTGGGTACGCGCAACTTAATTCAGGAGCAGATGGTTTTATACGAATTCAGAAGGCTTGCTGTTAGAGACGTTGTTTAAAAAGAGAACGAAAAAGTCTTTGTGCACATCGAAGATAATAATCTTTTGTTTGATACGGTCGTAACTAGCCACGTGAATGGGAAAAATGAAAAGACAAAAAAACCTTGAGTGACCTTTTATTGTAGTGTCTTGGCTCTACTGTGGACAAGAATGATATCCAGTTCGAAAAAGGCTTTGTATCATGTATCGGTACAGACTTTTAGAACAGAGGGTTATTTGATGCTGGAATTGAATGAACTATGTGATATTTAATCCAGGTGCTTTAAATACTTCAATAAGAAGTTGTACAAGGTATATTGATGGACAGGCTGTTGCTATACTAAAGGTGCGTTTATTTCAAAACCTTACCATTGTAAAATAAATAAACCCAATTCAATTATCATTCCTCATTCAAACAGCCAAGCAATGTTGTTTAATGTACATCCAAATAACCAAAGTTTGAAACCTATTACAAGTGAAAAGAAACTCAAAGTAGAAACACCAAAAGCAGCCCCACTAGATTTGTGGATCCCATCTGGGAAAGCGTCTTCAAATCCAACCTGATTAATTCCTCTTTCCATTCTTTTCATGAAAAAGATAATTAAGAAATATTTAATGTAGGATTTTAATTAGACTGAGTCCTGAATGCCGCCCCATACTGAGCTTGAGGGGTGTTTTGTGGACCCAATGATTGAAATGTTTTAATCACTGATAGAATAGATTGGATGTGTTTTTCCAGGAATTCCCACTGGCAGTTACAATGAAAAGCACCTTGATATTATTCAGAGTAAAGTAATTAGTAGAATGATGATAGAACCAAATGAACTTGTGATCGATACATTAACCCACGCCCCACTCTCTCCTCCCTCTTCAGAAAATCTAATTAATTATAGGCGCTCTTCTCTGTATCAAACCCGTGGCTCTGCTTTGTTCCATTTGGGTTTCGTTGCAATGTGTTACGGGCAGCAGCACATAAACTTCCTGTAGTGTTGTTCTCTTCAGATCAGAGCAAATGATCGTGCCATCCAGGCCTGACAATGGAGCTCTCTCTAATGAACAGACGTTTTTTTAATGAGAGCTTACAAAGGCCATGGGCCTGAACAAATTCAAATATGTGGAACTGGTAGGGTCCGGGGACGGCAAATGTTGTAGTGACTTTGATTAAATCAAAGATGCTTAACTTTTTTATGACAGCAGAGCTCTACAATAAACAGGACCTGGGGCGAGTTTGGGGGCATTGCAAAAATTATGTGTGTCCTGTATTTCTAATACAAATATCTGAAAACTTGTAAGTCAAGATGCATTTACTGGAGCATCTAGTAACCTAGGACGTCTACTTATACAGAAAGACTATAAAAAAATAAGTACGGTTATGCTTTAAAAACATCTTAAATATTGGAAGTTCTCTGTTGTTTTATGCATAAACTTGGATATTTATACAAAATGACCACCTCAAAATGTTATTTAAAACGAAAATTGTTATTGTTTTATTTGAACAGTCAGTGCTGGGCCAAATAGGTCAATATTTATAAAAATTAATGTCAATCAATGTGTTTTGTCTACTTTCAAAACTAAATATAGTCGGCTAAGACAGCTATAAGTTTTGCATTTTGCAAGAAAACTATTTTGTGATTGTCTCCAACCATCTATCATCCTGACCATTTATCAGTCATTATGTTGAATTTAATTTCCAGGTATTATTGCAAATCAAAAACTGTTGATTAAAATTGTTAAAACATTTCTTCTGCTATTTATTTTGTACATTCAGAAAATGTATAATTTGTATCCCGTCATTTGATCTTATCAAACTACTTACTCTACCGTTCATCTCACTTAAAATATGACATTAAAATATTAATACTTCTGCCATCTTTCCCCTCTTTGGCGTTAAAGTAGCTGGACAGTGGTAGCAAAGCACCACACGAAGAGCAAAGCGCTTCTAGCATGCTGTGCTAGCCCGAGACTGGCATGTTCCTGGGTGGAGCTGCCATAAAAGAGCAAACTGGTGTGTGCGATTGGTCGTGACACGCAGGGCTAATGGAGGGAAGCTGGGATGAGAAATCAGTAGGGTTGATGTGTGCAAACACACACACACCTAATACAGACTTCCTTTGATTGCCTCTTTTACATTTTAGGGAGATTAAATGTATGTGGGAATGTGTCGTAGATTCAGCATAATCAACATGTGCAAGGCTGGCGATGCTCGTCTGTCTTTTCTCCTTTCATATACGCGTGTATGCCGCTGCAGTATTCCCACCTCTGCGTTTCTGCATGCTCAGATACACGTTTAATGAAGAGGCAGTGTGTGATTTTGGTATTCATTGACAGCATGTAGCGCTGCGTCCTTTCCTCACAAAGATAACTGTGCAGCGGTCGCATAGCAAGTCTGAAATGTATCTAGGGCTCATACTAATCACATATCTGGTTTTAGTTTTGCTTCTTTACAAAGTTCATGGAAGATAGAAAAATATAGACGGATAGAAGGAAAAATATAGACAATTTGGCGAGATGCAAACAATGTTTCAGAAGCACTTCCTGTTTACATTTTTTACAACCACACAAATGTTGCAAGCAAAATATTATCGAAAGGAAGAAATAGAGCAAGAGAGAAAGAAATATAGAGAGAGAGAATGAATGAAAGAAAGAAAAAGAGAAAAGCAATAAATGTTGAAATAGTTGCGCATCAAGAACCTGCCACATTTCCACAAAAGCTATTGTAGATGATTTAATAAAGTTGTTAATTCTTTTGGTGAGATGGACTTGTTTGTGGATGTGTCCGGTTCAAGGGCAACCGCGAGCGCCTCATTTACATTCTTTCCTTTCTTTTGCTTCTCTCATGAATAAATCAAGGCGTTAAAACGGCTGCATTTACATCTCATTTTACAAAAGCAGAGTTCAGCAACCGGGTCCTTCTACTCTCACCCACGCCATTGATAAAGAGTAAAATATACCTTCTTTATTCAATGTAAATATAAGAAGCTCTGTATTTTGATCCAGCAATTACACTCTCGATAATCAAATCTTTTTTCTTGACCAACCATTTGCCAGAATCTTGAGCTGTTTGACGCTCTCCAAGTAATGCATTCGAATTTAGCAACTGCACTTTTTCAGTCAGGCACGGCTCTGCTCTGCTGCTCGCGATAGAAGCATGTGTATTGATGTAACATCCACGGCAAAATAAGCCTGACCATGTGATCATATGAGATATTTTGGCAGATGCTGTGTGCCTGGAGCTGTGGGGCTGAGGTGAGGAGCGTCCAGCGACGTTTCACAGTTCCGCTAGGCAGCACACTAATTGAGAAGTCGCTCAGGGGTTGCGCGCGGGGGGCTCGTCGCACCGCTCTCCCAATCCAAATCAAGTCCCTGTAAGTAGGGCTGACACAGACCAATCACCATTTAGAGGTTCCTGTACTCCCCTTCCCGTACACTTCCTGCATTCACCCCTCATCTCCATAAAAGTCTCATTACAAAAAGGGTGTGACTGAGGGTCCGAGGCCAAGCCCGTCCTCACGAACTGCGGTCTAATTGTCAGCGAGTGTAGCCGACTGATGAGGTCCGTAGAGCTGCCAGTCATACGCAGACATAGACGGTGAGATAGATTGATGCAGCTGGAATTCCTGAGTGGGCTTCATTAGGAGTTCTGTACCTGGCTTACCCATACATAATAACACTGAGCCCTAAAGCTAGCATTTTAGAGAAGGTTCACGGTTTGAGCTAGTTTTGCTTTGTTCAGTTCGGTTGTTAAACTTGAATGTGAGAGATGTGGCAGAGAGAAGAGAGTTGCTTGGAATAAGGGCCGAGCCAGCTGCACTAAATAAGTATAGAAACTGACTTTTCAGAAAGTGTAGGATTGGGGGAGTGGGAACGCCTTAAACATTACAATCTTAAAGAAGAAGACCAGACACAGAGCTGAGACTTTAAAGAGCTCACCCTTTTCCCGACCGCCAGTTGCACTCGAATGCCAATAACATGAGGGAGAAACTAGATTTTTTGGGGGTTGAGTTGGATGGCGTGTAGGTTGTTGTGAGGGTATAGGGTTTATACCTGAAGGCAAGTTTTTTTTTGTAGATGCATCTGATCCTCCAATAACGCCATCTTGGCTAACGTACGCATTCGCCATGAATTGTTTAAAGCTACCAGACTATGCAATTCAAGGATCATCTTCCGTCAGGGAATCGGTTTCGGTTGTTTGCAGAATTGGGTCTGTTTCTTTATCACAGGTACAAGAGCAGCTGGTTTTGAAGGCATAGCATCGGCAGGTTGGAGAATGAGCCGCGAGGTTTTCAAATGGTTGTATTGGGAGCCAAGATGGCGTTTGGCTTCCGAACAGAACCCGGAAACAAAAGCCGATCAGTGTCTGCCAAAGCTCTGGGGGTGGCAGAAGGGCTTGCATATCTCGGCGTGTCAAAAGACTAGGTTGGTTATCGCACTCTTGCATGCTGGTGGAGGGGAGATGCCAGCCAAAGATGCGGTGGCACCCCCTCTCGCCAAGCGCAGCTGTGCCAGCTGAGTCGAAGCGAGGCTTCTTTACAATAAATTGAAAATCAAAAAGAAAAACATGCCCTTTTTGCAATTAAAGTCATGCGTCTCTCAAATTACTCTGTTGATACTCAGCAAGGCCTTTCTAAAATGATATACTTGATCTTCTAGCTTTCTCCTCCAGCAGTGTTTAAAATATGTGGCTGATATTCTTTAGACGCACCTCCAGCTTAATCTGTAAATCCAAGCAGATCATGGACACACCAGAGGCCGAGAGGAACTAAAATGTGATAATATATGCATGGAAATGACCTATGGCAATCCTCACAGAGAGGGGGCTTGGAGAGGTCAAACAACCTCCAAACTGTGCTCGGGTTTAATTAAAAAGACAAAGAGGAGCTGTAAATTCCATACGCTCAACCCAGATTAAGGCTTCTCGTGAAGGAGAGCCGGGGCCTGGCTTCTTTCAGGATGCCCCCAGTCCTCTTCCCAGAAGGCCTTGCGCCAGCTCCTTTGATGTCAATATAGACCATTTGTTAAGGGCATAAAGGTTAATCTTGGTGAAGTGAGGATATCAAATGGTTTGCAGTGTAGGAAAAAGAAATCCGCATAAATGTGTGCTGGAGAAAGTTAAGTTGGGCTTTTTAAAAGGGATGATAGCTCCGTGGAGTCCAGTCAGCAGGTGCATGATTTAATTTCGCCATTAAGTGACGGGCGCAGTTTGTGAAAATGAATGTAACGACATGAGCACTGGGGGGGGGATTTGGAAATGAAGTGCCCATATGGTCGGAATGCCTGTGGAAGTGCTTTCGACAACGAGATGTATCGCAAAGACTATTTCTGGAAGATCATCTCATCAAAAATAGGCCCATAAGGTGATTCAAGCTTAATATAGCCTTGTGCACACTTTCAGAAGCTCAAACTAAAATAAGATGCCTGATATAATGGTTAGGAGAGGATTAATGACTAT